>NC_141902.1:10616944-10925416 GCF_057802395.1 Ceratotherium simum simum | reverse complement strand
GATAGAACAACTGGACAGACAGTTCAGCGAGGACATGGAAGAACTGAACGCTGCCATCGACCCATGGGACCTGGTCTACGTTTACGGAACACGTCACCCCGCAGCAGCAGAATACACATGCTTTTCAGGCCCCAAAGGAGCATTTCCCGAGAGAGATCATATCCTGGGCTGTGAAACAAACCTCAACAAATTTAAAAGAATTTAAATCATACAGTGTGTCCTCAGCCACAATGGAATTACACTAGAAATAGTGAACTCTTGATACATGCAGCAATTTGGATAGATCTCAAAGGCATTACATTGAGTGAAAAAATTCTCAAAAGGTCAGATACTGTATGATTCCATGTGTGTAATGTGCTTGAAATGACAGAATTCTAGAAATGGAAAGCAGATTAGTGGTTGCCATAGGTTAGGGTAGTTGAGGAGAGGGAATGTGACTATAAAGGGTAGCCTCAGGGAGATTTTTGCTAATGGATTGGTAATGGAATAGGTCTGTGTCTTGAGTGTGGTGGTGATTACACAAATCTGCACATGTGACAAAATGGCAGGAACTATTCACATTCACATTGTACCAATGTTAGTTTCCCGGTTATTATGTTGCACTATAGTTATGAAAGATGTAAACACTGGGGGAATCTGGGTAAAAAGTATGCAGGACCTCTCTGTCTTATTTTTGCAGCTTTCTGTGAATCTTTATTTTAAAATCAAAAGTAAAAAAAACCCTTCTTATCGGATACAATACACATAGAGGAAAGTGCAAGTATTCTTAAGCATATAACTTAATTTTTTTCACGCTTTGAGCACACCTGTATAACCAGCGTTCAGATCAAGAGACAATTTTCGGTTTACTTTTATTCATCTTATGAATTTAGTTAGAAATCTTTACAGTTTAAGCAGAAAAAAATGTTCCTGATGAATAATATAAATAAGTTATTAATACATATCATATGGTAATCAGAATGAGAATTTTAACAGGAATATGTTCTGAGGATAACCAGTCCATTGTAAATTCTTAAATACTGAACTGTAATAAAAATTTAACAGTGTGACTCACCTTGCTCAGTGCCTCATTCCATAGGAAATGGACCTTCATTCTGTGCGTCTCTCAGCCTTCTGCTGAAGTGCAGGAGGAGAAAAGCGGAAACACGCAAGTGCTTTTGTAAGCCTCTCTTTGAGTCACAAGAGCTAACCTGTGATTGACCGAAGCAAGTCACACGACAGGATTTAGACTCATGGGCAGGAGATGTATCCACCTCTCGAGGACGAGGATGCAAGGAGGGATGCAGAATTGAGGTCACGAATGCAGTCTACCCAAGGGATAAGACTTTCATAATGTGTTTTCACTTATTATGTAACGATGTTTAAAAAGTATATTTGTGTTCTCTAATTTCTTAGATTTTAGAATTACTCTTTGGAAGAAAGGAACATTTCGTTTTTTTGTTTAGCTTTTCTAATAAATGGCCCCTAAGTAAATTGCATTGCCTCTTTACGCTTGCTCGTTTACAAAGCTGTGCATATTAAGCAGTCTTGAGGAGTAGTAGTTTAGGCAAGTTTTTAGGAAATCTTAAAATGTGATCTCTTAACTCCCATATTTAGTAGTTACTAATACATTTTAAGAGGTATGGATATTAAAATATTCTTAAGCCTTATATGACTATAATCAGTAACATGTTTCAACAATATTAGTAACAAATAATTCAAATAAGAAAAGTAATGGTAAAATTTAAACGATAGCTTTTTGCCTGAGGATTTTTGGCTTTTAGCCTTTTAGCTGATTCCTGAGAATTATGTCTACGGGGCAGTTACAAATAATTTATGGTGCAGGTATTAATCTGAGTCACAATTCTTCATATGTAAATGTTCATGAATCTAACAAGAAAGATACTAATGGTGTCTAAGTGCTTGTAAATATTTTATTTTGGTAGAAATTTAACTTAAAAAAAAGAGTAAGAAAACCACAGATACTTTCATGAAACAAAGTTTCTGTTTTGATCAGTTTTTTGCCCTTTGGAGTTCTTGATCTCTCAGTGCTCCTCTTGGTCTCAGAGCTCTGCCTTCAGTTTCCGTCTATTCCTCTCTCTAGCCGCACAGCCTCCTTTTCCAACAGGGAGAAGTAATAGAGAAGAGTAAAGAATCTTAATTCTGAGCAAATCTTACTACCGAGCATAGAGAGATGAATTAAGAGGAATCATGTCACTTCCGCTCCTTGTCCTTTTTTGAGCTTTTAATATTCTTAGTCTTCATTGTTAAAAGAGCGGGGAGTATGTTTGTGGCTTCTATTGTTTTTGTCAGTGCTTATCTTTCACTGGTTTGGATAATATATTTTATGTGATGGGTAGCAAAGAGACTTAGCAGCTGTACCTTGGTGGTGTTATCACGAATTAAGTCTGGTCTTCAGCCTTGCACATTTAAAAACTTGCTTTTCTCTTTCTCTTGAAGAGCTGGACAGATAAGAGACATATGCAGCCACATTGGTAAGGACAGGTTTAAATTCACTTTGAGAAACAAAATCAAGCTAAGCAGATCAGAACTGCTAGCTTTAGAAGCACAGGCGTAGACTTTTACTTCACGGGCTCTGATTTGTAGGCGTTTCTGCAGACCATTGTCCTGCATTGCGAACATTTTTTTAGACAAGATTTATTTGATGGAATTATAGTTTGTCTTCACTTAGGCTCATTTTAATCTCTTTGTGGAGGTGTTGAAGTCTTCATAAACTTAAGGTGTCCTAAAATCTTCAGCGATGGTTTTGTCTTCTTAGACGATATTTACGTTAAAATTGTTTCCAAATTTTGGGGCTACCAGTTTTTTGGGAGTGTGTATCTCGTATCACTTATATCTTCTTGTATAATGGTCCTGTGTAAATTCTAATGATTAGTATTTGGTTGATAAAGTACTGCTATATATGTTTACACACATAAAGTTTAATTTTCCGTCCTCCTGAAGAGAGGGTAGGATGTGGGGACAAATGTAAACAACTTTTTGAAAAAATCTGCTTTGAATAAATGCAAGAGATGAGATTTGTAAAGATTGAAAATATTACAACATGTTTATTTGCTGTTGGGGATAATCCAAGATAGGAGGAGAAATTGATGATGTATGGGAGAGGGTATAATTATAAAAGTGAAGCCCTTGAGCGGTAAACAAGAAGGATGAGATCCCGGGTGTAACTGAGAAGTCAGATAGGAGCTGAATCGCTTTATCTATTGCACAAAGAAGGCAGGCGGAGCACGGGGTGCAGATGTGGAGAGGGGGTGAGGGTCAGCGAGGGTGTCCAGTCACATCAGTTTTCTTGGTGTGGCAAGGTTATTAACTTGGGCTGGGGGAGGAGGGGATGGCCAGAGATTTGCAGGGAGAGAAAAAGGTATACAATAGCCGTTGAGGAGATTGAAGGAGCTGAGATATCGGTGAAGTGTGGATGATTACAGCGCAGAGTTGAGTATCTGTCTGAAAGTTCTGGTCATAAATTTGAATGAGACTAGTCAATACTATAGTAGAGATTATAAAAATTTAATTTATCATTCTGGTTACTTTGGGGTGTTTACTTTTTGCCAGATATTATGTTGAGTGCTTTTTATTAGTCATTCTAATACCTTATGAGTGTTATTCCCATTTTGCAGATGAAGATAACAAAAACAGATATGTAGCAAAATTCTGTATATCACCTCCCAGAATTTACATATTAATAATTTGCTTTAGATATATATGTGTGTGTGTGCGCGCACATGTGTATGTGTAAATAAAACATAAAAAGAAATAGCACACTATGTAAATGAGTTGAAGTCTATTCTGTGTCCTCTCCCGGAGCTGTTACCTTCCTTCTTTCCCAGAGGAAACTGCTCACGAGTTTAGTGCTTGTAAACTTACAGTCCATATATGATTAAAAAAAAGGTATATTTCTGTTTTATCAAGTTTCTTTATCAGCATTATGTTCTTGAATGCTTTCCATTTTAATTTGTATCAAGTTTATTACTTTAATTGCTGTATAAGTATTTCAATATATAAATATACCACAAGATATTTATCCAGTCTCCTCTGATGAGCATTTAGGCTGTTTCCAGTGTTTCACCATTACTAAAAATACTGCAGTTAACATGCTTTCTGCATGTTCTTTAGAGATGACTCCAGGGAATGAAATTGCTGGGTAATAGGTAATGCATATTTTCGATTTTAATAGATATTGTCCTCAAGAGTACTTACGTGTGAAGTATTTGAGAGTAGCTATTACTTGATGTAAAACTTTTTTGAATATTTCCAGCCATATGAGTTAAAATTATCATCTCATTTTTCTTGGTGGTTCTTTGATTATTAGTGAGTGAGCATCTTTTCATGTTTATTGGTCATTTGTATTCCTCCTGTAAGTTGCCTGATCCATTTTATCTCTTGCTTAATAGGAATTCTTGGTATACTTTGGATACTAATCTTTTGTCTTTTGCAAATATTTTCTCACTTTGTTATTATGTATGTTATTGTTATACATAAGTTTCAGATTTTAAGTAAGTATAATCCATCCTTATTTTTATAGAGTTTTTGTTTTGCTTAAGACCTGTCCCTAGAATGAAAAGATATTTTGTTTTCTTCTAAAATTTTAAAATTTTGTTTTGATTTTAAGCCTTTAATCTGAATTTTATTTTTGTTTTAGTGTTTAGTATGAGGAGTTATTTTTTTCCCCATTGGTTGGACAGTTATTTTAATACTGTATATTGGTTCATCAACTTGAAATATTACTATTATCTTAAACCAAATGTCCATGTTTGTATAAGTCTTCTTTCTATAGACCTCCTTTCTGTACCGTTGATCTCTTGATCCCAGAGTCATAACCTAGTCACATCAATGCTTTTATCAGCTACTTTCTGGAAATTTTTCTTTCCATTCATTTAAATTTCTTTTCTTATCTTTTCTTTGCTGAGGAAGATTTGCTCTGAGCTAACATCCGTTGCCAGTCTTCCTCTTTTTTGTATGTGAGTCACCGCTCCAGCATGGACACTGACAGACGAGTGGTGTAGGTCTGTGCCTGGGAACTGAACCTGGGCTGCCTAAGTGGAGTGCGTCAAACTTAACCACTAGTCCACTGGGGCTGGCCCTCCATTTAAATTTATTAATCATTAGATTTAACTATTTCTTCACATTCTGTTTTAAGTGAAGATGCTTATTTTACCTGATTAGTTACCAGCATTGAACTTAAAAAAATTTGAATCCTGGGGCCAGCCCTGTGGCTTAGCGGTTAAGTGCATGCGCTCCACTACTGGCGGCCCAGGTTTGGATCCCGGGCGTGCACTGACGCACCGCTTCTCCAGCTGTGCTGAGGCCACGTCCCACATACAGCAACTAGAAGGATGTGCAACTATGACATACAACTATCTACTGGGGCTTTGAGGAGAAAAAGGGAAAAAAAGAGGAGGACTGGCAATAGATGTTAGCTCAGGGTCAGTCTTCCTCAGCAAAAAGAGGAGGATTGGCATGGATGTTAGCTCAGGGCTGATCTTCCTCACAAAAAAAAAATTCGAATCCTTTATCCATCTTTATGATTCTGTTATCAACCATGCTAATGTTCCTGTTATGTGATAGAACCCAAATCATCAAATAGTTACTCAAGAAACCACTGCAGTCCAACGTATGTTACGCAATGGAAAGAGATGAACGATATTTTTGTTCAAACTAGACATCGTGAGTTTTATTCTAATTCTTAGTTTATGAAACTGCTTCAGAATGCCCCTTCCACTTATTCTCACTCTTTATTTGTTTTTTTCCCTGATCCTTTTCCTTCTCACATTCTTTGTTTTTAATCATCTTTTCTTTTATGAGATTGGTAGAAAACAAAGGTAAGAAAGCAAAAAAGAAAGAAAGGAACCATTCATGTCCCTGTTTTCTGTATTTCAGACTTTCCTTGGTCATATGCCTTCCACATAGCTTTATCTCATTACAGTTACTCTGTGTGTGTGTGTGTGTGTGTGTGTATGTGTGTGTGTGTGTGTGTGTGTATGTGTGTGTGGATCTATACGTATATGTATCTTTGAGTTTAACCAGAATACCCTTGTTTACTCGTTCATCCTTCCTTACTTTCCTTTCAGGGCAAGCTTTACCTCCTCTGTGACCCCATTTCTGATTCCACCAATCAGAATTAGATAGGCCATCTTTCATATTATTTGTATGCCCTTTTATTAAGGCATTGATCACATTGTATTTAGTTCTTTCTTTCACCATTAGACTATAAGAGTACGGACTCTATCAAAACCAACTTTGTATCACTAATGCCTGGCACGTAATAGGCTCTGGTAGATTTAAGGAATGGATTATTTTGCTAGTGGAGGGCAACATGAGCATATGATTTATAAAATAGTGTACTTGTAGCAAAATTGTGTATTTCTGAGGTTGCTGATATTATGAGGATGTATTTTAGAAGCAAAATAATGATACGGTATCTTGAGACCTGATTAAGAAAGAGTTGGGAAGTTTTCAGGTTTCCTCCATTTTATCGCCTTGCCCAAATCTGCCATTTAATTAATCCCATGTTTGAAGTAGAAGGGGAGGCCTCGGTTTAGATCTCAGTGGTTGGTATTGGCCTTTTCTTCCACTGGACTAATTCAGACCCGTTGAGACAGCTCTTTGGTAAGATTCTGAAAAGAGGAGGAAATGAGTCCTGAAGACTATCCGGATTTGTCTCTCCTAAGCCACATCCCCTGACCCTTGGGAGCTCATTAAATATAATTCTCTCCACCAGCTCTGGTAGATGCCAGGTCGTTTCCTTGGCTTTGTGTGGGAGAGGTGTGTCAGTAAGGTCCCAGGCGGCTGAGCCGGATGAGGAGTGACATATCCAGTACTGTATGGAGTTCACATTATGAACCGCTTCCTAGGACAGTCACTGAAGGCAGTTTGGGGCTGTTTTTTCCGTATCCATAGGGTAAGAGAGAGTCACACAATTCACTCCCTTTGACCTTCCCCATATTTTTAGAATTGGGCATATGTATACCTAATCTATCAGAGTCGGCCATCACCTCTCAAAGATGAGATAGACTACCTATATTTTTTCAAGAATGGTGAGTTCCACAAGGACTCAGGAATTACCATTTTGTCATCATAAATGACTCCTGGGGACAAAGGAGGGTGGCTGTAGAAGCACCTGAGTGAGTCTGCACCCAAATTTGTGTCTATTTAGATGTCCTTAATCTGAGCATTGTGAACCTTCCATTCATCTGTTGAGTCAGAGAACTTTCCCTGTAGTTTTGGAGGGATGCTAAATTCCAACACATCAAATTTGATCACTGATGACCTCTGAATGATACTTTCTGCTTTGGTGACCATTTCTTTTATCATTGTTTGTTCCGCTAAATTTCTTGCTATGATCACAACATATTCTGTTTTTTTCTTTCTTTGTTAATAGCTATCTCCTCAAAGTCTTTTTTGACATATTGATGTATCCACTTCTTTCCACTGTTATTAAAATTGAAAGTTAAATGAATATATCTAACTAAATTCTATTCATATATTCTAATTTACACCCGGTAATGGAAACTTTGAAAATCCAGAGTAGCATATTATACTTGTGTTTACTACAAAAGCAAAGTTATTGCCTATAGTAAAATATGTAATTTTCCTAAAATTGTTTACTATTGTTTACTAAGAATATGGATCAAAGTCTTTTAGGAAGCAAGAGAAATGTCTATGTTCAATATATTAAATTTAAGTAAACTTGATTTATTTTTATACTAATGAAGATATTTTTAAAACTTGTTTTCTAGGTCAACCATATCCTGATCCAGCTCTTCCTCCACAAAGGCAAGACAGATTTTATCCTAATTCTGGTAGACTATCTGGACCGGCAGAACTCAGAAGTTTTAATATGCCATCTTTGGATAAAGTGGGTAAGAAATACGTTGTGTGTGTATGTGTTTTATAATAATGGTGGCACTCTAAAGAGCAGGAAGCTGAATAAAGGACTACTATAATGCTATCTCTAGTAGCTCTTAAGGCCCAAGTCTCTTTCCTGAAAACTGCCCAGTTTTATGTTTGTTGTTGTACACGTCTGTGGCATCTATACATATGTTGGTGGTTGGTTAGAGCACCATGGTAGTGGGTTTACTATATGTACCTTTGGGAAAAATTTACCCTGTTCCATGATTAATTTTCTAGTTTTTCCAGTCTGCTTACATATAGCCTGTTTAGTAATCAGGGAAATTAGGCTAGTGTGAATGGATGTGTGAACATTCACCAGAAAAATAATTTGAGTGCATGCTCTGTTGATGGTTTAATCAATCACCTTGTTTAAACATTTTACACTTAGATAGGTTTAACTAACATTTACTGAGCAACCTACTAGTTATCGGGCACTCCTTTACTCAAACCACCTCAGCAACCCACTGAAGTTGGGAAATGTATATAACCAGTGTATCAATCAGAAGTGCATAACATTAAGAAAATAAAAAGAGTAAAAATAAGTAGAAAATTAAAATAAATTTATTGGTAAAAAGTTCCTCAGCAAAAGGTATATATGGGGGGGGGTGTTGCCAGTTATCATATTTATTATTTCAGGACATCAGTCTTTTTTGAGTAATAAGCGAAGAAGCAGACCTATGGCCTGGATTTCTGTTATAATCAAGTTAATTCTTTTTAACTGTTTGGCTTTTGGCGTTGTTTTCCCTTATTGATTCAAGCTTAATGGAATGAAAGTATATATGGATTGAGCATCTGTTTAATGCTATTTAAAACTTTTTACATATCCTTTTTTTATTTTGGAATTGAACAATATCCAATTTAGCAAATAATTTTTAAGTGCCTTCTGTTTAGAAGGTACCTTGCATGACATAGCAGATAATATAATTATAATGAGATATAGTGTCTGGCTGTAAGAAGCTAATAATTAAATAGGCAAAAAAGACAAACATATATTTAACTAATACTGGTCAGAATAGTAAGTCCCATGAGAGAATATGCTGTGTTCACAGAAAGGGAGAACTCCCATCCAGTTGAAGGATCAGGGGAAACTCCATGAGGGAGGTGGCATTTGAGCTGCTTTTGAAAAATTAGTTGAGAGGTGGAGGTCTGTGCCAATAATAATGAGCAGCATAAGAAAAATAAAGAGACAGCACGAGTCATTGATGATAATGACTGTAAAGCTGAGATATTAATCACTTGATGAGGTCTTACAAGGGTTAATGAGTTAATGTGTGTGAAAGTGTTTTGTAAATAGAAAAGTTCTATACATGTGTAACGTATTATTGCTGGTTTGTCCGTATATGTTATTTACACGAAGGAGAATGGTGAGAGATATGGTTGAAACACATTGACTAGCACTAGTGCTCAGTAAACATTTATTGAATGAAAGTGAATTATCTCATTTAATCTTCACAATGAACCTCTGAAGTAGATGCTATTATCCTCACTTCATAGATGAAGAAACCAAAACTCAAAAAGATCTCAGGTAGGAAGTATCAGAGCCAGGATTTGAGACCATATCTGTCTGACACCAGAACCGTGGTCTTGATCCCTGTACTTTGTTGAAATGAGAGGACTCCTCCACTGATGCACTGAATGGCTGTTAGAATGCTTACGGTACGACAGGCATTATGGCACGCTGTATTTCAGTGGCGAATGGGAGCTCCCTCCTCATTCCTTATCCCTTGAGGTCTAGTAAAGCCCTAAAGCCCTAAGGCAGTTGCAGTACAGTGGCCAAAGTCATGAGTACAGGGTGTTATGGGAGCACATGGGGCACTCACCAGGATGAGGTGTTGTTCTGAGTGTGGGATAGTCAAGAAAATCTTCTTGGAGGAAGTGACATACAAGCTGAGAATTAAAGGAGGGATTAGCTGGAGGAAAATGGTGGTGATAATGCTCTAGCAGGAGAGAATAGCATCCTTAAAGTTGTAGATTTAAGCATGCCTAGTAAGTTATGGCGGTAACATGGAGTGTGAGTCAGGGAATACTGAAACAAGTAGTGAAGAGGTAAGCAGTGCATAAAGTTTTCAAGGCCTTGCAAACCTGTTCAGAAATTTGGACCTTATTCACAGGATAATGGGAACACATTAAAGGATTTTAAACAGAGAAATAATATAATCAGATCTGCATTTTAGAGAAATTACTCTGGTTGCATTATGGTGAATAGATTGGAGGGAGTGGTCAAGATTGGAAGGAGGATAACTTTTGAGGAGACTATGACATCTACATGAGTGATGGTGGTGATTTAGCAGAGGGGATAGAGACAACAGAATTGAGAGGATTTAGGATTCATGGTGTGGGAGTGAGGGAGAAGGAGTTTTGGCTGATGTCCAGATTCCTGGCTGTGGCACCTGGGGCCATTCATCGTTCTGAGACAAGGAACAAGGAGCAGCAGAAAGTTTGACAGGAAAAGTTATGTTCCATTTTTAACTTACAAAATTAGCAGCACCTGTGATACACCTGTATGAATATTCAAGTAGGCAGTTCAGGCTTTGAAGTCCTGGGGGAAATAGCTAGAGCTGAGTTACACATCTGAAAGTTGTTAGTATTACACATCAAATTAAAACAGTAAGAGAATGGGATTTC
Source organism: Ceratotherium simum simum (assembly GCF_057802395.1). Lineage (NCBI taxonomy): Eukaryota > Metazoa > Chordata > Mammalia > Perissodactyla > Rhinocerotidae > Ceratotherium > Ceratotherium simum. The sequence continues at coordinate 10,914,901 of NC_141902.1, read as the reverse complement.
TCAAGGGGGGAATGAGAAGAGAAGAGGGCTGAGGGTGAAACTCTGAGGAGACCACGATTTAAGGATAGTCAGAGGTAGTGGAGACCACCAAAGAGACTGAGAAGGAGCAGCTAGAAAGGAGAAAGAGAGAGAAGGAAGGGACTACCACAGAAACTGAAGGCTGGGAACACAGCTTTAAAGAGGGAAGGAGTAGCCAACAAGAGAAATAATATAAAATATGGACTAAAAGTGTCTTTTTTAATTGGGCAAAAAAAGACTATTTTTGATCTTGGGGAAAATAATTTCAGTGGAGCAGCATATATATAACACTATTCCAAACACTATATGTAGAACAGTTCTTGGTTGTGGAAGGACAGAGGTGGCTGTAGGGGGATTCTCTTTTTCTGTCTCATTTTTAAGTAGCAGTTGGGAGAAACTTGCTGATAGAATGGATCTAGCAGAAAGGGAGGAGAGAGACAACAGGGGGAGGAAGATCCCTGAGGAAGCTGGATGGGAGGGATTCTGGGCACAGAAGCAGGGTTACAGAAGTCTAGAAGGATCCTTTTCCATGGTAATAGGAGGAAAGATCATAGGAATATAGTTGCGGATACATTTATGTTTGAGTACAAAAAGTTCAGGGAGTTTCTAAGTGGTTGGTGGAGTCGGTTTGAGGAGAACAGACGTTTGAAATTGCTGAGGAGAAAACTGACTTAGAAGACACAGAGGGAAGGCTGGGCAGTAGGCAGCTGGAGGTGTGGCTGGAGATCCATCAGTCTGGAGTGCTGCCAGTCTACACGGCTCTGGTTTATTTTACTCCCAGAAGTGCTTAGTGGCTCAGCTATAGACAAAGTGGAAGCAGAGAGTTGGATTAGTCGAGGGCTGGAATGTTGTCAAGCACGTGTGAAAAATGGCCAGTAGAGCCAGCACCTTGATGACTGGCTGAAGTGGTGGACTTTGAAGTCCAGTTAATTAGAGAAGAAGTGAAGAAAGGAGGAAGCTGAGAGCTCCATCAGAGGGCTGGAAGCTTCAGTGACATGCAAGGACAGGTATAGTGAGAGTAAGTGGGAAAGCCAGGAGAGGGTGGGTAGTTGTGTCAGAGAGAAGGTGGTTTGAATTTATGTTCTCAGAGACTGAGTAGTTCTTGATGACAAAGTCCAGGAGCATTTTTTCAGAAATAGTGGCTAAATTCAAATGCTAGTCCATGTTACCTGATGGAGGAATAAGAAAGGAAGGATGAGAGGGAGGAAAGGAAGAAGGGAGAGTGGGAGGGAGAAAAGAAAGGAAGGAAGGAAGGTGGGATAAAAATGAAAGAAGGAAGGAGGGAGTGGGCTGCTCCCTCCTAGAAGTCTCCTGGTGCTGCTGCTTGCAGCAGTCACCTGGGAGCAAGCTAGAAGTCACTGCCACATGCCTTTGCAGAGTCTGCCAAAATTTCCAGGGGTCTCAAGCTGTTCTTGTGGCCCCAGTGCAGGATGCTGGTATCAAGGGGCTTTATGCACTGACAAGGGGGGTGAGAAGATATCAATGTCCTTTGTGATCTGGAGATATTCCAGGAATGGAACGATAAATCCTATATTTTTCATGGTTTAACTTTTGTGTCTAGATGGGCCAGTGTCTTCAGAAATGGAATCCAGTAGAAATGATAGCAAGGACAATCTTGGTGTAAGTATTGAAAATGGAATTTTATTCATGTATTCAAGAACCTTCCAGTTTCTCGGTTTACTAGGATAGACATTTAGCTAGCAATCTAGTTTTTGATATAAAACTGCTTCTCTTTTTTTGACAAATATACTTCCTACTTAGCATTATAGCTGTTTCTTTTCTGGATTGTACCCTATGGTGATAAAGTACAACTCACAGACTAGAGGCGTGAGTGAATTTACTGTAGTTAAACGAGAATTTGGATTTTCCCCCTTGGATTTTTATTTGAATGTTTTAGAGTATAGTTTTGTTTACTACATTTATAATCTTGGTTTTGGTCACTTTGAAAATATAAACATAAGCATCTTTTCTTTTTTTTCGGTATATGCTTGATAAAGGAGTGTATATTTTGATATTCGTGGACTATTCTTGGGTTTTATCTTTAGCTAGAATATTGCTTTGTGGGGTAGAGCTGTTTTCTGTTGAGTTAATAAAATATTTGTGATAGCTCAAGTCCCTCTGAGGTAGGACACAGCTTGGGTCTTTCTCCGGAGCGTTTTGAGACTGTCATGGGCCGCTTTCTGCCTGGGTGCCCAGGTGTTTGCTTCTAAGCTGAAGACGTTCAGGGCAACGATTGCAAATTTTGCTGTTGTTTTAGTGACTGTCGTATGTCGATTTGTTATAGAATTTAAACGTGCCTGATTCATCTCTGCCCGCTGAAAGTGGAGCACCGGGCCCTGGCTTTGTTCCCCCACCAATCCCTCCAGTCAGAGCTCCATTGTTTCCAGTGGATACCAGGGGCCCGTTCCTGAGAAGAGGTCCTCCCTTTCCTGCACCTCCTCCAGGAGGCATGTACGGAGCCCCCCGCGATTACTTTCCACCCAGGGATTTCCCTGGCCCGCCACTTCGTCCATTGCCAAGTATGTTTTTTTTCTTTTTAAGCTTAATATGTGTTTTATAGAGCAAATCAGAGATATTAATTCTTTCTATTCATGCAGTCAAACAGTGGAGGAAGATTTTTCTCATGTTCTGTGAGTGTACAGTTACTTTTCCAAATTGCGCTGGTGGCCGGCCATCAGTAGACTGTAATGAGGCTTCGACTTGATTCATTTTAGTAATGTGGAATTACTTCTGTATTTCAGTAATCCAAATCATTGGCTTTTTGCAGGAGTCTTATGTTACGACTAATATTTGTATCTTATTTGATAGAAACTGGTTACTGCATCAATTAGTAAAAATAATTACAATTTATATTTTAGCATTAAAATTACTGGCTAAAGTATTTTTAAAAATCTTTTTCATACGTAGTTCGCATACAGTCCTACTTATTTAAAACCTAAAATGTTTATCATCTTTAGCCTAACTGTTGAATTTATTGAAATTCTTTCATAGCCTCACATAAGAAAAAAAGGAATAATTTATTGCTTCTATATCTATACATTGCCATTTAGAACTGTAGGTTTCTGCAAAATAAATACATGGTTATCAAGTACTAGACAAAAGTCTATTATTTGCCTGATATAGTTATTCCTTCCTTCATTGCTCCTCTATTTTTAAAGTTTAAGGTGAATTAAAATGAGTTTATTTGGGGAATGTCAAGATGGTCTTTGATATAACTGGAAATATTTTAGGATAATATCAAATTAGAATCAGGAATTACTGATATAATTTTAAGTCTGGTGAAAATTATGTTATGTGAAACTTTTTTTTAAGTAAGTTTTGTAAATTTTGAAGTAATTCTCCTTTTTTAAAAGTGTTAAGATCTTAGATTTTCATAGGACAAAAATTGTCTGAAGTTGATGATATTCCCTTTAATCACGTGTAGTTGAAGAGTGTGTGTTCTCAATGTTGTAAAAATTCATTTCTTAGATCAAGTAATTATTCTGGTGTCAATTTTGGATATAAAGATAGGTACTGGAAGTTATAAGCTAATAATTTATTAGGGCCTCAGTACAGGTGCTTAATGTCACAAAGTGTCTTTTACCATCTCTTTGAACAGTGAGAAATGTCTATGCACCGAGAGGTTTTCCTCAGTACCTTCCCCCAGGAGCAGGATTCTTCCCCCCACCCCCACCCCCACCCCCACATCCGGAAAGTAGAAGTGAGTTCCCGTCAGGGATGATTCCGCCTTCAGATGAGCCGACTACTGAACATCCAGAACCACCGAAAGAAACTTGACAGTGTTTCTGTTCTCTCGTCAAAAGTGATTTTGACTTCTCTCTCATTTGCAGTTTAAGTGACTGCTGTTACTTAAGTGATTATACCTTCGCTCAAATTGCAGCTCAATGCAATTATAATTCTCAGGAGAGTATTTTGTAAATAAAGATGATTTAAATATGAATCTTATGAGTAAATTATTTCCCTTTTATTTTATTCTAGATAGTATAATTATTTTGATTTGATTAAGGAGTCCTCTATCACATAAACAATGATGGGTGTTTTATATATGTAATCTTGCAGTTGGGGATGTTTTAAACTCCAAAGGCTGTGTCTTTATGCCAAGAACTGTATTTACTATGGTTGTAGACAAATGTGAAAGTAACTTTATGCTTAATTAAATAAATTTTAATTGATTAAAAAACTTATTTGACATTGATAATAATAATAAAATCAGCTAGTTTTTTTATAAGTATGGCTCTGTTAGTTAGTTTTTTTTTTACTTCTCCCAGTAGCTTTGAGGCTCAAAACTAATGCTTTATATGGATCTTTCTCATTTGGTTATCTTACCAAAAATGTGCTCTGTTTCTTGCAAATAGACATGAAGGAACAAATTAATCCACTTTTGAAAGTCAAAATTGATGATATTTTAAAGAGAACCAGGATATTGTCTAATGGTAGATTTCATAATTTGGATCTTCTTCCTTCATTCACTGAAGTCGTGTGCAATTTTCTTTCTTGTTTTTCTCTTCATTTGTAAGATATTTACTGTTTTAGTGGGGAATGTGGAGATTTACTGTAGGATAACTGTATTGAGGTGATGTGTCATCATTTTTAGCTTTGGACTCATTATCTTTAGAATATTTCCCTAACTCAGGTTTGTGTTCTATTACTCGTCTTCTTGCACATTAATATGAGTATGAAAGGAAAGCCAATTAAGTATAGCTAATAAATATTACAGTACTTTTTTTTTTTTATAATTTTATTTATTTATTTATTTTCCCCCAAAGCCCCAGTAGATAGTTGTATGTCATAGCTGCACATCCTTCTAGTTGCTGTATGTGGGACGCGGCCTCAGCATGGCCGGAGAAGCGGTGCGTCCGTGTGCGCCCAGGATCCGAACCCGGGCCGCCAGCAGCTGAGCGCACGCACTTAACCGCTAAGCCACGGGGCCGGCCCCTAAATATTACAGTACTTATGTTGACAAGATGGTGGTTTCTAGTTGTTTTCTTGGACTTTTCCTTCAGTGCCACGTAGATATTCCTGAACAAAGCAATGATGCGTTTGTAGCTGGAACTCGTTATGCCAGCCTTGCCCAGCTGTTCTTTGAGCCTGTTCTTGTGAGGTCTTGCCACTCCCTGTCCATTCTCACCCCACCTGAGGAAAAAAAGGCTGAAAAGAAAGACTCCACATGAAATGCTTGGATAAAATATCATGGAGAAAGAGGACTGTAAGAGTATCCTTACATTTGGTGTTTAAAAGCCAGATTTCAGGGGGAAACGCCCTGAGCTAGCATCTGTCGCCAGTTTTCCTCCTTTTGCTTGAGGAAGATTGGCCCTGAGCTAACACCTTTCCAATCTTCCTCTGTTTTGTACGTGAGCCGCCACAGCATGACTGAGCTGCCACTGCGTGGCTGCCGAGGAGAGGTGTAGGTCTGTGCCCGGGAACCGAACCCAGGCTGCCAGAGCAGAGTGCACCAAATTTAACCACTAGGCCACGGGGCCGGCCCCTAGACTACTTTTTTAAGTGGGAAAGTGAAAAGAAAATGAGACATCGGACAGGTGTGATGTAGTACATTCCAATCGAGTGAAATTTTGTTGTTTGCCCTAGGACAGAGGAGTAATACAGAGGAGAGGGCAGAGGAGAAGACAGATCAGACATGATAGAGAGAGGGCATAAACTGAGGACAGAGAACCGTGAGGAGTCAAGGAGGGCACTGGAGGAGAGCACGGGGAAGACGGGAGACTCGATATGGGCTGAGTGGTCTGAAATCCGGTGGGGTTCCAGAATAAATGAGTGTACTTAGCTTTCAAATATATTTTTGTTAAAGTAATATAACCAAATGGGAACAAATCAAATAATAGAGAGTATTTTAGGATGCAGAGCAAGTTTTTCCCCACTTACTCCTTATCCCCAGTTATACCTCCTAGTTACTCTTTTAAACTCTTTTTCCCTGTTTAATTCTGGTGATTTCAGAATTTTAGAAGGTACGTTTATACCTCTAATCCCTGATTTATTAACTTGATTTATTAAGTTTATCAGTTTGTGTATTGATTCCTTGAGATGAAAAATTAGGACTTAACATGCACTACTCCTGTCCCCATTTTCCTTTCCTCTTCGTGTTTGGTATTTTCTTTTTAAATTATATTTTATTTATTTTTTGTGAGGAAGATCAGCCCTGAGCTAACATCCATGCCAGTCTTCCTCTTTTTGCTGAGGAAGACTGGCCCTGGGCTAACCTTCATGCCCATCTTCCTCTACTTTATATGGGACGCTGCCCCAGCATTGCCTGACAAGCTGTGCGTGGGTGTGCGCCCAGGATCCGAATCCAGGTCGCAGCAGCGGAGCTCACACACTTAACTGCTACACCGTGGGGCCGGCCCCTGTGTTTGGTATTTATTTATCCAGCTTGAAGTTTTCTGTTGTTACCTTTGTAATTTTAATATATTTAAACCTCTATTAATACTCCTCATTATTTCACCTCGCCTCTTTCCCTACCTTGGCTCAAATCCTATTTTCTTCTCTTAGCTATACCTTAATATTTTCAAGGTTGCTAATAATTATATTATGCCTACAAGCATAACCTAGCTTCTATACTTGGTCCATAGTTGATCTGAAATATGAAAATCAGTAAGTAGCATTTATATCATTATTGTCATTTCAGTATTGTTCACTATCAAGCCAAATCGTATACTAAATTTATGTGTCCTCCTCTAGGAATCCTAGACCCATAATTATTTAATTATTTAGGAAGTTAGCAATTAGGAATTATTTATATTTCCTTCTCCATGAATCCCAGTATCATAATTTCTGGGGTAACTCTGAAGAGAATGTTCTTAGACATCAAGGTCAAATGAATAATTTTTTATTACTCCACTCTCTCTATTCATTTACTAATAATAGCCCAATGACACATTTTGGTTGGTTTTATACTTGGGGGAAGTATAGTATCCCCTCCCACTTTTCTAATGTACTTCTTTTTTTTGCCATTATCATGTCCTGATTGTTTTTTTTTTCCTGAGAAAGATTGGCCCTGAGCTAACAGCTGTGCCCATCTTTCTCTACGTTATGTGGGATGCCACCACAGCATGGCTTGATACGTGGTGAGTAGTTCCATGCCCAGGGTCTGAGCCTGCAAACCCTGGACTCCCAAAGCCGAGCGTGCAAACTTAACCACTGTTCCACCGGGCCAGCCCCTATCATTTCCTGATTTTTAAAAAATTCTCTCTCATGTCTTTTCTGTTGGGTGTATTATTTTTTGTTTATTAAGGACTATTTTGGAGGCCTTTGACCTCCTGCTACAAACCAGACTGGCTGCTCTCTAGGCCTGTGAACAGAGCCTGCATTTTGACTGATTTGTTGGGATTGCTTCTCTGTTTCATAGATCCTCTATCTTGCTGTTTTCTTTTTTTTTTTTAAAGATTTTATTTATTTATTTTTTCCCCCCAAAGCCCCAGTAGATAGTTGCATGTCATAGCTGCACATCCCTCTAGTTGCTGTATGTGGGACGTGGCCTCAGCATGGCCGGAGAAGCGGTGCGTTGGTGCGCGCCCGGGATCTGAACCCGGGCCGCCAGCAGCAGAGCGCGCGCACTTAACCGCTAAGCCACGGGGCCGGCCCTATCTTGCTGTTTTTTTAAGTCTTTTGTTTTGCTGGAGTTCACTCTCAAGTAATTTCCTAAGAAAGGATGTAGGGAATGTCAAATTTGTGAATCCTTGCGTGTCTGAAAATTTTATTCCTCCACCTCCTTTTTTGGTGTTAGTTTATCTGGATATCAAATTATAGGTCAGAATTTTGAATATATTGTTCTTTTAATATCAATTAATATCAGTATATTATCTTTTAATACCCATTGTTGCTGGTGAGAAATCTGAAGGGAATTTGATTCTGTTCTCTTGTTGGTAACCTGATTTTTTCCTAGAGAAACTTTTAGGACTTTTTCTTTATCTTTGGTGTTCTAAAAATCAGTTTGATGTGCCTACACGTGAGACTTTTTTCATTTATTTTTGTGTTAGTTCAGGTCCTCTGAGAATCAGATTCCAAGGAGGAGTTAGACGTTGAGGAGGTTTATTGAGGGAGAAAACCTGTAAAGAATTAAGGGGAGAGAGTGCAGAGTCGGGTGGAGAGAACCTCCCCTCTGTGATGCAGGTCTGACATCTGTGAAAGGAGAGAGGGAAGGAAGGAAGGTGGGGGAGGATGAGCCTCAGGTTGCAGGCTGCTCTGAGGAAGCCTGAGCCGGGGCAGTGCAATCCCTAGGGCACGGCTTGCCTGTTAGAGGTGGCCCTCGTCTGGTCGGAGTGCTCTGCTCTGGGACCCCTGTGTGCTCTGTCCTTGGCTGGGAGCCCCTCGGGAGACCCTGGTCTTGGCGCGAGTGCTGAAGGTGCAGCAGCAAGGGGCTGTCAGCTGACCCCCCTGCTCTGCAGCAGTCTCTCTCTTGGAGGGAGACAGGACTGCGGCGGTCCTGGCTGCCACAGTCAGGCGCTCACACTGAAGGCTCATGTCCTAAGGCTCTGGGAAATTGTTTTTTGTCGTGCTAAATTCTTTTTCTACTTTTTCTCTCATATTTTTTTATCTCTCTTTTTTTTCTGGAAAATTTTCTCAACTATATATTTCCATCCTTAAATTTTTCATTCTCAGCAAACATATGTTTAATCTTTAAGAGCATTTCTTATTATATTGTTCCTTTTTCATGGATCCTGTGCTTTTTGTAAGGATCTAATGTCTTGAATTTCTCCATATTAAATGAGAGGTTTCTAAAAGTGTTCTTTTGAATTATCTCTGTTTCCTGTGGGGTTAATAATTCTGTTTGCTCATCTCGAGCTTCCTCTCCTCACATACCTGGTAAGCCTTAAGTCGTCCGTGTTTAATAAAGATGAACTAGTTAGCTGATTCTGGTTTATACCTTTTTTTTTCTTTTTTTGGTGAGGAAGGTTGGCCCTGAGCTAACACCTGTTGCCAGTCTTCCTCTTTTTGCTTTAGGAAGATTGTTCCTGAGCTAACATCAGTGCCCGTCTTCCTCTATTTCTTGTATGTGAGACACTGCCACAGCATGGCTTGATGAGCGGTGTGTAGGTCTGTACCTGGGATGCGAACCTGTGAACCCCGGGTGGCCTAAGCAGAGTGTGCAAACAACCACTATGCCACTGGGCTGGCCCCTGGTTTATACCTTTTTCTAGGTAAGAAGGACTCTTTTCGTCTTAGATCTCTTTCTTGAGTGAGGAATCGGATGGGAGATTTTGTGTGTGTTGGGGGGCGGGAGTGGAGACAGGGAGTCAGTGGCTGACAGGCTGTGCCTTAGGAGGAGCAGATAGGAGCTGGCTGAGTGGGTAGGCCCTCTAGATACCGGAATGAGAAGGGCCTTCTCTAGGACACTGCAGTTCACACTAGAAGCTTTTGCTTGTTCCAGACAGTTTAATTTCTTTAGGGAATATCTGTACGGTATTTCAGCTGGAGCAAATCCTGGCTCGCTGCCCTGTGCTTGGGGTTGTGGCAGGGGAGTGGTGGTACGGACTAGTCGTCATTCTGTGAGCAGCTCTTTAGCTGCTCTCCCTGTTTTCACATTCATCCCTCAGTTGGGCACGCGGTATCCACCTGGCTCTGAGCCCAGCTTCAGGTTCTGTCAGGCGGACGTCTCCCAGCCCCTGGGACAGAGTCTAAGCTGTGGCTTTCTCTACCTATTTTATCCTTCTGTCCTCCAGAAAATTTTGAAACCTCTCATTTGTTGGTGACCTCTTTTCTTTTTTTCAGTGTTATGGGGTTTGTTTCTCTTGGTTCTTGTTTGTGTTTATTTCAGTGGGGCCTCAAGGGGCAGGTGGCAAATTCATGCACTTAGTCTGCTATCTTGAAGCTTAAGTTTTCTCGTTACTGTTATTATCACCATCGGAAGGGATGGTTAAAGGGAGAGGTCAAAGTTCAAGATGTTGGACTGAGCATGATTTTGGACTGATTTGCAGTAGGCTTGAACATTTCAAGAAAAAATACTTCTTGGTCCTGGTTGGATAACTTTTCCCTCCACTTTGATCTTATAATTTTTTAAATAGAAAAGTAATACATGGTCCTATAAAAAATGTTAAAAAATGGTCAAAAGCAGAGAAAAAAACAATCATCCAGGGTCATCACCAAAGCAAAGTACTTTTTGCATTTATATTGTGCTCCTTCAAGCCTTTTATCCTTCAAATTTCTTTTGTGTTGTTGTAATTACGTGTGCCTATAATTTTATATTCTTTTCTTAAACGTAATCCTCTAATATAAATAAATTTTGTAAACTTCATTTTTAATGGTTGTATAACTTTCCTTTTTGTGAGTAGTTTACTTGACTATTCTCTTCTTCTTTTTTTTTTTTTTTGTGAGGAAGATCAGCCCTGAGCTAACATCCATGCTAATCCTCCTCTTTTTTTGCTGAGGAAGACTGGCTCTGAGCCAACATCTATTGCCAATCCTCCTCCTTTTTTTCCCCCAAAGCCCCAGTAGATAGTTGTATGTCATAGTTGCACATCCTTCTAGTTGCTGTATGTGGGACGTGGCCTCAGCATGGCTGGAGAAGCGGTGCGTCAGTGCACGCCCGGGATCCAAACCCGGGCTGCCAGTAGCTGAGCGCTAAGCCACAGGGCTGGCCCGACTATTCTCTTCTTGCTGAACACTTAAGCTGTTTTCCTTTCTTTTCCTAGAATTTTGAAGCATTATATATGATCATGTAATATCTTTGTGCATATATTTTTTGCCCTCCTGGATTTAGGATAATTTTTTAGAGATATGTTTCTCAAATATATTCTGGGGCTAGAATTTGGGGCAGAGGAGAGAAGGTAGTGAAGAGGAAAGGAGATCACATTCTTTGGAACCAGCTTGGTTGAAAAAAAGTGGAGTTTTGTTTTTTTTTTTAAGCCAGACAGTTTGTAGACATGGTTAGGTACTATAAAATTATTTTGTGAGTACAGTTGGTGATTTTTAGTCTGCTTCTGCAGGTGTGGCTCCGGGTTCACCATGAGTCTCTAGAGAAGAGCATCTAGCCTTATAACCTTAGCAAACTAAACCTCTTGTCTCTTTCAAAGTAGCAGCTGCTTTGACAGAATTTGATATGAGTGCTACAAAAGAGGTGGTGTGTTTTTTGGTGGCATATGAGAGCTCTCTGTAAAGAGCAGTTAAGCTTACTACATTGTATTAGGTGTCTTGCTTGTGAGACAGAAATGCAGCTCAAACCAATTTGAGAAAAATAAATGGAATAATATAGGTTTGTGTAACTGAGAATTTCAAAGGTTTCATAGTTATATCCAATGGCTTAAATTATATCATGAAAACATGGTCTTTCTCCTAATCTCTTAGCTCTGCTTTTCTGTAGTTTCATTCTCAGGCATGTTCTCTCTCCAAGTCGTTGCAGCATCTGCAGACTTACATGGTATTTAGTGTTTACAGTCTCAGGAGGGGAGAGAGCCTTTATTTTGAAAGTTTCCAGTAAAATTCCTGGGGATGGCTCTTACTCTTCTGGCTTAGGGTAAAGGCCCATTTCCAAACCAGTCCCCTGTGGCTGGAGCATGGGATCAGGAGCTGTCCCCTGTGGTTGGGCAAAGTCGTCACCATCTGAATTACATGGAATAAATTTCCTATAAGAAGAAGGGCTCTGTTATAAGAATGGAGTGCTGGGCAGGCAGAAACAATAAGGTCCATCACACACAGGAACAATCTTACCTCTCTTTTCCTAGAAAGCTAGGGTTTTTTGTTTGTTCTGTTTTGTTTTTTAGGGTTTCCAACTTGTGTAGTACTGGCTCAGCTTTGTGTGAAAAATGTAAAAAAAAAACGTGTAGTAAATATGAAGTATTTTTGGATTAAAAAAATTGTTTGGTAGTGGTTCCTGTGTCAAAGATCTGTGAGTTTTAATTGCATGGAGTATAGTGTGTGTGCAGCATAGTAGGATGACGTGGTTGCTGGAAGAGGTTAAGGATTTATATAATAGAAAGTCAGCATCCAAATTAGAATAAGCAGCAGTTTTTGGATAACTTCCTTCTATTCTGGATGTCATCTGTTCAATGTGCCTGCAGGTTGTATCCGCTTAGTAAATATTAAATGATTTGAGGATATGTGTAATTGAGAAGGGAGATCTAAGAGTGTAGAACAGGGAAATATCCCTGGTGCCAGAAACAAAAGAGGATCTTCAAATCTGAGAAAGGCTTGCAGTGATGCTGTGGACCAGTGATGCTTTAATGTCTGAATGTGTATAGACACTCCTACACAAAGCTAGGACTCTTAAAAGAGCACTAAAAACTTAATATAAACTCTCTAGAAGACTTGGCAGAAGCTGTGCTGTAGTAATACTTTCACTGCCATGACTTTTGTGTGCCCATACTTCCAACCAACATTGAGCTCACAATACAAAATGTGTGCCACTGAGGGAAAACCAGTAGACACAACAGACAGGAAAATTAACAACCCATTAATTGAATTAAAAGAATAGCATGAATGAGGTGATAGAGTATATTTTTAAAATAATTTGAGAGATAAAAGAAGGAATAAAAGCCACAAAGAACAGGACAGTATGAAAAAGGCCAAGGCATAATTGTAAAGAACCAGAATGTTTAAAAATGAAAAAACATTCATTAGAAAAACAAACTCAAGGGATGAGTTAAACAGCAGATTGGACCTAGCTAAAGTGAGAACTAAAACACAGATCTGAGGAAATCACCAGAACATAGCACAGAGATAAGGTGGTGGAGGTTATGAAAGAGAGGTTAAAGGATGTGGAGGACAGAATGAGAAGTCCAAGAGGAGCCTTGTGTGAGTTCCAGAGGGAGGGGCTGGAGGAGAGGCAACATTCAAAGAAATCGCTGAGAATTGCATTGAATTGATAAAAGACATAATTCCTCAGATTGAAGAAGCACTCTGAGTTCAAAGCAGATTAATAAAAGTATCCCTACATTTGGACATATCATTGAGAATATGTAGAATACCAAGGAAATAAAATTCTAAAAGCAACCAGTGAGACAAATTACCTATAAGCAGACAACAGACTGATAATAGCCTTCTCGTCAACAATAATATATCTATAGCGTAGATATCTTTTTTTTAACTTCAGTTATAATTGACAAAAATGTAATGTATTTAAAGTGTATAGCATGATGATTTGATATAAGTATACATTGTGAAAGGATTCCCACCATTGAGTTAATTAACACACCCCTCACCTCACGTATTTACCTTTTTTTATGAGAACACTTAAGTTCTACTCTCTTAGCAAATTTCAATGGTAACATACAGTATTCTCAACTCTCCTCACCGTGTTGTACGTTAGATCCTCAGACCTTATTCATCTTATAACTGACAGTTTATACCCTTTTAGCAGTCCCTTCCCATTTTCCCCAGCCCCAGCCTCTGGCAATGACCATTCTCTCTGTTTCTGTGTTTTCAACTTATTTCACTTAGGATAATGCCCTCCAGGTTCATCCATGTTGCAAATGGCAAGATTTCCTTCTTTTTTAAGGCTGAAAAATATTTCATTGTATATGTATATATATATACATATGTGTATATATATATACATATACATATATATACACGTATATATATATAGACAAACATACATACCATATTTTCTTTATCCATTCATCTGTCAATGGACACTTAGGTTGTTTCCATGTCTAGGCTATTGTAAATAACGCTGCAATGAACATGGGAGTGCAGATATCTCTTCAAGTTACTCATTTCGTTGCCGTTGGGTATATGCCCTGAAGTGGGATTGCAAGATCATGTAGTAGTTCTACTTCTAGTTTTTTGAGGAACTTCCACACTGTTTTTCCTTAGTGGCTGCACCAGTTTACATTCCCACCAACAGTGCCTAAATTTCCCTTTTCTCCACATTTTCACCAGTGTTTGTTATCTATTGTCTTTTTAATAATAGATAACAGGTGTGAGGTGATACCTCATTGTGGTTTTGATTTGCGTTTCTCTGATGATTGGTGATGTTGAGAGCATCTTTTTATGTACCTGTTGGCCATTTGTATGTCTTCTTTAGGAAAATGTCTATTCAGATCCTCTGCTCATTTTAAAATTTGAGTTATTTGTTGTTTTGCTATTGAGTTATATGAGTTCCTTGTATATTTTGGATATTAACCTCTTATCAGATATGTGGTTCGCAAATATTTTCTCCTATTCCATAGGTTGCCTTTTCATTTTGTTGATGGTTTCCTTTGCTGGGCAGAAGCATTTTAGTTTGATGTAGTCCACTTGTTTTTGATTTTGTTGCCTTTTCTTTTGGTCTCAAATCCAAAAAATCATTGCCAGGACCAATGTCAAGGAGCTTACTCCCTGTGTTTTCTTCTAGAAGTTTTATGGTTTCAGGTCTACGTGAAAATCTTTAATCCATTTTGAGTTGATTTTTATGAATGGCGTAAGAGAGGGGCCTAGTTTCATTCGTTTGCATGTGAGTAGTTTTCCCAACACCATTTACTGAAGAGACTGTCCTTTTCCGATTGTATATTGTTGGCTCCTTTGTTGAAAATTAATTGACCATATACGCATGAGTTTATTTCTGGGTTCTCTATTCTGTTCCATTGGATGGTGTATCTGTTTTTATGCCAGTACCATACTGATTTGATTACTATAGCTTTGTAATACAGTTTGAAATCTGGAAGTGATGCCTCCAGCTTTATTCTTCTTTCTCAAGATTGCTTTGGCCATTTGGAGTTATTTGTGGTTCTGTAGAAATTTTAGGATTTTTTTCTATTTCTGTGGAAAATGCCATTGGAATTTTGAATAAGAATTGCATTGAATCTGTAGATCACTTTGGGTAGTATGGACATTTTAACAAATGTTCATTATTTCAATCCATAAACATGGAATATGTTCCCATTTGTGTCTTCAGTTTCTTTCATCAATGTCTTATAGTTTTCAGTGTACAGATCTTTCACCTCCTTGGTTAAATTTATTCATAAGTATTTTATTCTTTTCGATGCTATTATAATTGGGATTGCTTTCTTAATTTCCTTTTCAGATAGGTTATTGTCAGTGTTTAGCAATGCAACTGATTTTTGTATGTTAATTTTGTATCCTGCAACTTTACTGAATTCATTCTTATTTCTAACAGTTTTTTGGTGCAGTCTTTTACTATATATAATATCATGTCATATGCAGATAGAGTATTCTTCCTTTCTGATTTTGGATGCTTTTTTTCATTTTCTTGCCTAATTGCTCTGGCTAGGACTTCCAGTACAATGTTGGATAGAAGTGGTGAGTGTGGCACCATTGTCGTACTCCTGATCGAAAAGCTTTTAGCTTTTCGCTGTTGAGTGTGATGTTGGCTGTGGGCTTGCCGTATATGGCCTTCATTACATTGAGGTACCTTCCCTCTGTTTCCACTTCGTTATTCTAATTTTGGGGATATGTTATTTTATTAAACCATAATTATCTTGACTCTCCTTTCTTTAGAAATGATATAAATAGTGCTTTAAATTTTTATTACCAGTTATTTGTTGGAACTTGTCATTTTGAATTATGTCTATTTCAACCAAAGATAATTCATTTTCTCTGAACTTACGTTCAAGTCCTTTTTGATTGCTTTTCAAATTATGACATATTTATGTTAACTTTATATTTTGAAATAGTTTGCTCTTAGAGTATCTGTTTTATTTTAGTCTTGAAATCTATATAAAGAAATCTTAAATTCTCACTTAACTATCCAGTTGATATTTTAATAAAGTTATACTTATTAGTATAATAGGAAATATTATCAAAGAATCCACTAAGATCAAAAGAGAATTTAATTTCCTTATTTTGGCAAAAGGAGTCAGGTAACTACCTAGGTCTGGAAATCTTGGATCTGTTAATTTAATGACCCCTTGGATTACAAGGTGCCAAAATAGTCTCTTCATTTTGTTAATTTAGTGGAAAACATGATCAAGTCAGCTAATAATATGTTCACAAAACTGCAACTTGATCAACTAGTATTTTAAAAATTTTCTCCATTTGTTGGATCCAGAAACATAGCTAAAATGATGTTTATAAAGGACCAAGATTATATATATTCCAGTCACTTGAAAATCACTAACAATGTATCGTCCCAGGTAAGTCAAGTTCTTAGGTTCCAGAAATAATTACAATTACAAGGTAGTGACTAATCTAATTTTAGAGTTACCTTGACTGTCTCTTGCCAGTAGGTAGGCTAACCATATACCGACTGTATAATTTTTCTCATTAAAAGTTAGAATAGAATAAAATTACATAGATTATATAGTGCATTTACATTTTCAATGTGTCTTCACACACACATAAAAACACTCTGGGTTAGACATCAATTCATATACCTACATGATCATTCTGTTGCTTTATGATTCAATAGAATTGGTGATAGACACACACACACACACACTAAAACATACCAAGGACAGTTAACACAATTCAAGGAATACAGCAAGAATACGAGTACATGGAGAGTATGGAACTTTAAAATTTAATATCTTTACATTTGAAAAACTTGGTTGAAAAACAGTATTACTGCCTAATAAGAGTCTAGTTGTAGTATTTAAGAGTGGCAGGCTGGAGGTCGTATAGTATAGGGGTCCTATCATCTGGGTCCAAATCCTGCTCAACCGCTTACTAGTTTTATGACCTTGGACAAGAGTCTTAACCTTTCTGTGCCTCAGTTTTCTCATATGTGAAATGGGGAGGGTATGTGCTGCCGGGTTGCTGTGAGAGTTAAATGAAATACTCTCTTGTGAAGTGAAGTGGTTAAAGTAGTGCTTGGCACACAGTAAATATTCAGTACATGCTAGTCATGTTTCTTAGCTAATTTATCCAGGGTTTTCTCAGAAAATTTCACTTAAGTGAATATTTCTTGATTGACTCAAGTCCATTCTTTTAAACACAAAGTTTTCTATCTTTTGTGAAAATATTTCTAAAATGTGTTAAATGTTCCATTGACATATTACACAGATACTTTGAAGATAATGTATTTTCCTGTTGATTCAGGGTCATTACAAATATTTGTCATTGCCGTGTATTTCAAGCTTCTTACAGGGGTGTGTAAGGCTGTTTGAAGGTCGTCCACAAATGGCTTAAGATTATTTCAGGGCCAGCCCGGTGGTGCAGCGGTTAAGTGCATGTGCTCTGCTGCAGGCCCAGGGTTCGCCGGTTTGGATCCTGGGCGCACACCGATGCAGCGCTTGTCACGCCATGCTGTGGTGGCATCCCATATAAAGTAGAGGAAGAAGGGCATGGATGTTAGCCCAGGGCCAATCTTCCTCAGCAAAAAGAGGAGGATTGGCAGATGTTAGCTCAGGGCCGATCTTCCTCACCAAAAAAAAAAAAAAAAATTGGCTTTTTTCACTCAACATTATTTGAGACTCATCCATAATAATAAATGTAGGTTTAGTTAGTTCACTTTGATCACTGTATAGTATTCCACTGTGGATATGCCACAGTAAATTCATTCTGTTATTGATGGACATTAGCTTGCTGCTGATTTTTCATTACGAATAATGTGGAAATAAGCATCCTAGTGTTTCTTTGTCACGTAAGCAATAGTTCTCTAGAGCTGTAGTTTTCAGACTGGGGTACGTCCCCTTGGAGTATGCAAAGAATTTCCAAGCCAGTATGCAGGTATGTTTTTAGGAAAATTCACAGAATTTCACCTTCCACGTGTATTCTTTCCCAAAGCTGTTCTGCCCAAGGATGAACTTAGTAAGAAGATATAGGTTCTCCTTTCCTACCCTCCCTTTTGCAATTTTTTTTCCCCCATGTTGCAAAAGGAACACATCCCTTTCACTCAGTTCTAATCTTACCAGGATGCATCATGCTAAGGTGTACAACTCTGGAGCTCCAAAGAGAAGTCTGAAATATTGGTGTTAGTGCTGAGGAAGTGAGTAATTCTGATTGCTTTTGACCAATTAACTTATCTAGAATAATTTTTGATGGTAGGTGAGTGTGTTTTTTTGGTCCTATAAGCTCAGGAGTTCAAAGAACGAGTGGCATTGCTATAATAAAGCTCTTTCTCTTCCTATCTACTTATTTATGTGAAAAAGATTTTTTAGCACATGTGTTTATCAAAATGAAAAATAGGAATAGAATTGATGCTGGATCTGACTCATTCCAGGAACAAGTAATATTCACCCATGGAGAGGGAACTAACCGGGGAAAAAAAGACTCAGTTTCATCCATTTCATTAAGAAATACGGTTCTGGGCCGGCCCCGTGGCTTAGTGGTTAAGTGCGTGCTCTCCGCTGCCGGCGGCCCGGGTTCGGATCCCGGGTGCGCACCGAGGCACCACTCCTCCAGCCATGCTGAGGCCGCATCCCACATACAGCAACTAGAAGGATGTGCAGCTATGACAGACAACTATGTACTGGGGCTTTGGGGGAAAAATAAATAAATAAAATCTTTAAAAAAAAAAAAAAAGAAATACGGTTCTAATAAGTTTATTCTTTATACTAATTTAAATTTATAATATTTATTTTTGATCAATCAACATGTATAAAAACTAAATCTAAGAGAAAGGATTTTAACATAGTCTTATAAGAAAAAAATTATGCTTTTTAAATTCTATATATTTTTGTTGCAGAAAATATATGAGTAATCAATGAAAGACTCTAACAAAAGTATGTTACATTTGGATAAAAAGCTGTGGGATAGTGGGAAAGAGTATATTGAGCAGCCTGGGTCAGATGAAGAGACAAACCACACAGTAGTTTCAACAGGGAAAGTTTAATAGAAAGAATTATTAACTATGATAAAGAGTAATTAGAAGAGGTGAAGAAACTCTACATGGCCCCTTGGGGCTGAGGAAGGGCACTCGGTAGGACAAGCTGGAAGGGGTTTGGCCCTCCTTGTGAAGGTGTGATTCAGCCCCCAGGAGAGCAGACCTGAGCTGGTCTGGAGATGCTGAGGCACCATCCAGAGTGCAGGTGGGGAGTGGGCGAACAGCAGTGAGTGGTGTGGGTATGCAGTGGGGGTCCGGGTGCCAGAGATGGGGGAGGCTTCAGAGCCAGGGGGTGGGCTGGACAGCGGCAGCCCCATGTGTGACCCTCGGGATCACAGGGCAGCACTCAGGCTGCTCAGGGCAGGCAGGGGGAGTCCAGGTGCCAGTGCAGGAGGCACCTGGGCCTTCAAAGGCCTTCAAAGCAAGTGGGTCGTGCCGCAGCTCTGGTTTCTGTGTCAACAGAGCTGAAGGAAGGTTAGACCGACGCTGCAAGGTCGCAGAGGGACCTAGTCTAGGCCCTTGGCTGGGGCAGGCTCCATCCCTGGTCTTCACACCAGGCTGCCTGCCATGGCCTGCCAGGAACTACAGGAAAGCCTCCTCCTTCTGCCTTGTCCCCATGGCCCTTACTGAGAAAACTGTGCATCGTCTGACTTTAAAGGTGCACTACTTAAAGGAGTTTGTTTATTGGAGAGCAGATATTGAAGGTGCATTCAGAGCGGGGGCAATACATTGATAACTGATACAATATATAAGTTTAAGGAGAAAGATGAATGATGTAAAATTTCCAAATGTTCAAGAGCTTATTGCATTTTTTAAATGGATGGATGGTAGTAGGTATTGAATTACTATGGCATTTAGATCCTGTTATATACATTTTTTAAAAAGATGTTTGCAGTTCACTTTAAATTGTTAATGTTTATATCTGGTAAGATTATGACCAATTTTATACGTTTAACTTAAAAATGTGCAAAGGAGTACATGGTTTTTCAAAATTCCTTCAGGATTTTTAGGGACTGTGAAAACAAAAAAGATCAAAGACATGATGTTAGAGAACACATCTAGAAGTGAAATCGCTGGCTCATAGGGCATGGGCAACTTCAACTTCACAAGATACTGCAAATTTGCTCTTTAAAGTGGATTCAAGTTCCAGCTGTCAGGTTTCTCTCTTCCTTGTCAACACTTGGTATTATCTTGCCCTCATTTCTTTAATGTTTTTTCATCTTTCAGAAAGGAAGGATGATTCAAGTCAAAATTTATTCACAATACACCTTCCATTTTTTCCCAGAACCACCAACCCATGTTAGCTGGTAGATTGTACTGGAGAGGTGCCCTTCCAGGCTCCTCGAGTTCTAGAGTGGCCGGAGCCCCGGCTGGTTGCCTCTGATGCTTTCAGTTTCTTCTTGGAGAGCAGCTAGGGTGGAGCTGGGTCTGAGACAGAGCTCCTGGACAGAGAGCAAACTCAGGCACTCACTACTCCCCTGCCAGATGCAGAGAGCTCCACTGTCCATCATGGACAATGGAGTCTATGACGCTATGAGAGAAGTATGTTCCAGGTATAGAAAGAGCAGGTGGGAAGCCCAGGTGTGAAGCCCCAGATGTAGCTGGTTAGGTGTGAGGGGGCTGGGCACTGGAGGTGGGGAGGAGGGCCCCCTGCAGGCCTCTAATTTACTTCATAGCAATCAGATACTTCTCTGTTGGTGGCTGATGTGTGCGCTCAGTGGTGGCTAAACTTGTGCAGCAGATTACAAATTAGAGATTTATCATTATTTTAAAATACTTGTAATGAAATAATCACTCGAATTTGAAATTAATTCACATTACAAGAAATCTCACCATCACATTTACCATTAGATTTAGAGCTATTGGATTTCTTAAGTATAATTTCAGCTGCATAAGTTTTTGAATGGTTGTGAAAAAATGGTTTAAAAATTATCACCTATTTGTGGGGTGTTTCTCATTGGTGACAATATTAAAATTTTTAAGAGGTTATCAGTTAAAATATTTGACAAGCTTTTATTTAAAAGTTCTATATGCAGTATTTTCCCCAATCCTTTGCTTTTTATTTTCTCGTTAATTATATAATAAAGAACACAATGATTTTTTTTTGCTCCAATTCCTTCCAGTCAGCTGTACAATATTTTCTATATGTGTCAGGACATGAAGAAGGTTGGGAGGCAGTGATACAGACAATGTGGTGTGCTCATTGGATATGATTCACCCCTGCTTGTGTTACTCCATAAGACCCATTTTATGTTACTGGCTTCATAAGGATCCAGTCTGATTCATCTATAAGCCCCAAGCAAGTTGGTTTCTGAATCTACGTGTTCAGCCATAAGCACACTGCCCTTCCCAAGCCCCACCCTACTGACTCCCTAACTCACTCTATATTCCTGGGGTGGCGGGGGAAATGGGAAAGTAATTTTAGATAGGTAAATTTCATAGAGTTTAGCAAGCTACGTTTTAAAAATATTTTATTTAATACGTTTGTTCAAAGATGATCTTGTATATGTGTATAGGCTGTTAGGCTAACAACAGTTGAACTCTCAGTGAAGAATCAGTGTTTTAGATGACCACACCCAACCCCACATTCACAGAGGAAACTGAAGCTCAAGGGAGCGTCAGAGCTCAGAGCAGAAAACAGATGTCGAGCCTCCTGGTGTAGTGCTTTCTGACACCAACCTCCACTTGTGTGCTTTTCACTATATATCAATACACTTTCTTTTTTTCATACATTTTGGGTGCTATTTTGGTATTTCAAACACATAAACACTTTGATTCACTCAAGTGAGTTAGATGTGTCCAGGAAATAAGGAAGCAGTAGGTGTGATGACAGTTCTTTGTGAACACCAGATTATTCCAGGATGAGGTGCTGCTGGAATGATTAAGGAAGGAAAGATGGAAGACAGAAACCATTTTCTTTCTCATAAATGACAGCCGTTTGTCTTGACAACCAAGAATGGAGATTACAAAGCCAAACTAAAGAAATACATAGGGGTTTATGAACTATTTAATACTGGCATATGGAAGTATTTTTGCATCCAGTATAGGAATTTTTAAAAATAAGCAATTCCTATAGTCTATAACAAATTTTACCATATCAATAATGTATTCTAAATGCACAATACACTTGGATTTTGTGCTAATCAGTCTATTGTTTGCTTTTACGCTTTTATTTTTGCCAAAGTGAGTTCCAAAGAAAACTTAAAACCCTCCAAACTATTCAGCCTGATTTTTTATGATATATTCCCAAATTTAAGCTTTGCTGCACCAGGTTACAATATGAGCTAACCTGATTATACACAATAAAAGGATTACTGCAGTTTATTTAACACTAAAAGTCTTCATGCTTCATATATAAAAAAATATATTACAATGATCACTTTTTAATGCTTTATTCATTGATTAAAAGAATATACATTTAACATAAACCATACAACATCAGTCATCAGGTCAAACATTCAGCTGGTTTCCTTACAGTTTCTGTCAGGAGTTATTTTATCTGATCACATTTATAAGATAAAATCTCACCACATCTGGCATTTACACACACTGTGCCAGTGGATTCACACTACTGATGTACATATAAAATCCGCATGGTATGTGCTCACTGGAGACAAAACAGTGCACACCTGTCAAAAGGTCATTTTAATATAAGATGGTAAAACCATTTGTAAAATACATATAAACTTTTTCCATAAATAGAATCATATCTGGACATCTGTTGCATAAATTGTGTTTCCAAAGCTTACGATAGAGCAGCCAGGTCTCAGCACTGCTGGGCACCCACGTTGGCTACTTACTTTATTATTGCAGACTGTCCTTTAACATTAAATGCACAACATTCGTACCACTTAAAACTGGGGTCAGGTGGAAGTCTCACAGAGACCACGTCTGTACCGCGGTTGCCCTGAAACAGTTAAATCGGCTTTTAAAGCCTCTCAGATATAACAAGGTTTAAAACATACTTCATGGAATGTTCTTCATGCATCATAGCAGCTCATACCTGTGATAGAACAAGCTTTCAGTTTCTCCTCTCTTTCCTTTACATTCACTATTCACAGTGAAACAGGTGCATGGTTTTTTTTTCTTTTTTTTGTTTTGTTTTTTCAGAGTTCTGAGGTTGCTGACTGAGCCACAGCACAGCTGTGTACCACAGGTCGAAATTCGACCTTAAATATTACAATCCAGCAGTATCTGGCTGGCCAGAGTGGGCTGGCCCCTGCCAGCATGTGGGCACTTCTTCAGTTAAGTCTATTCTTTGGCAGCTGACACGCGCGCTGACAGAGAAAAATCCAGTGACTTGTTGCTAGGGATTTCACGACTAATGTTTGCAAGCATGTGTGTTTACAACTCTGTTTTATGATTTTCTTTTATAAAGGAGGTTTTACCCTGGAATATAGTTTCTTTTTTCCTCCACTATTTGAAATCTGGGCTAAAAAGCTAACTTGAATGTGTAATGTAGTTGATGAAAAAAATTATGTCAGATATAGTTTAAAAAAATCCAACAATTTGAGTATTCATATTTATGTAAATGCATTTGAAAAAAAAGGATTAAGCAATGTTCTAACCTAGTACTATACAAAATTCAGAATGGTAATTGGTGATATCAACTATTATATGTGTAATAAAAGTTGAAGTCTTGGCTTTTCTGTTAAAGGCAATTCATTTGGGATCATATTATCTTCCCTTCTTCCATTTCAAATAAAAATTATTGAAATGCTATCAGAATGCATGAATGCAGTGCATTGCATACAAATTCACCAGGCTACGGATATATATCTATATATGTATAAAAATATTTTGGCTCCTGAGTTCTGAACTCTGACGCATAAAGAATAAAAACATCAAAAAGGCAGAGTAACTCAGTGAAAAATAAAGTTAGCCAGCAACCTCAGACAACCTTCGGTTGTATATCCTTAAGGTTTGGTAACAAGTCCATTAACCGTGAAAGCCCTATACATTGTCACTTTGAACTTCTAAACCAATACCCGACTACGTTCTTTGATCAAGAAGTAGAATATACATATATAATCCTATAAAGCTAATACTGATTAAACACAGCACAAAGGGATTAATTCACACTACTGAAAAAAAAACATAATAGGACCCTACTTGCATATGTAACCACAGGAATTGTACATTTAAAAAAAGCTAAATGTCTTCGCTGAAGCTTTGCATCTCTCTGTAAAAATGACGATTTGGTTCAGTGAAGACACTGAGTGATTCGATGTCCATGACTGCGTGCCAAGGCTGACCCAGGCCCAGGGATACCTGCTCAATAAGGTTATGCACTGGATCCACATCCTGGTCGGCCAGTTCACCTTGGTCAAAATCAATGCTTTCTTCGGTGACTTCAAGTACTTTTAGATCAGAGCCACGAAGACGAGCAATGGCAATGAGGTTGTGCGCCCACACTGTGTAACCTTAAACACAAGCACAAGACAGACACTGTCATTTCCCTGCATTTTATTTTGCCTATTTGATAAGTTAGTCTTTTCCACAAATTTGCATCTTACTTACCACTTTGGTCCTTTAACTTTAAAAATATATTCAGATTGGAAAAGGAAGTATGATTGTTTAGCCCAGGAAGAAAAAAAGATTAGAAGTTTGATATTGACTCTAAGAACATCACTGTGGGTGGTGAATTGGTAGGCACTGTAAGCCTATTCTGATATCACTGCATTTAGTAAAACTGAAGACATTTACAGTTTAAAGTATAATTTTATAGCTTTGGACAGTGATGTATCAGAGAACAAATTTTTATTTCATACACATTAAACTGGTATTTTTCATTAGTAAAAAATTATCTCCTATGATGCTTCACAGTCCAAAGTTATGAACTGACACTTTAGACTTTAAATATAAATTGTTAATTGTCAGTAGCAAATATGTAAAGTACAAAATAGTCATGGGAATGATACGTACTAACTTCAGAATATTGGTTACCTCTGGGAAGGAATAAAGGGGAATGGATGGAGAGGCTTTAGCTGTATCTAACATCTTATTACTTAAAAGAAGAAAAAAGCTTTAAAAAGACTGGCTTAAATTAACTTTTAAATAACCTGACATTTCTTTATCCTATAAAAAGTCTCCATTTTACTTATTACCTTCAGTATTGACCTATTCTTTGCTACTACCTCTGATGTCTGGTCAAATTATAAAGCAAAACTTGTAAAGCACACACACTTTCCCACACTCAAATACAGGCTAAAAAATTAATTTCAAAAATAATGAAACAGAGCTAATAAAGAGAGTTGAAGATGTTAATACAGACTTTCTATTTTGTATTCTGTAAATGTCCCATAAATTCCAGAAAAGCAAGTAAAATGTTCTTCTAACTTGTCAGACTAGCAACTGCCTCTCCAAATGAGGAGAGGTCACATTAAGATGAAAGATGCCAATAAGAAAAAAACATATACCCAATCAATGGAACCATCATTTAAAAAATGTCATACAAAATTAATATGTTGATACCTAGAATCTAGAAGATGAGGCAGCAAGAATGAAAGAAAGCATACTTTCTCTTCCTTCTGTATTATGTTTTTAAGAGATCTTGTGATCAGAGGAAGAAATATATCTATTGCAGGTAGATATGCATGTTTGTTAGACAGATAAATTGTTTTCAAATATAATTTTGTGAAATACCCTCAATCACATGATGGAAGAAAAAGGTAATACAGAACCCAGAGTAGAACACTTGGGGCAGAAATATAACTCTCCACTTGTAAGTGGTATATCTTATAAATGTTGAAAGGTATAAAAATCTGAATATCAACTTGTTAAAAGATTTGTTGATACTATAAATGTCAATGCTATCTTTTTTTGGTAGAAAATGTTTTAGGTGTAATGTCAGTATCAAATTATAGTGGGCAAAAATCACCTACCATGAATTGCCAGAAGAGAGAGCTTTGTGCACCTCCATGCTAACAAAACCAATGGATCTTCATTTCGGTTGTCACTAAGATCTGGAAAACCAGACGTGTCAATCACATCATTCATTAATATAAAATGAGTGAGGAACCTGTCATACTGCCTGGATATAAGATCAACAACAGCCCCTGAAACACAAGTGATGTAGCTGTCAAAATGAATCCTCTCTAGTGGTATACTAGGTTTCAGAATCTTTAACATATCTTCACTCTTGATATCAAAAGCCATTATATAGACCCGAAGGCTGGTGCTCTTTCGTGACAAGGCTTTCCAATGCTCATCATTCGGCATGTTGTCCAGAGACTTGTGCATCACGGAAACATTGTGGACTAGGAGAGACAGTCGCTGTAAAGGCACATGGTTGCTATCGGTTAAGACTCTTGCCATCTCAGCTGTAAAGTCACAGAAATCCAGGGCAAGTGAGCGCAAGTTCACAAATCGCTCCAGTTCGACTGCGGTGATAAGGGTGCTGTTACCAGGAATATTGTTGTCCAGTAAACTCAGGTGCTCCATGGTGTTGGCAATAGAGTTTGGGAGAGATGACAGTGATGTTGGGGTTACTATTTCCAGCATAAACCCACAGGACAGCCATTTCAGTTGCCTACTATTACTCAGTATTTCTTCAAACAGCTGCTGAATTCTGTAAGGAAAACGCATGCCACAACAATCCTGTTAACATTTTGCTCTAATCTTAATACTGACTTTTGAAAAAAGGCAAGGAAATGGAATGCAATGTTGAGATACATTTTCTCTCAGTTAATTTCTAGCCAACTCACAAGTATTATCATAAACACCACTAAAATTCACATTAAAATATAATGATGAAGATGTATTAAATATATAGATATATTAAACATATAAAAATATGTTCTTTATCCAAGGAAAGCAGCATTTTATACCAGTAGGGTAGAAAAGACTGATGATATACAATTTATGTTATAGCAAAGGAAAGCAGGGAAATAACAGTTTTAAATAGCAATAATTAACCCAGCAAATTCTTCGATTTGTCTTAAGGATTTATTAGCTAGAATGGCATATATTGATCACTGTATTTCACAGTTAAGATATTTCCTGGACATACGTTCTTTATAGAAAAAAACATCATTACTCTTCTGATTGTATCTTACAATTTCTCAGAAAAAAACACAATTATTATTAACATAAACTCCTTTTCTCTAACTATATAACTTACTGTTTAATTTTTTTGCCATCAGGGTCCACCTTGCTGAGGTATGTATTTGACAAACTTCCTTGCTGTTGTAGAACACTTATGTCTCCAAAAAGACTAAACTTCTGGAGGTTCCTATAAGAAAAGTAATTTAAAATGATTAAGTAATTAATATATAAAAATATAAATATTAAATAAAAATACGCAGACAGGATATTCTAGAAAAGTTTCTACCTTATTACTCACTTAGAATCCAATTAAGTACTTTCAGATTGCTTTTCACATACAATGAAAAGCAACGTGATACAGGAGAAACAGCATAAGCCTTAAAGCATGAGGATTGGGGTTTAATGATTAGTTCAAGAACTCAATATTTTAATGACCACAGAAAAGTCTTCTTAATGCCCCTGGGATTCAATTATTTATCAGTAATAATAATACCTACCTTAAAGGGTTTAAGGATGAATAAGTAACAAAATGACATATGAAAGACGTGTATAAGTTCTAAGTTTTATAAAGACGTTATTATAATATAAAAATTTCCCAAACCAGTTAACTTAGTCAATAAGTTAAATGCTCGAGGGGGCGGGGGCAGCACTGCCCTAAAGATAGCTTCTCAGTAAGAAATATCCTTTGACTAAAATCTAGAGAACCTTCCTCAGTTTATGATCAAATGTATAGTTTATGATCAAGAGAGGTAAAAAACTATGTAAAAATCTTTCAGTTTTAGATAATTTTAGTTACAAAATATACTTTTCTAATAGTAAAATTCTAAATAGAGAAAACTAATAACTGGATAAAGATAAAAAACCCCTAAATGCCAATAATAACCAACTAGAGATTCCATTTATAATACAAAACTTAGGGGTAACTTTAATAAGAAATGTATAATCCACAAGAGTGATAAAAGAAGATTTAAGTGAATGAAAAATAATATTTCTTGATAGTATGTCACATTTTCCCAAATTAATAACCTTAGTTTCACTAAAAAGCCTGATGATTCTAAAATTTAGCTTGAAGAATAATCATTAATTCATTTATTTATTCAACCAAATATTCCGAGAGCTTACTATGTGCAAGGCACTGTGCACGCTATCGAAGACATGCCAGTGATCACGTGCTGTGAAGTTCAAGCATATGGTGCCACATATAATGGAGATATCTGACCCTGTGTAAGTCAGAGAAGGCTTCGCTAAATAAATCAATTAAAACGTGATCTTAGGGGCCGGCCCCGTGGCTTGGCGGTTGGGTGCGTGCGCTCCGCTGCCGGCGGCCCGGGTTCGGATCCCGGGTGCGCACCGAGGCACCACTCCTCCGGCCGTGCTGAGGCCGCGTCCCACGTACAGCGACTAGAAGGATGTGCAGCTATGACAGACAGCTATGTACTGGGGCTTTGGGGGAAAAATAAATAAATAAAATCTTTAAAAAAAAAAAAACAAAAAAAAACGTGATCTTAAGGATACATGGGAGTTAACCAGGAGGAGGGTGAGCAGAGGGTTTTACAGGAAAAGGAAAAGCATGTGCAGATCCCCTGAAGTTCAAGAAAGCAAAGTGAGCTTGAGACACTGAAAGGCATCCAGAGTACAGAGACAGTGAACATAAAATGAAATGAGGCTGTAGAGGCAGACAGAGTTCTATGTTAAATACAAATTTCTTGTTTTTGCCTTCAAAACAATGAGATGCCAGAAAATGCTTTTAAGCAGGAAATAACATGATTAAATTTGTGTCTGGAAAATATCGCTGTAGCATTAGAACAGCCTGGAAGAAGGCAGAGTCCAAGTGGGGAGACCAGTTAAGAGAGTATTTTAGTAATAGAGAAGACAGATAATGGTAGCTTGAACTGGGTTTTTGGTGACAGAGGTGAAGAAAATGGACAGTCTCAAAGCTATATTTAGCAGCTGAAATGGACAGGAAGGGGTGCTGGACTCTGTAAGGGGTGGGAAAGAGTAGTCAAGAATAACTCCTAAATTATCTGGGTTGTGGAACTGAACAGATGGTAAAGCTTTTCACTGAGACACGGATTCTTAGAAATGAATCAGAAATTAATCAGGGTTTTCTCTTGTGCTGTCCTGGAGGTGAGGTGGTAGAATAGTTAGATTATGAGCTCTATTTTGCACAGGTTGAGCTTGAGGTGCCTTTAAGATAGTCAAGTTAAGATGTCAAGTAGGCTATTCCAGGTCTGGAGCTGAGCAGTTATCTGGATGATAAACGAAGTCATGGATGGCGGCAATGGGGCTTAAGGAAAGAGCATAAATGAGAAGAAAAGCAGGCAAAAAGTTAAGTTGTGAGGAACTCCAATAAGAGAGGGATGAGGCTGCAAAGGAAAGGTCAGAGGTTGGAGAAAAGCCAGGGGTGTGAAAATCACAGAAACCAAAGGATGAGTGTTTTACAAAGAATAAAATTATCAACAGCAGGATCAACTACTGCAATGAGGTCTTATAAGATGAGGACTAAACATGTCCATTTGGCTTAGCAACATGGTGATCAGAATGAAAGTCGTTTTGTGTGGTGTGATGAGAAGAGGTCAGATTGGATTTCAGGAAATAGAGATAGTGGATACAGCCAAACCTTTAAAAAAAAAATGCTCTGAAGAGGAGAGATGGAAAGGACTTGAGAATACATGAAAACCTTCAGTTAGAGGCAGAGAGATGGGAGAATGGATATGGCTCCTGACTAGGAGGACAGGGAAGGATGAAGGACCTTCCATACAGATAGCAGAGCATATTATGCAGCCACAGTATCAAAATCAGTAATGGTATGAGTATAAAAACAGGAAGACAAGGCAATGGAATAGAACAGATAGCAAGAAATAGGCCCTCTTATGTGAAAGAGTTTAATAAATGATAAAGAAGGTATTACAAATCAACAGAGAAGGGAAAGCCATATTTAATGAATGGCATTGGGACAAGTGATTAGCAGTTTCAGGGAAAAATCAAATTAGAGCCAATTCTGACTCAACAAACCAAAATAATCTTCAGAGTTATTATTACATACTAAAAAGTCAAATCGAGGTAAAACCGGTATGGAAGTACAATGAGTTTTTATCTAAATTCTGAGGGATAACACTTTCTAAGCTTGGAAATAACAGAATAAATCAGAAAGGAAGAGATAAATTTTTGACTACATAAAAATGAAAAACTTGATATTCAATAGCACATCTCACTAAAAAGGGCAAACCAACATAGTGAGAAAAACATTTGTGATCATCCTGGTGGTGTGAGAGGATTCCTTTGTTTCTTCCCTTCAATCTACAACCAGTAGAAGATCCATAACCCAACAAAGGCTACATTGCCCAACACACCAGGATGCTGTACATACGAACAGCATCTGTACATATGAAGAGGGGTGGATTGGAGCAGGGGGCACAGGTGGCAACGATGAAAGTACTGGTGACATCCCTAATAGAGGTGGTGGAGGGTGGAACATGCCCATCTTCAAATATAGCCAAAGTCAGCTCAGGTAAAAGAAACCAAAAATTAGCACTACAGCGCCAGCTATTGAGAAACAAAAGAAAGGCCTCTAGTCTCCAAATGGTTGAAGTTAGAATCAAAACAAAGCTATACTTAAATCAGAAAAGTGTCCACCAGGATAAACGCACTGGCAGAGGAATAACAGCAAGTACCACGAAAAGCCACAGTAACACAGCATCACAAAAAGAAGAAATAACAATTCTCCAGAAACCAAACATCAAGTCTGGGAGAGTATATTCTAACTGATAAAGAACTCAAAATAGCTGTCATGAAGAAACTCAATGAGCTACAAGAAAATTCAGAAAGCCAGTTAAATGAGCTCAGGAATAAAACCAATGAACAGAAGAAATACTTGACCAAAGAGGTTAAAACTCTAAAAAGAACCAAAGAGAAATTCTGGAGCTGAAGAACTCAATCAACGAGATGAAGAATGCATTAGAAAGGACTGGAAATAGAACAGACCATAAGAAGAGAGAATTAGTGAGCTGAAATCTAGAAACCTAGAAATGATGGAAGTAGAAGAGGAG
This sequence comes from Ceratotherium simum simum, assembly GCF_057802395.1. Taxonomy (NCBI): domain Eukaryota; kingdom Metazoa; phylum Chordata; class Mammalia; order Perissodactyla; family Rhinocerotidae; genus Ceratotherium; species Ceratotherium simum. The sequence goes on along the minus strand of NC_141902.1, from coordinate 10,884,136 downwards.
AGAGAACTAAGATTTTAAAAAAATGCAAAAATTCTATGAGAATTATCCGACTCTATTAGAAAGGGCAACATAAGGGTAATGGGTATCCCAGAAGGAGAAGAGAGAAAGAAGGGAGCAGAGAGTTTATTTAACGAAATAATAGCTGAGAACTTCCCAAACTTGGGGAAGGAACTGGATATACAAATCCATGAAGCTAATAGAACAACCCATTATCTCAACACAAAAAGACCTTCTCCAAGACACATGATAAGAAAATAGTCAAAAGTCAATGACAAAGAAAGGAATATTAAAAGTAACCAGAGGAAAAAACCCAATAACCTAAAAGGGAACTCCCATTAGGCTATCAGTAGATTTCTCAGCAGAAACTCTACAGGCCAGAAGAGTGGAATGATATATTCAACATACTGAAAGATAAAAACTGTCAGCCAAGAATACTCTATCCAGCAAAGGAGAAATAAAGGCTTTCCCAGAAAAACAAAAACGAAGGGAGTTCATTGCCACTAGAACTCTCTTACAAAAAATGTTGAAAGGAGCACTCCTACATGAAACAAAAAGACAAAGGTACACAAACCTTTCAGCAAGATGATAAAAAGACAGACAGAATCAGAAAATTGCAACTCTCTATCAGATTAGGTTAGTCAACAGTTATAACATAAAGGTTAAAGAGAAAGGAAGCATTAAAAATTACCATAGCCACTTCAATTCAGTAAAGAACACACAATATAAAAAGAGATAATTTGTGACAACAATAACATAGAAGGGGAAGAGGAAAAGGATGGAACTTGCATAGGTAAATAAAGAAAAGATGCTATCAGCAGAAAAAGGACTATCTTATCTATGAAAACTTTTATACAAACCTCATGGTAACCACAAAACAAAAATTCAGAGCAGAGACACAAAACATAAAAAGAGATAAAACTGAGAAAAACATCACAGACCACCAAACTGAAATGGCAGACAGAAACACAAGGAAAAAGAAATAATGGAAATACAGAGCAAACGGAAAACAAAAGATAAAATGGCAGTATTTAGTCCTCACATATGAATGATCACCCTAAATGTAAGTAGATTGAATTCACCAATCAAAAGACAGAGTGGCTGGATGGATTAAAAATCAAGACCCAAAAATATGCTGCTTCCTGGAGACCCATCTCAGCTCTAAAGACAAACACAGACTCAAAGTGAAGGAATGGAAGATGATACTCCTAGCAAATGGCAACTAAAAGAAAGTGGGTGTAGTCATACTTAGACAAAATAGACTTCAAGCTAAAAAAGATAATAGGAGACAAAGATGGACATTCTATAATGATAAAGGAGAAGATCAATCAAAAAGATATAACATTTATTAATATATATGCACTCAGCATAGGAGCAGCAAAATATATAAAGCAATTATTAATAGACCTAAAGGGAGAAACTGACAGCAACACAATAATAGTAGGGGACTTTAATACCCCACTTACATCAATGAATAGATCATCCAGACAGAAAGTCAACAAGAAAACATCAGTCTTAAATAAAACATTAGATCAGAAGGACTTAATAGATATATATAGAACATTCTGTCCAAAACCAGCAGAATATACATTCTTCTCAAGTGCACATGAAACATTCTCAAGGACAGACCATATGCTGGGAAGCAAAACAAGTCGCAATAAATTTAAGAAAATTGAAATCATACTAAGCATCTTTTCTGAAGACAACAGTATGAAACTAGGACTGAACTATATGGAGAAAGCTGGAAAGTGACAAATATGTGAAGAGTAAACAATGTGCTACAGAACAACTACTGGATCACAAAAAAAATCAAAGGAGATATCCAAAAATACTTGGAGACAAACAAAAATGAAAACATGACATACCAAAAGCTATGGGATGCAGCAAATGCAGTACTAAGAGGGAAGTTTATAGCAATACAGGCCTAACTCAAGAAATAAGAAAAATCTCGAATAATCTAACATTATACCTAAATGAACTAGAAAAAGAAAAACAAACAAAGCTCAAAGTCAGTAGAAGGTAGAAAAGAATAAAAATCAGAGCAGAAATAAACTAAATAGAGACTAAATGGACAATAGAAAAGATCAATGAAACTAAGAGCTGGTTCTTTGAAAAGATAAACAAAATTGACAAACCTTCAGCTAAACTCACTAAGAGAAAAGGAGAGAAGGCCCAAATAAATAAAATCAGAAGTAAAAGAGGAGAAATTACAACAGATACCACAGAAATACAAAGGATTATAAGAGAATACTATGAAAAGCTATAAACCAACAAATTGGATAACCTAGAAGAAATGGATAACTTCTTAGAATCATACCACCTTCCAAAACTGAATCAAGAAGTAACAGAGAATGAGAATAGATAGATCACTAGTAAGGAGACTGAAACAGTAACCAAAAACCTCCCCAAAACCAAAAGTCCAGGACTAGACAGTTTCTCTGGTGAATTCTACCAAACATTCAAAGAAGATTTAATATCTATCCTTCTCAAACTCTTACAAAAAATTGAAGAGGAGAGAACATTTCCTAACTCATTTTATGAGGCCAACATCACCCTTATACAAAAACCAGACAAGGACAAAACAAAAAAGGAAAATTACAGGCCAATATTGCTGATAACATAGACGCAAAAATCCTCAACAAAATAATAGCAAACTGAATAGAATAATATATTAAAAAGATCATACACCACGATTAAGCGAGATTTATTCCAGGGATGCAAGGATGGTTCAAGATCTGCAACTCAATCAACGTGATACATCATATTAACAAAATGAAGAATATGACAAACCCACAGCTAACGTCATCTTTAGTGGTGAAAAAGTGAAAGCTATCCCTCTAAGAACAGGAACAAGACAGGGATGCTCACTCTCTCCACTCTCACTCAATATAGCATTGGAATTCTAAGCCAGAGCAATTAGGCAAAAAAAAAAAAAGAAAGAAAAAGTATCCAAATTGGAAAAGAAGAAGTAAAACTGTCACTATTTGCAGATAACATAATTTTATATAGAGAACCCTAAAGAATTCACCAAAAAACTATGAGAAATAATAAATCAACATACAAAAATCAGTTAAGTTTCTATACACTAACAACAAACTAGCGGAAAGAGAAATCAAGAAAGCAATCCTGTTTACAATCGCAACAAAAAGAATAAAAATACCTAGGGATAAATTAACCAGGGAGGTAGGAAACTGGTACACTGAAAACGGTAAGATATTGTTGAAAGAAATCTAAGACGACACAAAGAAATGGAAGAATATTCTGTGCTCATGGATTGGAATAATTAAAATAGTTACAATGTCCATATTACCTAAAACAATCTACAGATTTAATACAATCCCTATCAAAATTCCAATGAAATTTTTCACAGAAATAGAAGAAAGAATCCTAAAATTTTTATAGAACAATAAAAGACCCTGAACAGCGAAAGCAATTCTGAGAAAGAACAAAGCTGGAGGTATCACACTCCCTCATTTCAAAGTATACTACAAAGCTATAGTGGTAATGGCAGAAAATAGACACACAGATCAATGGAACAGAATCAAGAGCCCAGAAATAAACCTACACATATATAGACATTTAATTTTTGGCAAAGGAGCCAAGAACATACAACAGAGAAAGGAAAGTCTCTTCAATAAGTAGTATTGGGAGAACTGGACAGCCACATGCCAAAGAATGAAAGTAGACCACTATCTTTCACCATATACAAAAATTAACTCAAAATGGATTAAAGACTTGAATGTAAGACCTGAAACCATAAAACTTCTAGAGGAAAACACAGGCAGTATGCTTTTTGACATCAGTCTTAGCAGCATCTTTTTGGATATGTCTCCTCAGGCAAGAGAACTAAAAGCAAAAATAAACAAATGGGATTACATCAAACTAAAAAGCTTCTGCACAGCAAAGGAAACCATCAACAAAATGAAAAGACAACCTAGCAATTGGGAGAAGATTTTCGCAAATCACACATCTTCTAAGAGATTAATATCCAAATATATAAAGAACTCATACAACTCAACAACAAAAAGAACAACCCTATTAAAAAACGGGCAGAACATATGAACAGACATTTTTCCAAAGAAGATATACGGATGGTCAGCAGGCACATGAAAAGATGTTCAACATCACTAATTATTAGGAAAATGCAAATCAAAACCACAATGAGATATCACCTCATGCCCGTCAGAACGGCTATCATTAGAAAGAAAAGAAATAGTGTTGGAGAGGATGTGAAGAAAAGGGAACCCTCGTACACTGCTGGTGAGAATGTAAATTGGTGCACCCACTACGGAAAACAGTATGGAGATTCCCCCCCAAATTAAGAATAGAACTACCATATGATCCAGCTATTCCACTTCTCGGTATTTATACAAAAACACTCATTCAAAAAGATATATGCATCCTTATGTTCACTGCAGCATTATTTACAATAGGCAAGACATGGAAACAACCTAAGTGCCCATCAACAGATGAAGGGATATAGATGTGGTATATATACACAATAGAATACTACTCAGCCATAAAAAATGATGAAATCTTGCCATCTGTGACAACACGGATGGATCTTGAGAGTATTATGCTAAGCGAAATAAATCAGACAGAGAAAGGCAAATATTGTATGATATCACTCATGTGGAAGACAGAAACAACAACAAACACATAGATACAGAGAACAGATTGGTGGTTACCAGAGGTGAAGGGGAGTGGGGGGGGGCAAAAGGGGGACCATCTGTACAGTGATGTATGGAAACTTGACTTCTGATTGGTGAATATGATGTAGTGTATACAGAAGTCAAAATATAACAGCATACACCTGAAATTTATATAATGCTATAAACCAACATTACCTCAATAAAAAAAAGAAAAAGAAAAAACTTTTGTAACAAATACCACAGTTCTTTACATATAAAAAGAACTCCACATAAATCAAGAACAAAAACATTAAGAATCCAATGGTAAATGGGAAAAGCTTATAAAACAGTCAATGTAGAACATGTCAAGGAATATATCAGAAGGATTACTAATTGAAATAAACTAATCCCTTTTATTGACTTCCAAAAAGATTTTAGTCATTCTAGTAAATCTAAGCAACTTCCCATGTGACTGCCAGAAAAACTGATTCTTAAAAACATTTCAAAGGAAGACATCAACTAAGAAAACAAATGTTTTTCCCATTTAAAATAAAAGATATAAAACTGTTCTTGAGAGGATGGCTATCATAGCTGACTCCAAAGACCACATTATTATATTACTACGACTGCTTTTAAAGTATTTTCCCTTTTACTCTTTCTTTATTCTAAAGTTGCCACCACATCCATGAATTATAAAGAGGTTAATTTGCTTCTCATAACTTCTTCTAGAAAGAAAAATAAATTTAAAGACCACTGAAAGAATGAATATTTATTTTTAGAGAATGAGTTTTTACATAAAGTAGAAAAAAGATACCACATTCAACTGCTAATAATATTCAGAGAGGCGAGTCCTATATAAGTCATATAATCTCAATATTTTTCTCCCTTCAACACAGCTTCCATTAATTACTATTGTATATCCATAACACTGTCCTTGTGGTATCAAAACACATATGTAAAAAACTTTTACTTCTTCTACAAAGGATTCAACAACCACGAAAACTACCCTCCTACTGTAAACAACTAGAAAACTGGACAAAACATTATGCAACAACTGTCTTCAGACACTGGACACTAAACAATATAGGACTCTGATCCCCGAAAAATGGAAAAAAATGAGATGAGCACTATGATTGCCTCAGATAATGACCTGGAGAGAGTTTCCAGGCTACAACACAGAGTGGGGGAACCAAAACAGAGCCCAGTGGTCTCCCTGAGTTGAGGAGAGAGAGATTTTGGGGAGCCCAAACTGGCTAGAGTTTGCAGGGCAGAGGACCAGAGGCAAGGGAGCTGCACAGAGAGAGTGCCACCGATTTGCAGAGGGGTGTGCAAAGACATTACCCAGGTCTTTCTCTCAGCACTGATCTGCACATGTGTGGGGTGCAACTGCACAAGGATGGAGAAAGTACCACTGGAAAGCAGTAGAGCACACACAGTGGTGGGAAGGGTTTATGTTCCCATCAGCTAGAGTGAAGTGAACCTGTAAATACAGGGGCACTGGGTAGAGTTTTCAGAAAAGCCATGCCTTAGTAGGAGAGATCAATTAGCCCTAGACAAAGAGTGTGTGGGATCTGCCCTAACAAAGCTTAAAAGCAAAGTTCACAAGAATCAAACTAATTTCACATAAATTAACTATGTGTCAGATCAAAGTCCAACACTCTTTAAAGGAATAAAAAACCAAACAAAACGTGGACTCAACAAAGTAAAAATAACAATGTCTGGCATCCAATCAAAATTATCAGACACGAAGAAAAAGGAAAAATGACTCACAACTAGGAGAAAAATAAATCAACAGAAATACCTGGAAATGACAGAGGAACGAATTAGCAGACAAGGAACTTAAACCAACTATTAAAAATATACTCCAGGGGCCAGCCCGGTGGCATAGTAGTTAAGTTCGCACCCTCTGCTTAGGCGGCCCAGGGTTGGTAGGGTCGGATCCTGGGTGCGGACCTATGCAGTGCTTATCAAGCCATGCTGTGGTGGTGTCCCATATAAAGTAAAGGAAGATGGGCACGGATGTTAGCCCAAGGCCAATCGTCCTCAGCAAAAAGAGGAGAGTGGCAACAGATGTTAGCTCAGGGCTAATCTTTCTCACTAAAAATAAATAAATAAATAAAATAAAATAAAATACACTCCATAACATAATCCATCAATAAAAAGACACGGATTGGAAAGGAAAAAGTAAAACTCTTTATTTGCCAATTATATGATCATTTACACAAATAATACTAAGAAATCTTTAAAAAAGCTACTAGAACTAATAAGTGAGTTTATTAGTAAGGTCACAGGATGTAAGGTCAATATATAAAAATCAATTATATTTCTATACACTAGCAGTGACCATTCGGAAACTGAAATTAAAAAAAGTACTATTTACAATAGCACCAACAACAAGAAATACTCAGGAATAGATCTAACAGAAGTACAGACCTTATACACTGAAAACTACAAAATACTGTTGAGAGAAATCAAAGAAGACCTAAATAAACGAAGAAATATACTATGTTTGTTTATTGGAAGACTGAATATTGTTAACATGTCAGTTCTCCCCAAATTGATCAACAGATTCAACACAATCCCACTCAAAACCCAGCAGGCTGTTTCTAAAATTTATAAGAAAAAGCAAATGAATTAGAATAGCCGAAACAATTCTGGAAAGAACAAAGGTGAATTACTTACAGTATCGGACTTCAAGACTTACTATTAAGCCATAGATTATAGACAGGGTGGTATTGGCTTAAGCACAGACACAGAGATCAATGGAACAGAACACAGAATTCAGACTAGACCATGCATGTATGGTCACTGTATCCACATAATGTTTAATTTTGTATAAGATAATAATAAATGAAATGAAAATCAGAATTTTTAACAAAGTTGGACACTCAATTTCATGGAAAAAGGATAGTGTTTATAAAAACGGTGCTAGGACAAGTGGATACTTAGCTCATACCATACAGAAAAATTAACTTGAAATGGATCATACACCTTAACCTAACAGCTAAAACTGTAATACTGCTTAATAAAATACAAGAGAAAAATCTTTGTGACTTTGGGTTAGGCCAATATTTTTTAGATAGTACACAAAAAGCACGAACTGTTAAAGAAAATTGATAAACTGGTTTTCATCAAAATTAAAACCTTTTGCTTTTCAAAAGATAGTTAAAAAGATGAAAAGGCAAGCAACGGACTAGAGAAAATATTTGTAGGACAAATACTTATTTAAAAAAATTGTATTCAAAATAAATAATAGATTCCTACAACTTAATAAAACAAAGCAGCCTGTGAAAACACGGACAAAAGATCTGGACAGACAATGACTGTACTGAGGAAGAGATACGAAAGGCAAATCACACATGAAAAGATGCTCATGCTGATTATTTATTAGGGAAATGCAAATTAAAACCTCAATGAGACCTCATTCACACACACCAGAATGTCTAAAATTAAAAAGTCTGATAATACTTAGTGCTGTAAAGGATGTGGAGCAATTAGAACTCTCATACACATCGCTGGGAATGTAAAATAGTCAAGACACTTTGAAATCAGTTTGGCAATTTTTAAAAACAGTTAAAGATACATTTACAATATGATCCAGTGATCTCAATCCTAGATATTTACTAAGAGAAATGAAAGCATATATCCACATAAACACTTCTATGCAAAAGTTTTATTTATAAAAGAAAAAAACTGGAAACAATCCAAATATTCATCAACTGGTAAACAGATAAACAAATCATAGTATATCTGTACAATGAAATACTATTCAGCAATAAAAAAGAATGGACGACATATATGGTGTAATATGGATCGACAGTAAAAGCATTATGCCAATCATACATTGTAAAAGTTTTTACTATTTCTACTTACCTTTTCAATTGTGACTAAAATTTTCTTGCAATGTCATTTTCCTAAGCACTTAAATTTTACTGACAAGCAGCACTAAATTTCCTCACTCAGCAATCTAAATTCCTTGTCATTCAGCCCATGACTCCGTGCTTCTGTATGTACTCAAATAATCTAGATAGTATGACCCAAAAAGGAACTTCGCAATTCCTAGTACTACAAAATTGTAGATGAAAGATTTTGCCCATTCATTTTAATTCCCATATCAAACGTATTTATCCCTCCTCAATCCAACAGCTTGCACTAGCTGGAATCTATTTACCGAGTAATGCTCATCACTAGGCTCAAAGTATAACAGGCTAATTGTTGTTGGCAAAATCAGTAACAATGTTGAAAAATACTGAACATTACATTTACTTGGCACAAATCATTTAAGTATTTATAATTATTTTCTTTTTCATATACTGACCACACTGGCCTTAAGGAAGTACTTAGTGTCACTTATTGAGACAACCAACATAAACCACGTTATAATCAGCAATAATAATGCTACCCACACTTTTAAAAGGTTGCCCAGGAGAAATAAAGGTAGTGTTGAAAGAGCACTGAATGGGAAATCAAGTGTCCAAAAAGCAAAAATTCTCTAAATTGCAGTTTTCTTATTTGTAAAATAAAATAATTTCTAAGTTACAGGCATACCTCAGAGATATCGCGGGTTCAGTTCCAGACCACCACAATAAAGCGAATATCGTAATAAAGCGAGTCACATGAATTTTCTGGTTTCTCAGTGCATATAAAAAGTTAAGTTTATACTTTACTGTAGTTTATTAAGCGTATAATAGCATTATGTCTAAAAAAGCAATGTGTATACCTTAATTTAAAAATACTTTATTGCTAAAAAATGCTAGCCATCATCTAAGCCTTCAGTGATTCGTAATCTTTTTGCTGGTGGAGGGTCTTGGCTCGATGTTGATGGCTGCTGACTGATCAGGGTGGTGGTTGCTGAAGGCTGGGGTGGCTGTGGCAATTTCTTAAAATAAGACAACAATGAAGTTTGCCGCACTGATTGACTCTTCCTTTCATGAGTGATTTCTCTGTAGCATGCAATGCTGTTTGATAGCATTTTACCCACAGAAGAACTTTTTTCATAATTGGGAGTCAGTCCTCTCGAACCCTGCTGCGGCTTTATCAACTAAGTTTACATAATATTCTACATCTTTTGTTGTCATTCAACAATCTTCATAGCATCTTCATCAGGAGGAGTTTCCATCTCAAGAAACCACTTTCTTTGCTCATCCATAAGAAGCAACTCCTCATCTGTTAAAGTTTTATCACGAGATTGCAGCAATTCAGTCACATCTTTGGGATCTACTTCTAATTCTCTTGCTATTTCCACCACATCTACAGTTACTTCCTCCACTGAAGTCTTGAACCCCTCAAAGTCATCCATGAGGGTTAGAGTCAACTTCTTCCCAACTCCTGTTAATGTTGATATTTTGACCTCTTCTCACGAATCATGAATGTTCTTACTGACATCTAGAATGGTGAATCCTTTCCCGGTTTTCAATTTACTTTGCCCAGATCCATCAGAGGAATCACTATCTATGGCAGCTATAGCCTCATGAAATGTGTTTACTAAATAACAAGACTTGAAAGTTTAAATTACTCCTTGATCCATGGGCTGCAGAATGGATGTTGTTTTGGCAGGCATGAAAACAATATTAATCTTGTTGTACATCTCCATCAGAGCTCTTGGGTGACCAGGTACATTGTCAATGAGCAGTAATATTTTGAAAGGAATCTTTTTTTTCTGAGCAGTAGGTCTCAACAGTGGGCTTAAATATTCAGTAAACCATGTCATAAACAGATGTGCTATAATCCAAGCTTTGTTCTTCCATTTACAGAGCATAGGACAGCAGATCTGGCATAATTCTTAAGGGCCTTAGGATTTTCAAAATGGTAAAGGAGCATTGGCTTCAACATAAAGTCACCAGCTGCATTAGCCCCTAACAAGAGAGTCAGCCTGTCCTTTGAAACTGCGAAGCCAGGCACTGACTTCTCCTCTCTAGCTTTGAAAGTCCTAGATGGCATCTTCTTCCAATATAAGGCTGTTTCGTCTACACTGAAAATGTGTTGTTTAGTGTGGCCACCTTCATTAATGATCTTAGCTAGATCTTCTGGATAACTTGCTGCTTCACCCTGCACTTTTGTTATGGAGACAGCCTCCTTCTTTAAACCTCCTGAACCAAGCTTTGCTAGCTTTAAACTCTTCTTCTGCAGCTTCCTCATCTCTCTTGGCATTGACAGAATTGAAGAGAGTTAAGGACCTCGCTCTGGATTAGGGGAGTGTTGCTGGTGTATGGTTAGTTTGATCTTCTATCCAGACCACTAAAACTTTCTTCATATCAGCAATAAGGAGCATTATCCTTATTCTTCACTGGATAACAATTCACTGGAGTGTTATCATTCATGTGTTCACTGGAGTAGCACTTTTAATTTCCTTCAAGAACCTTTTCTTTGCATTCACAACTTGACTGACTGCTCGGCACAAGAGGCCTAGCTTTTGGCCTATCTTGGATTTTGACAAGCCTTCCTCACTAAGCTTAATCATTTCTAGCTTTTGATTTAAAGTGAGAGACGTATGACTCTTCCTTTCACTTGAATACTTAGAGGCCTATGTAGGGTTATTAATTGGCCTAATTTCAATACTGTTGTGTTTTAGGGAATAGCGAGGCCGAGAAGAGGGAGAGAGATGGGGGAACGGCTGGTCAGTGGAGCAGTCAGAACACAAACAACATTTATCAAGTTCGCCGTCTTACATGTGCGTGGTTCATGGCACCCCAAAACAATTAGTAATAGTAACATCAAAGATCACTGATCACAGATCACCATAACAAATATAATAATAATGAAAAAATCTGAAATGTTGCGAGAATTACCAAAATGTGACACAGAGACACAAAGTGAGCAAATGCTATTGGAAAAATAGTGCCGATAGACTTGCTCAACCCAGGGTTGTCACAAACCTTCTATCTGTAAAAAATGCAACATCCGCAAAGTGCAATAAAGCAAAGTGCAATAAAATGAGGTATGTCTGTATTTAAAAAGACAAAAAACCTACCACATTAGCAACATCTAATTTCTTCTTATAAACATGACAATACTTAGTCATCTTATTTGAAATCTTGCTCTAAGTTAAGGTCTGATGTCATTAAACTTCTTGTCTATGTCATCTTAAACTTTAAAACTCTCTGATTCCATACATTCATGGTCATTGAACTTTGATTTAAAGGCACTGAGTGTTCAGTCAGAAATAAAAACAGGGAGTAAGAGTAGTGACCATCCTCTCCCATAAATTTTAAAAATTTTTGTCATTTTGGCTCAAACTATCATCCATCTCTTTTGGGCTATTCTTGAAATTCAACATCTACAGCATATGCCTGCAGTATTAGGCTCATCCTATTCTCAGAGTTTCTAAGACTTTTAGCATTACTACTGTTAATGAGAATAACATTTTCAATTATAAGACTACTTTAATTAATTGTTCTTAGAATGATGAATATGAGTTCCTCACTGATAGATTTTAAAAACGTTATTCATTTATATAAATTTAAACTGAATTATTTTATCCATTGATTCTGATTTAAAGTTGGGGTTAGGATAGAAAAGGAATGAATGAGAAGGAGCTTAGATGCTGGGGGTAATATATACCCTGATGGTGTCTATTTTTTGACAAACATTATCTACGTACCAATTTTTAAAATTTTGGGGTGTACAAGACATTATGTATTGTTACAAATTGGTAAAATGAAAAAATAAGATCTAAGTTACAAGGAGTTTCCCAGTCTCTGGTGAAAATAAAAAAATAAAAGTGCTTTACTTTGGAAATTCTTAAAGAACTTTGTCACATATACAGCGTTTAATTATCCTCAAAAAATTCTAACGCAACCTTTTCTCCACAAAAGTGCTGGACTGTCTACTGTCTTCTCAGTTAACCCCTCAAAGGAAATAAAGCCTCTTAAGTTTGGCATTTTAGGTGTTTTTTTTTTTTTTTTTGTAGCTCCCAGAGTCACTCAGTTTAGAGCTTTTATTTATTTATTTGTTTGTTTATTTAATTTATTTTTGTGAGGAAGATCAGACCTGTGTTCATCTGCCAATCCTCCTCTTTTTTTGCTGAGGAAGATTGGCCCTGGGCTAACATCTGTGCCTATCTTCCTCCACTTTATATGGGACACTGCCACAGCATGGCTTGCCAAGCAGTGCGTCAGTGCGCACCCGGGATCTGAACCACTGAACCCCGGGCCGCCGCAGCGGAGCACGTGCATTTAACTGCTTGTGCCACTGGCCGGCCCCCAGTTTAGGGTTTTTAAAAGACAATTTACTTGTATATTTATAGGCTGTATTTTTCTGTAAAACTTACATAAATACCTAGTAAAAATCTAATCAAATGGACAAATTTCATTTACTATGTTGGGTTCTTTCATAGATAATTTGGTATGTAAATATTAATTTAATAATGGAAGTTTTAAGTATTTCCTAATTTTAATCAAGAGTCTTCTTGGCTTCTATGTTAGCAGCCTTTCGTATATGAAAATATTTGTAAATGCAAAGCACAGCTGAAGTTTAGAGTCATTTGTTTCAGATTCAAGTCAGGAAATGGGTGAAGAGCATGTGGAATTCACCGATTTTTTTTTTTTGTCCATTAAGAACACAGGCTTGGGGCTGGCCCAGTGGCGTAGTGGTTAAGTTCACGTGCTCTGCTTCAGTGGCCCAGGGTTCGCAGATTCAGATCCTGGGTGCGGACCTATGCACTGCTCATTAAGCCACACAGTGGGAGCGTCCCACATATGAAGTAGAGGAAGATGGGCACGGATGTTAGCCCAGGGCCAATCTTCCTCAGCAAAAAGAGGAGGATTGGCAACAGATGTTAGCTTAGCACTAATCTTCCTCACACATACACACAAAAGAATCCAGGCTTATTTAAATCCTGGCATTTTAAAGTCTGATTTTTTCTTTGAATAAAAGCAAGATAACTAATTCTCAGGTCATGGACTAAGGCACAAAATTGACTACAATATAAACAATTTCGGGGCTAATCATCTTTTGGGTAATGTAGTTTATTTCTGTGAAAACAAATTCTCGGAAGATGCTTTATTGATTTAACCATTTTTAGAGCAGAATTTTTTTTTTTTTTGGTGAGATCAGCCCTGTGCTAACATCTGCCAATCCTCTTCTTTTTTTTGCCGAGGAAGACTGGCCCTGGGCTAACATCCATGCCCATCTTCCTCCACCTTATATGGGACGCCACCACAGCATGGCTTTCCAAGCAATGCGTCGGTGTGCGCCTGGGATCCAAACCGGCAAACCCCGAGCCGCTGCAGCGGAGCGCGCACACTTAACCACTTGTGCCACTGGGCCAGCCCCTAGAGCAGAATTTTTAACATACATAAACTCTTTTTTAATTTTCAGAGCAATTTTAGATTCACAGCAAAATTGAAAGAAGAAAGTACAGATTTCTCATATACCCCCTACTCCCAAGATGCATAACCTCCCCCATTATTAATATCCTCCACCAGAGTGGTATGTTGATTACAACTGATGAACTTACACTGACACATCAATATCATTCAAATAGTTTATGCTAGGGTTCACTCTTTGTGCTATACATTCTATGGGTTTGGACAAATGCATGACATGTATCCACCATTACAGAATGGATCTGTAATCCTACAGAATTGTTTCACTACCCTAAAAAATCCTCTGTCATCGCCTATTCATCCCTCCCTCCCCTCTAACCCTTGGCAACCACTGATGTTTTTACTGTTTCCATAGTTTTGCCTTTTCCAGAATGTCATATAGTTGGAATCATTCTGTATATAGCTTTTTCAGACTGGCTTCTTTCACTTAGTAATATGCATTTAAGTTTTCACTATGTCTTTTCATGACTTGATAGCTCATTTGTTTTCTGGTGCTGAATAATATTCCACTGTCTGGACGTACCACAGATTATTTATCCGTTCACCTACTGAAAAACATCTTGGTTGTTTCAAAGTTTTGGCAATTACGAATAAAGCTACTATAAACATCTGTGTGCAGGGTTTTGTGCAGACAAAAAACGTTTTCAACTCCTTTGCATAAATACCAAGGAGAATGATTTTTAGATCATACAGTAGTAGTAGGTTTAGTTATGTAAAAAACTGCCAAACTGTCTTTCAACGTGGCTGGACCATTTTGCATTCCCACAAGCAATGAATGAGAGTTCTTATTCCTCCACATCCTCATCAGCATTTGGTGTGGCTAGTGTTCTGGATTTTGGCCATTCTAATAGGTGTGTAGTGGTGTCTCATTGTTGTTTTAACTTGCATTTCCCTGATGACATATGATGTACAGCATCTTTTCATATGCGTATTTCCCATCTATATATCTTCTCTGAGATATATCTGTTAAGGTCTTTGGCCTACTTTTAACATGGCTGTTTGCTTTCTTATTGTTGAATTTTAAGAGTTCTTTATATATTCTGGATAACAGTCTTTTAGCATATATATCTTTTTTTTTCTTTTTGTGAGGAAGATCAGCCCTGAGCTAACATCTGTTGCCAATCCTCCTCTCTTTTTTCCTGAGGAAGACTGGCCCTGGGCTAACACCCATGCCTATCTTCCTCTACTTTATACGGGACGCTGCCACAGCATGGCCTGACAAGTGGTGCGTTGGTGCGCGCCCGGGATCCGAACCCAGGCTGCCAGCAGTGGAGCACGCGCACTTAACCACTATGCCACGGGGACAGCCCCCCATCATATATATCTTTTGCAAATATTTTCTCCCAGTGTGTGGCTTCTCTTTTTATTGACAGTGTCTTTCATAGAGCTGAAATTTTTAATTTTAATGAAGTCCAGCTTACCAATTCTTCTTTTCATCGATTACGTCTTTCGTGTTATATCTAAAAAGTCATCAACTAACCCTAGATCATCTAAATTTTCTCCTATGGTATCTTCTAGGAGTTTTATAGTTTTGTGTTTTACATTCAGGTCTGTGATCCAATTCGGGTTAATTTTTGTGATGGGTGTTAAGGTCTGCATCTAATTCATTATTTTTTCTGAGTGGATGTCTAGTTGTTTCGACACCGTTTGTTGAAAAGACTATCATTTCTCCATTGTATTGCCTTTGCTCCTTTGTTAAAGATCAGTAGACAGTATTTACGTGGGTCTATTTCTGGGCTGTCTATTCTGTTCCACATATTTGTCTATTCTTGCACCAATATCACACTGTCTTGATTACTGTAGCTTTATAGTAAGTCTTGAAGTCAGGCAGTATCAGTCCTCTGACTTTGTTTCTCTCCTTCAATATTGTGTTGGATTTTCTGGGTCTTTTTGTTTCTCCTTATAAACTTTAGAATCAATTGTGATATATACACATATATCTGTGTATACAACACAGGTACACATAACCTTTAAAAAATTTTTCTCTGTCTGCCTTATTTCACTTAACATCATACCCTCAAGGTAAATCCATGTTGTTGCAAATGGGACGATTTTGTCTTTTTTTTATGGCTGAGTAGTATTCCATTGTATATATATATATCACATCTTCTTTATTCAATCATCAGTTGATGGGTACTTGGGTTGCTTCCACATCTTGGCTATTCTGAATAATGCTGCAATGAACATAGGGGTGCACAGATCTCTTTGGATCATTTATTTCAAGTTCTTTGGATAAATGCCCAGTAGTGGGAAGCTGGATCGTATGGTATTTCTATTTTTAATTTTTTGAGAAATCTCCATAGTGTTTTCCATAGTGACTGCATTTTGCATAGTGGAATGCATAGTTTGCATTCCCACCAGCAGTGCATGAGGGTTCCCTTTTCTCCACATCCTCTTCAACATTTGTTGTTTTTTGTCTTGGTAATTATAGCCATTCTGATTGGTTAAAGGTGATATCTCATTGTTGTTTTGATTTGCATTTCCCTAATAATTAGTGATGTTGAACATCTTTTCACGTGCCTGTTGGTCATCTGTACACCTTCTTTGGAAAAGTGTCTGTTCATATCCTCCTCCTATTTTTTGATTGGGGTGTTTGTGTTTTTTGTTGTTGAGTTGAATGAGTTCTTCATATATTTTGGAGATCAACCCCTTGCTGGATAGGTGATTTGAGGATATTTTTTCCCAGTTGGTGGGTTGTCTTTTCGTTTTGTTCATGGTTTCCTTTGCTTTGCAGAAGGTTTTTAGTCACTCATATGTGGAATATAACAAATATACAGATAAAGAGAACAGATTAGTGGTTACCAGAGGGGAAGAGGGTGAGTGAAAGGTAAGGGACACAGATATGCAGTGACAGACAATAATTAGACTACTTGGGATGACCACAATGAAGTCTACTTAGAAAACGATAAACAATAATGTACACCCGAATTTTCACAATGTTATAAACAATTATTATCTCAATAAAGTTACTGGGAAAAAAAATCTTCTTTACTGTCTTTACATGCACAACCTATTTCTATCAGTAACATTTCTCTTCACAAATGATTTTCAGCATAAGTGCTTCCCAATTGAGATTTATTGCCTTATAGGGACCATAGAAACGAAACACTAATGCCTATTATACCTCAATAAAAACACACACACACACTCGAAAACAACAAAAACAAAATAAACTAAAAAAAGATGGCCAATTGACAGATTATTTATGCAAATTCCATGTTTAGTTACCCTTGATAGCAAGGCTATTTTAAAAACTGAGTAAATTACGTATAATTTGATTGGGTTTAAAATGTTCAATATATCTGAATGTCTAAGAAAGTGTGTAAAAAAAATCAACATTTACTTTAAATATTGTATAGCCTATATATGTTATCATGACAGCATTTTTTTTTTTGGTGAGGAACATTGGCCCTGAGGAACATCTGTGCCCATCTTCCTCCATTTTGCTTATGGGATGCCACCACAGCATGGCTTGATGAGCAATGTGTAGGGCCATGCCCGGGATCCGAACCTGCGAACCCTGGGTCACCGAGGCGGAGTGCACGAACCCAACCACTATGCCACCGGGCCGGCCCCATGAAAGGATTTTTAAAAAGACATTTTTTAGAGCAGTTTTAGGTTTACAACAAAA
This sequence comes from Ceratotherium simum simum, assembly GCF_057802395.1. Classification (NCBI taxonomy): domain Eukaryota; kingdom Metazoa; phylum Chordata; class Mammalia; order Perissodactyla; family Rhinocerotidae; genus Ceratotherium; species Ceratotherium simum. The sequence continues at coordinate 10,866,551 of NC_141902.1, read as the reverse complement.
TTGAAAGGAAGGCACAGACATTTCCCATATAAGCACTACTCCCACACATGCACAACCTGCCCCATTATCAACATCACTCACCAGAACGATACATTTTTTACCAAGGATGATCCTACATTGACACATCATAATCACCTAAGTCCAGAGTTTACCTTAGGGTTCACTCTTAGAGTTGCACATTCTATGAGTTTGGACGGATGTATAATGACATATATCCATCATTATAATATCATATGTAGTTTTTCACTGCCCTAAAAATCCTCTGTGCTCTGCCTATTCATCTCTCTCCCCTCCCCACAGCTGGCAATCACTGATCTTTTTATTGTCTCCATAGCTTTTCTTTTCCAGAATGTCATATAGTTGGAATCATACAGTATGTAGCCTTTTCAGGTTGCCTTCTTTCACTTAGTAATATGCATTTAAGGGTCCTCTATGTCTTTTCATGGCTTGATACCTCATTTCTTTGTAGTGCTGAATAATAATTCCACTACCTGGTTGTACCAAAGTTTATTTATCCATTCACCCACTGAAGGACATCCTGGTTGATTCCAAGTTTTGGCAATTATGAATAAAGCTGCTATAAATGTCCGTGTGCAGGTTTTTGTGTGAATACATGTTTGCAACTCCTTTGGGTAAATACCAAGGAGCATGATTGCTGGATTGTACGGTAAAAGTATGTTTAGTTTTGTAAGAAACTGCCAAATTATCTTCCATAGTGGCTGCATCATTTTGCATTCCCTCCAGCAATGACTGAGAGTTCTTGTTGCTTCACATCTTTGTCACCACTTAGTGTTGTTAGTGTTCTGGATTTTGACCTTTCTAATAGGTGTGTGGTGCATAACAGGATTTTTGATGATGTGAAAAAATGCACAAAATATAATATTAATGGAAAAAGGTATAAAACCACACATAGATTATTATTGCAATTTTGCAAAAGGATGCACCACATTTTAACAGCAATCATCTCTGGTGAAATTTTTATTTTTTCTGTATTTTTCAAATATTCTATTTTTACAAACTCATATTACTAGGGAATTCAGAAAAGAAATTTAAATTAGCTTTACATAGCTTTCACCTTTATAAAAAACTTGATATTAAAATCATTGAAAAAAACTAACAACCTGCATATTGGTAAAATTTAACAAGTTAATATAAGGAGATTCATGGGAAGATTTTTGTTTTAGTTCTTGCTATAAAATATTTTTAAATGCTCCAGCCATGTTAGAAACATGCCACTCAGGCAATTTAACAAAAATTCTTTCTATTTGTAGCAATGAAATGGCAACCATCTTGTTACAGTAGAACCAATAATACAAGCACAAACTTTCCTTTCAGATGTAATCACTGACATTCTTTGAAGCTGGAATGATTTGTGGGCTCATCCAATTCAATCATCTCTCTTTACAGAGGAGGAAACTGAAGTGACTTATCTAAGACAGCAATACTAGTTAGGGCACAGTGAGGTAGAGAACCCAGGTTCTGACTCCTACTTGGTTCATGCTGTTTCTTACAATTAAACTGTGTCCTTGAATACAGTGGTCTTATTGAAAGTTACTGAAAAAATTATAAGTGACATATTTTAGAGTAGTATATGACGGACATTTGTGGAAAAAAGTTTTTAGGTACTTATTTTTTTCATTCAAAACGAAAATTTATTTAATAAGTGATACAGAATACAATAATTCACTTTAAAACTTAGAAAATCAGAAAAAACCACTGGCAACTCAAGGGCAGCTTTCAAATATATCATGTTGAAATTATAGATCATACGGTGAAGCCAAGGAAACTGTGTATAGCCTCCAGGTGGCTCAATATTGTTTCAGATGGTAAAAAAGGGACTGAAAAGAACGTCTGGGCAACAACATTAGAATAAAACCTACTGAACCATGGCCATAAATAGATGCCTCATTTTCAGGCCAGGAGACTACACCAGGCACAAGGGAATTGTGCCACATAATCCTTCTACTTAAAAATGAAATCTGTGACCTCAGTTTTATTTACTTAGTTTATTCATTCATTTATTTATTGTTAAATCAGCAAGTGAACTATGGAAGCAAACAGGGTTCTTTCCCACACAATGTTTACAACATGCAAGTGCTTAGAAGGCATGTAACAAAAACATATTGGGAAAACACTACAGTTGGTTAGAAGGTTTTCCTTTCATCTTAATCAAATTAACTTAGCTGTGTTCCCATGGTAATATTAATAGGATACACCCTACTTACTAGTCCCTTTGCAAATCCTAAGATGCATTGTGAAAGAGCACAAAATCATCAACAGTGTGATAATCAATCTTTCTAAAACATGCAAAAAGGCAATAATGTTGCCAAAAGAGAATGAATTTCTTCAACTTAATTGCATTCTTCTTTAATCCTATTTTAAAAGTCATCAGTTCCAGATCCAAAGCTAAATCAGATCGTTAGGTACTTACAACTTAGAAACTTAGCCTACAGACTGCTCTCATACTTTTGCTCATTCAATTATTAAAATATATACTGCCTGCCAAGGATGTGAAAAGTTATGGCAGTTATGTTCCAAGTGTCCATGAGTTTATTTAGATTCTTAAATGAAAATAAAGGTTTTAAAAAGACTAATTAAAAAAAAATCAAATGAGACTAAGGAATTACTGATAACTTTGTCAAGTGTATTAATGGCACTGTGGTTCTATATAAAAATGTCCATAATTTTCAGAGCTTTACAGCGAAGTGTGTAGTGTAAAATGACATTGATATCTTGGATTTGCTTTAAAATACTTCAATAAAGATAAAAGAAAACAAATGTGGCAAAATCCTTAACTTACTGATTCTGAGTGATAGGTTCATTGTATCTAGTTTTTGTGTGTGTTTGAAAATTTCACTAAAACAATTAGAAAACAAGGCAGTTATTTCTCTTATTGTGTAACTGGAAGTTCACTTAACTACTCTGTGCCTCCGTTTCAGCAACTGTGAAACAGGGATAATAATGGTGCCTACCTCATATGGTTGTTGAATACTGCTGTTTCTCTCGGAAAACTAGTTCAGGATTTTAAGGGCTGTTAAGAACACACCTATACTCAGCTCTCTGCAGTACTGGCACTACGACTGGGCCTTACCCAGCCCCGCTACCCGGGTGGTGACTCTAACGGAACTTTTATATCGAGAGGATGTGCGGCTTGAGAAGCTAGGTCTAAGCTACACAAGATCAAAGTCTCTTGCCTCAGGTGACTACTTTTCTTCTTTGCCTTGAATCAAAATTGTCCTTTTGAGGTTTCTAAGAGTGAGATTCTTTTTTGAAGTTACTAGCAACCTCTGAATAACAACCCAGGTTAAAAGTCAGCTCAACTCTGGCCCCTGTTTCCTCCCTTTTCCCTGTCCACTTAAGAGATGTAATAGAAGAAGAGCACACACGATGAGTGTGTCTGGGGAGAAAAACAGATTTGGGTGAAAGGGATAATTCGGTACACGTGTGTGGTGATGGGTTGTAATTAGTATTTTGGTGGTGAACATGATGTAATCTATGCAGAAATAGAAGTACAATGATGTACACCTGAAATTTTTACAATGTCATAAACCAATGTTACTGCAATAAACAAAAAATTAAAAAAAAAAAACAAAAAACAGATTTACCTGGGCCTAGTGATTACTAGGGGATGAGACCAGTGATTTGGGGGGCAAAGGGAAGGAAGAATACTTATGCAGAGTACCACCCCCTTCTTCCTTTCCACTTAGTCCTACCATCTTGAACCTATAGCTCATGAGGGCCAGGCTTAGGTAAATTCCAAGGAGTAATGGGTTTACACAAAGCAGAGGGGTGAGGGAGGAGAAAAGAGGGAAAGGAAAATTCCAAGGGACTGCAGTAAGGAAGACTAGGAAGTTCCTGGGGCAATTCAACACACTGACTGAAATTTACATAAGGCCTATATGAACAGGGCACTGCTTGAAAGTACCTGGTGGTAAAGGAGCTAAATATCAAAGATAAGCGATATTATAAGAAAATAAACTGTGTCCAAACCCTAGCTATTTTTTTTAAAGAGAGCGCAAATCATTAACACAAAAGGAAAACAAAATGAATAAAAACAAAGGAAAAATATTTTTAGATATATTTAGGGAGTAGCAATTAAAAGGGCATTGTAAGGTTAGCTGAACAATTCTATCTAATTTTTTATACTTACATTGCACTTCTAGAAGGCCTCTAGATAAAAATAAATAGACTCAGACTACTCATCACTTCCACTGCTCCCACCTTGGTCCACCACCACCATCTACTAGTAGCCTGGATTACTGTAACAGCGTCCTAACCCAGCTTGTTGCTTCTACCTTTGCCCCGCTACAAACTATTCCCAACACAGCAGCTAGAATGTTCCTTTTGAAATATTAGATCATGTCACTCCTCAGCTCAAAATCCTTTCATGGCTCCTCATCTCACTCACAGTAAAAGTCAAGGTCCTTATAAGAGCCTAATAAGGGCTTACTGATTTCCACATCACCTTCCCCCTTACCTGGCTGACCTCTTCCACATCTCATTGCTTTCCAGTGCTGTCTTACTTAAGCAGGCCAGTCATAGGCCCACTGCAGAGCCACTCCTCCACTGACGGCTACTTCCCCCAGGAATCACTTCCTGGAGGGAAACGCAGGGCTTGCTCCCTCCCTTCCTTCAAATATTACTTCAGCAGTTGAGACCTTCCTTAAATTCCCTGTTTTACACAGCAATACTCCTTCCCACCTCCACCATTCCCATCTCTCTTCACTGCTTCATTTTGCTTCATGCATCTATTACTATATATTTTACTTATTGTTTTTGCTTTCTTTTCCCACTAGAATAAGTCTAAAATGGCAGGGCTTTTTTTTGTTTTTTAATTATTTTATTAAGGTTATATCGGCTTATACCATTGCGTAAATTTCAGGCATACATTATTATATCTCAGTTTCTGTGTAGACTGCACCATGTTGACCACCAATAGTCTAAGTTTTTATCTGTCAACATACATATGCGCCCCGTTACCCCTTCTGCCCTCCCCCCACCCCCTTCCTGTCTGGTAACCACCAATCTGTTCTCCTTATCCATGTGTTTGTTTATTTATCTTCCTCATATGAGTGAAATCAGACTGACTTCTTTCGCTTAACATAATACCCTCAAAATCCTGCCATTTGCGACAACACAGCAGGGCTTTTTGATTACTGCTATATCCCCAGTCGCCAGAACAGTGCCTGGCATTCAATAAATATTTGTTAACAGTCTATTTACCTTAGTTCATGACAAAACCTGTAGGGTCTATTTAGCTACACTTCACACATCACAAATTTAAGATGTAGACCAGTTTTCTGGTACATTATATACTGGGAATCCCTCTAAAATAACATTTTTGCCCAGAAAAGTGAAAACTCTTTTCTCAAAACCTATGACTTGTACTTATCTTTTCAACCATAGTTTTAATATACGTATTTACACTGTATAAAAAACATATATCTTAAATATGTATATTAAAAGTGCACCGGAAAAGGATATCTTGTTTTCTTTTTAGCATAAAAATTTCCCTATGAATTAAACATCAGCATTTTTGATAGTCTTTTTTAAATACCTACACACACTGATTCAGTGCGTTACTTTGGGGAATTCTTTGAAAACAATATTAACCACCTATGAGCCTAAGGAATATTCCTCAAGGTCTAACTGTAGAAGGCTGAAAACCCTTCACCTTTTTCTGGGATTTCTGTTGGACTGTGCAGTACAACTGAGACCCAAAGGCTTCTGATACCTTGGTCATGATGACCTTGTTTTCTCTTCTGTGGTTCAGAATCGGGGAACTTTGTGGCACTAACTTTAGTATGTTTCTCTTCATTTCAGAGGATCCAAATTTCTTTCTTTAATATAATAAGTAGTATCAGTGGAAAAATGCAAAACGCAGCCACCTTAGAGTTAACACAGTTAAGTTTAACTATGGAAAAAGGGAATACATAAGAACCTGGTACTTTAAAAAGATGCTCTTAAAAAGGTTAAAACCTTTCCTAATGCTGTAAAGGAGCTCACAAAATGCAATTTTTTCCTTTTCTAAACTGATAAAAGCTAAAATAATCTACGTCATTGCATGAAATTCTTTCAGGTCAATTCTATTCTTCTTAGTCCATATTCAGTATCAAGTGTGTTTACATCCACATAACACTTTTTGATAACATATTTCCTACTCTCACAAATGTTAATGAACGACCACAGCAAATCAAACAGACAAAAAGAAACACTTTAGAGAAATGTTGTGCAACAGAACTTTCTGCCATGATGGAAATGCTCTATTCTATGCTGTCCAATCCGGTAGCCCCAGCCATACATGGCTATGGAACACTTGAAATGTGGCTAGCGTGACTAACTGGATCTTTAATTTTATTTTGTTAATTAAAATTTATAGGGCCAGCCCCGGTGGCCTGGTGGTTAAGTTCAGCACGCTCCACTTCGGCGGCCCAGGTTCTGTTCCGTTCCCAGGTGCAGACCTATGCCACTCATCAGTGGTCATGCTGTGGTGTTGGCTCACACACAAAAAGAGGGCGACTGGCAACCGATGTTAGCTCAGGGTGAATCTTTCTCAGCAAAAAAAAAAAAAAAAAAAAAAGAGAGAACAGAAAAAAATTTCACACAGCTGTATGTGGCTAGTGGCTACCATACTGAACTGCACAGCTTTAGAGACCAGAAATATGTCACAGGCCTATAATAGTATTCCTTATTAGCTTGATTAGGATCCTTTAACTAAAAGCAATTTCCTAGAATTTGCTTTACAAATGCACTTAATTACCATCTAAGAATTACTATCATCCCCAGATTCCAGAGGTTACACAAAAAAGGTTTATTTAAATAAGATTGATACTGAAAATTGCTATTTAACATGCTATTAAAAGATAATTTTAACAGTACAAGGACAAGAAAACTGAGTGAGTCTTACAGAGAAATGATGAAAAATATTTGATCATTCCTTTTCCCTCTCTACATTCAAGCAGCAAGTCCTCTTGGCTCTATTTCCAAAATATATTCCAAATCCATCCATTTTTCTTCATCTTTGCTGTCTCCATCATGCTCCAAGATACCATCATCTCTTGCCTAGATTATTGCAACAGCTTTCCAACTAGTCTCCCTGCTTCCTCTCTTCCTCCCTCTTATAATTCATTCATTACAGAGAAACCAGAACAACTGTCTTAAAATTTTCCAATGACTTCCTCTATTCCTAGAATATAGTCCAAACTTCATGCCACACGCCCACATAACCAACCTCTTCCTTCCTCCCTCTATATCTCCGAGTTCATCATGATGCCACTCTCACTCTCTATCGCATGATCCTGCCATACTTTCTTTCTTACTGCTCCAACAGGCTCAAAATCTGTCTGCCTAAGGCCCTGGTGCTTACTGTTTTTTCTGCTTCGAATACTATTTGCTCAGATCTTCAGATGGGCCACTCTTGTCATTCATGTTGCATCCATGTCCTTTTCAGAAGAGGTTTTCCCTCACCATTCTACCTAATGTGGTCACGTAGTCACTATTACACAGTCCCCTTTTATTTTCACAACCGAAATAATCTTTCTTTCATTTGTCTACTTGTTTCTGTCGGCTTTTCCCCTCTAGAATGTTGACTCCATGGGAATGGGGAGCTCATCTTCATTGCTTAGCACACAGTAGGCTCTCAATATTTGGAGGGAAAAAACCAGATTTTTATAACTATCATCTTAGGTCCTATACAAATTGATCAAGTTGGGTGAACTCTTCCAAGGCTGCCTCAGAACTAACACATTAAAATGGAAATAATTTAGGGGCCGGCCCCGCGGCATAGTGGCTAAGTTCACAGGCTCTGCTTTCATGGCCAGGGTCCGCAGGTTCAGATCCCGGGCACAGACTGATGCACCACTCATCAAGCCATGCTGTGGTGGCATCCCATATACAAAATAGAGGAAGATGGGCGCTGATGTTAGCTCAGAGCTAATCTTCCTCAGCAAAAAGAGGAGGATTGGCAATGGATGTTAGCTCAGAGCCAGACTTCCTCACACACAAAAAATAAATAAAGTAGAAATAATTTAATTACTTCACTCAAAAGCTGCTCGACAGCTTCATTTAACACAGGAAAAATAATATTTTACTTGGACAATCTTTTGTTGAGTTTTCCTCCTATCCTCCACCTATCAGTTCTCAATCATTGTAAGAACGTGCCTATGGACTAGAGAGAGCCCTAATTCCTCAGCAGCCCTCCCAGGAGGTTAGTTTCTCCAGCAGGTTAGAGTCTCCTCCTTTCTCACTGACCCTGAGGCTATCCCTATGAAACCACTTTAATTTGTCAGTTTTAAGGTAAGGAGTCTGTTGAGTATGCATCATTTTACCTCTCTTCTCTATAGGCAACCACCTCTTGGGTGGTGTAGACTGGTCAGAGTCCCAAGATATTTTAATATATTGATTCCATAAGTGAGCTTCTTTAAGCAAATAATAGAAGTAAGCTCTCAAAAGTGAAATGCTATTATTACATGTATTTATTACGCTATAATGGGGAAAAATATTTCAAGAAAAATAAGGCTGAGGGTTGCTGGAAATAAACCTTAAGGCATTTCCTACCATCTTAGTAAGATGAAATGTCCAGAGAATTTTTAATCTATTTTAAGATGTATTTTTAAATGGCCTATCAATTATTGGGTCTTGGTAGACTGATGTTAAGAAAACAATACAAAGGTAAGACTTTCCTTCACTGTGCATGGCAAATCAACAAGACCAATTCTCAGGATTATTAACAGACTTTCTACTACTAAGAGGATACATAAGCAGGCATAGTCATGAAATGGTTAATCTACATACATGTAGTAAGAGTTGTAACCCAGAATTTTAACAAGAAAATCAACCTCATACAAAATCTCCCTGGCCTGTTGCAGTATTCATCTTTAAAAAATACACTGCCCTCAATTTAGCATTTCATCCAAAAAAAGCTTATGTGAAATATTTACATAGTCCAGAAAAGCATAAAACCAGATGATAACAATGTACCTATGCCTACTGTTTAAAAATAAATATTTTTAGTGTTTGAGTCTATTAACTGTTATAAATCTTATTGTCCACGAACTCTCGTTTTTCCTAAGGAGTCTAAAATACAGCATTTCAATAGGCAGTATTAGACGACAACCAGATTACATCTTAAAAATGCATACCTAAATTTTTTGTTTTGCACTTCTAGTACAATTTCTTGTAGAACAATTGCAGAAGAAATTCAGCCTATTTAACCTATAATACAGCTGAATGAGTACTGACTGTATTTCTGTTCTTACTGTTCATCAAGAAGGGAGGTATGCTAGCCCCCTGTAGGGAAGGGAGCTCTGAAACTGAGAGGACTGTTTTACCCTCTGAGAGGCATTGTTGCACCTCCTTGATTCTCATCAGTTGTTCCTAACACCTAAGATATCAGTAAGGCGGCTACAGTCACTCTGAGAGCACATGTGCATGTGAAACCCAGAAATCAGGCAAAACAAGATGCCAATTATCCTCTCAGAAGAGTACCCTTGAAAAGGTCCCACAATTCAAGGTTATAGTTTTAGTTCTTTCCCTGAGGAACATGAAAATAACTGGAACATAACAAAACTGAATTGTATGAATTATATAAAGGATTTCAGCATAAAGCCTGGAAGGATAAAGCTTATGACCTGGTAGGTTTCTTAGCCTACCTTTTCTACTTATAAAATGGCAGAAATCATAGAGCAAAACCACTGTAAATTTAACTTGGAAATGTAAAGAACAGCATCAAATGTTCATTCTTCTCATTGGTTTTAGAAAACCAAAAAAAACTACCACTACATGAAGTTGTTTTCAGTCTTCACTAAACCTGAGTCTGTAGTTTAAGTGATTACAGGAGGAAATAAGAAGAGGCATTACTAGAGTTACCAAATAAACAACTTGGTTTAAAACATTTTCAAATTTGTTATAATTTAAAGAAAACTAGTCCCATTTACTTTTTAACATTCATATTAATACTTTTAATATTAGCAGTGTATCTCAAGACATGTTTAAAAATAAAGGTGAGTAATTTATTTCCAAACACTTTATTTTAAAAAACCCTTTGAAATATCATTAGTACAAATAATACATGTAATGACACTACACTTTAATTTCAGACATACAAAATGACTATGCCACCAAAGCAGCACAACACGAAGTACCACCCCTACAGGAAATGATAAGGAAATCTTAAAATCAGGGACAACTGTGTTGTATTTGTATAGAAGTGATAGCTGACCCAGAAGGGCAGGCATAAGGTGGCCTTATAAACAGCTAGACTGGGATGCTAATAAAAGTAGTGGGTACACTTTTGTCATTTTTACTTCGATAAAGCTAAAGAAAAAAGTGGTAGGGGTGAAGAAGGGAGGGAGAAAAGAATTCAACAACAACAAAGACGTGATATATCACTATTTTGCCTGTATAACATCATCCATCCAACCAACCAATTATTAAAACACTTAAAAGGAACTAGGCAATGTGCAAGGCTTGTTCTTACTTGGACCAAAGGCACATATTTTTTGGATGGTTGCTCAGAAGTGCTATCTGATCTCAGAATAGAAAAATCTAATTGGTACTCACTGAATTCACCATCACTCACTGAATTCACTCACTGAATTCACTCAATTCACCACCCTTGGTCTCATCAGTAGTACGTGCTCACTGACTCTGAATCTTTTCAACTTCTCGGTCAGTTGGTCCTCTAGCCATATATTCAACTCTGAGAGTCTCCAACCTCATCAAGACAAATTTATTGCCTCAAACAGCCTCCGTTACCACATAAAATCAAAGTACAGAAATGGAATGGCTTGGTCTGAAAAGCTGTGGAAATATACAGGCCACTGGAATGATGGAGCCATGCTCCAGACACAACTTGGAGCTATATGCTTATCTTCTGCCCTTTTGACTCAGACACAGAATTAAGAATATATATATATGACCTGGAATTAAACCAGGACTTTCTTTCAACATTGTTCAACATAACGCCTGATGTTCAACATAATGTATTTACTGCAAAAGGAGAACACTGTTCTTGGAGAAAAACGATGCTGTATGACAATGTGTGCATCATTTGACCCTGTTAAGCATCTGTTTCCTTTCTATAAATTGGGATAATAATAGCTGTCCTGTCTAACTCAGAGAATCATTGAAAGGATCCAATAAGGTAGCAAATGTAAAAGTACTTGTAAACTGCTAAACGATTATTACTAGGCAAGCTACTCCTTTTTTGAACTTTCTTCCAACTCATACTTTAATTTTAAGGTTAGAATATCCGGATACAGAAAATCTAAATTAATACGATTTTGGAGAAGGCGATAGAGAAATAAAGGAAAATACAGATTAGGATAATGGGTCAGAACATAGGAAGTTAGTCCCAGAATTCAAGTAAAGTCCTGATGCAAAACCAGGACAGTTACACGCTTACCCTTTGCAGACACTGGCCAGTTCCCCCACAAACACCAAGCTGCACTGTGCTACTTTTAGGTGAATCACTGGGGACAAGTTGAGCCTGGAGGTGCAAGGAGAGGGACTTCCAACCCTGACGGTCAGGCTCTTCCCCAGTCCCTTTAACAAACCCTCTTCCGACTCCTGGTGCCCGACCCAGTTAATCAAAACTCTTCCCGGTAAGAAGATGGCTGGCTGTCAAAGACTTCTTGTAGGGGGAGTCTTGTAACTACGAGACACCAGAAGCAAAACTACTCCTTCCCCCACCACCAACTATCTATCTTGAATGGACAGGTTCAGAGTCAGAAAAACCTGGTTATGTTTTGTTTCCCCCAAGACGCACTCGCAGGGCGCACCCTCCAAGCTTCAGCTCCCCCATCTGTAAAATGCAGAACGACTGCGCCTGTCAGCCCCATCCCACGGCCACCGAGAGGATGACCGAGACAGTGCCCGGACGGCGCCCGGAGCGGCGTCTGACAGACACCAAGTACATCACTGTTCCTCAAGTATGAGGACGAGTCCCGCTATGCCCTCCCGCCTCCAGGAAACCGCCTGGTTAGAACCGACACCTCCCGTCACCGAAGACCGCAACTCCGAAGCGGCCGGGCGTATCCGCCCTGAATCTATTTCTGGGGGAGAGGCGGAGGGGGAGGGGGAGGAGGGATGCAGGGTCCCCGGCGAGCCTACCTGTTGTTCCGGATGCTGACCAGCACGCACAGCACCAGCTCCAAGTAGGTGCGCAGCACTTCCAGCCACCGGGTCGAGAGCTGCAGGGCCTCGACGTCCTCCCCGCCGGGGCCGGGGTCCGCGTCGCCTCCGTCGCCCGGGCCGCCGCCGCTCAGGTAGTTCTCGGCGGCGAACTCAACGCGCAGCTCCCGCACGAACCAGCCGCACTTGCGCATGAGGAATTCGAGCCGGGGCTGCTCGGCGGGCGAGACGCGCAGGCAGATGCGGAGCTGCGGCCACAGCGCCGGGTAGAAGAGGCACTCGCGCCAGTGCGAGCAGGACGCCGAGGCCCGCAGCCGGTCGGGCGCGGGCAGGAAGGAGAAGATGTGCACGATCAGCTCGCTGGGCAGCGACGCGGCGCCCGCCGCCTGCCCGCACAGAGCCATCCGGCCCCGCCGCCGGCCGCCGGCCCCCGGCCGCCCCCGCAGCAGCCCCCGCAGCCGTCGCAGCTGCCGCAGCCGGAGCCGCTGCCGCCGCCACCGCGCCACCCGGGCGGCCCCGGCTCGGGTTCGAGCTCCCGGCGGTCGGGGCTGCGGCGCTGACAAGAACAACAACATCAATGACAAGGAAGCCGGGGGCGGAACCGTCGTGGGTCTCGGCGGAACCAAGTGCCGCCCGAGGTGCGGAGAGGGGGAAAGGCCTCTGCGGTGGTGGCCTCCCGGGAGCCGGCCTCCGGCCTCCCCAGCTCTCCTCACGCGCGGCCGAGGCCCGCACACTCAGGAACTCGAAAACCCTCGCTTGTGCCGTCGACGGGCCTGGAAGCGACCGGACTTGCCCTCCGGACCCGGCAGCCCTCCCCGCGCCTGGAGGTGGAGGCAGGGCAGTGGTAGGAGCTGAGTTTGACGTCGCCGGCGGTGGGAGGAGCCCGGCGCCGACGGGCGCGACTTCCGGAAGAGGGGGCGCCCGGTTGCCGGTAGGGCAGGGAGACGCGGCACGTGATCCGTGACGCAGGCCGGCCGCCGGCTGCTCTGGGCGCCGCGTCCCGTCTCACGGTGGCCCCAGAGCTCGGTCAAGTTTCAAGTCCGTTAAGTTGGGCACTCAGGTGGGAGTGGTGGAAGTCGGCTTAGTGCGAGGGTCGTGACGCTGCTCTCTGTATGTCTCTCAGTTGCAGGGCTGAGGCCTCGGAGCCGAGTGCCAGCACGCGGGGGCCCTCTCAGCCGGCCCAGCGGCCCCGAGTGTTGCTAAGCGCTCCTGAGAGGGGCCCCGCGGGCGGCCGCACGGCCAGTCGGGAGACGAGGAGCGCGGGGCGGGGCGGCCGAGAGCCCTCCGCCGTCGGGACCTCCGCGCACCCCTGGTGTGTGGGCACCGAGGGAGGACAGCGCCACCCTCTGGGTTAGAGGGACGGGAAGAGAGGCAGCCGAGGCAGCGGCGCCGGCTGGTCGTCAGCCTCGCTCCGGGCTCTGCGGGGCTCTGCTCTGAGACGTCAGGGCCCTGGCTGACGAGAAGCTGGCGGCTCCGGTAGCAGTGTTCTGTAGCGGGGCGCCCCGACTTGAGAGAGGGGTTTTCGAGCCAGCGTCCCTTAGCTTGATCACAGCTTGGGAAGTAGTTACTGGACGTGAGGGCGGTGAAGTCAGAAGGCAGTAGGAGGTTTTATGTAATAATTGAGGAGTGCTTTCGGGAGGCCGCCGCCCCAGCCCTCGCTGCGATCCTGGGGCAGCCTTGTTCCCGCGGCCGACACCGAGAACCTGCCCTGGCTGTTTTTAGCTCTTTGAGGGCAGAGCTCTCGGTTCGTGCCGCTTTGCTGCCTTGTGGAGCCTTGCGCCGCCCACGTGGCCAGCAGTGTCGTGTCGTTACCTCTGACTTCTGTTCGGCTCGGTGCCTGTAAGAAAAAAACTTTCATGGTAGGTCGCCTCTCTGAACCTCTGTCTGCAAGCGTTCTTTTGTATGCGTATTTAATTACTGTTTTATCTTATGAATAAGTTAGTGAGCATTTATGGAAACAGCAGGGAATTGGGAAGTTGAGACTTGGATTCTAATTTTTTATTTCTTAAACTCGTTGAAGTATTTTGAAGTGAACCACAGACATCTAGGTTGATCTTGCACTTGGAAGTTCTTCACTGTGCATCTGTATAGGAGCATATTACTATATAAAAAAATAATATCACGCTTAATAACTTCTTAGTGTTATCTAATATTCCATCTTCAAATTTATCCGGTTACATGTGTCTCAAATGTCCTTTACAGCTGTTCTGTCCAAGCCAGGATCCAGTTAAGGATCACGCTTGTTTTTGTTTATGTATTTCAAGTCTCTTTTGGTCTAGAATAGTCACTCCCCTAAAATAGTCGCATTTTTTCCCTCTCCGATTAGCTAAAGAGAGGAGGCTTATTGTCCTGTAGAATATCTCCACTTATGTAATTGTTTAACTGCTGTCTCGTGGTGTTTAGCTTACTCCTCTAGTTCCTGAATTTCTAATAAACCTGGACATTAACCCTAAAGGCTTGATTAGGTTGGTGACATCTTTATTCCCCCTTCCTGTAAAGTTCTGGGTTTTGTTTTGTTATTCTCCTTAAAAACAAAGTAACCTATGAGGTGTTATTTTGGTTTCTTACAAATGTCCAGCTCCCTCATCAACCATTCAGTTAATGGCCTTAACAATAATTGATAATTCTTGCTTGAATCATAATTTTATTAGCGGTTGCAAAATAATAACTTCTAATTCTTTCATTCCATCTACATTTATTAATTTGCATTCTTCTGTAGAGAAGAAGCTTTCTGTTATAAACTGATGACATTTAGTTAACCCGAAATACAGCTCCTGTTGGAAAGGCAGAAAAAAAATGCTTAGTTCTTTTTCTTTTATTACCAATTTTGAAAGTAAGTTGTATGGCCTCAAAGAGTGACAAATGAGTTTTTCTAGCTTTTATTTTTTCTGAATATCATTATATACTCATGGATTTTTGGTATGTTTTAATCAGTCATTTTTGATTTTCAAATTTTTTTTTTTGATTCTCAAATTTTGATGCTGCTAGAACATCTCTCAAAGAATTCTATGTAATTGTTATTATAATTTAAAAAAATTCCTTGAGCAGTTTTAGTAGATGTAACACTGAGGCTGGATTTTGAACTTTTTTTGTTTTTCCCGTGAGCCAGCTAGGTGGCCTTTAAACAGGTTTCTTAACCTTTTTGGGCCTCACTTTCTTCATCTGTAAAAGTACAGAGTTTTGGCAAGGTTCCCTGCAGCTCTGTTGTTCTCTGACTTGGGGGAAAAAAACACTTTTATTGAGATATATTTTGAATATCATAAAATTCACCCGTTTCAACTATACAAGTCAATAATTTTTAGTAAATTTACCAATTGATGCAGCCATCACTATGAATAAACATTTTCATCCGTTTAATAGGATTCCACATACACTTTTATAGCTAATCCCCACTCCTACCCTTAGGCTGTTACTAATGCACTCTCAGTCTCTATAAAATTTGCCTCTTCTGAACATTTTGTATAAATGGAATCATACAATATATAATCTCTTTAGTCTGGCTTCTGTCACTTAGCATAATGTTTTTGAGCTTCATCCATGATGTAGCATGTGTCATTAATCCATTCTTTTTAATTTCTAAATAGTGCTCCATTTTATGGATTTTTTTTTTTTTTCTGTCTGTCCCTTTCCCAGTTGATGGACATCTAGGTTTCCAGTTTTTGGCTACTATGAATAACATTTCTATGAACATTCATGTCTAAGTCTTTTGTGGATATATGTTTTCATTTCTCTTGAGTAGATACCCAGGAGTGAAAGTGATTGATTGTATGGTAGTTCTATGTATAACTTTTTGAGAAACTACCAAAATGTTTTCCAAAGTGGCTGTATCGTTTTCCATTCCTACCTGCAATATATGAAGGTTCCTAGTCTCTGACTTCTTGATGATCTGGAGATACTCTCTGATTGATTTGAGATTAATATTTTTTCTTATTTTTAGCATTTTACTAGCAACAAACTATTTTCTCCTTGGATAAAATTAATAATTAGTCTTTAATTATTATTAGTTTAGTTCCTAAGGGAGATAAAAATATATCAATCTGCTATAAAATAAAATTCAGCTTTTCAGTGTTGTTTTTGAACTTTTCACTATCATATTAAATGAAGGATGGTAGGAATAGTGTTATTAATGACAGCTAAGACATGAGTTAATAAGATATGCTCTTTCCTGGTTACAACAATAAAACAATAAAGTCCAATGATGGCATACAATTTGTTTATTTTATTAAGCCAACATCTTTAATATTAATCAATTAAATATTGAGTATATATATTCTTAACAATGAGTTAGATTATTTCTCTTGATGTTTGTGTATGCTATACTTGATAAGGATAAACTAGTTTTGATAAAGTAACAAAATTGACTTTTAAAGGACAGAATGAAATCACATTTTGTGAAGTTATACTGTCTGAGCTGTGATTCAAAGTGTGGGAGGAAGTACTGATGTTATGAAGCTCATAAGTACTCAGTAGTACTAAGCTCCTGGTTCTAAAAGTGGCATATTGTCACTATAGCAACTACCCATGCTTAGTTGGATTTGAAATCCAGGCAACGAATGGTGAATAAGTCTATACCATCAGATGTGCTCTTGTGGGTTGATGTGCGTGCCTGTTGATGCTCAAGGGTTTGTTTCATTTTCTTGTTATGTTTATTATGACTGATTAGACATATCTAGATATATCTTAATTCTTGTTAATGTATTTTTCTGGAGAGAAATTAAACATTCAGTATTATTATAGTCTTCCTTTTCTAACATTCTAAGCTTAGTGCTTTTTCCAGTTAGGTTATTAGGATATAAGTTGCCAAACAATAGTTATAAAGATAAAATTCTTATTTTGCTGAATCACTTGCAATTTTATAACAGGAAAAACTCCATGATATACATTTTATTTTAGCTACATCATGAAAAGATTTTCAAGGCTACCAATAAACATGCAAATTGCCTAAATTCAGACATTTCTTGAGGAAATGTTTTTTTCTGGGTAAGATCTGGGTTTCAGATGCTGTTGGCAGGTAGAGATGACATAACTTCCTTCCAATTATCTATTAGCATACATCCAGAAATTTATGTGGAGGCACAGGAGCCTCCTGGGAGAATAGAACTGGGAACCTGATTCCCTTCTCTCCATCCTTGTCTGATGGATTGGAATGGTTCCTAGTGAAGTCATCTTACAGAAAAAGAAATGAAGGATTGAAGGGAATTTGTTTTTAGGATAGGGAAAGTCTGCACTGGTGAGCTGGATGTGGGACAAAGGACCAAGTCATTGGTTTTTTTTCTACGTGCCCCATGTTGCTGATGTCAGAACTGATCCTAACCAAGCCGCTCACAAGTTGGTTTGTGCATTGGTTTGTGCACATCAGTAAAGCAGGGATTGATAGCTCATATCCTAAAGGAGACAGGAGCAATGACAGAAGAATTGGGTCCTGAGCGGTGTGGTAGGGAGTGGGGAGGACTGTGGCTTATCAGGGGATGCATCCCCTAATGGGAAAGTGGGCTCTGTTTGCGGATTTTGTAGTTTTTCAAGAGAAACTAAAATACTAGTTTTTTTAAAGATGAAATGTTCTGATTGCCAGCTCATTCACGTTAAAAATATTCTCTGGGCTAGACAAAACCACATTTTGTGTACAGGAAATCAGGTTACAACTTTACCAAACAGCTCTCATACATGTGGGCTGGGGCCACTTTGTGTTCCAATAGCTAGGCCTGCTAGGTAATTCCCGCATTTTAAGTCCACTCCCAGAGCTATTTTTTTAATCCATCTCTTTTAAGAGTTGAAAGAAAAAAGAAAGAAAGAAAGGTTTAACTTGAATGTCTATTTGATAGTATTACTGATTTCTTGCCTTTTATTCAAGAGGATGGGTGTTTTTAGAGGTACCTTTTGTTGCTAAAAATGTATTGAAAACTAAGTATTGCTATGTTTAATGCAGTTGATTCAACCAATAGGATTCCTTGATTTCTAGTTAAAATCAGTAATTGGCTGATTTTAATTATCTTAATTGAGTTGTACAGCTTACATTATATGCAGTATCCCGCAATGGGGTTGACAGGATTATTACTCAAGGGGCACTGTCTCAAAGTAGTCATTTTAATTGGGTTCCTTTGGTTGCTTAACTAGCTTAAGTAATGAGGAGATTTTCTTTCTTTTTCTTTTTTTTTATAGGTAGTATAAGGAGTTTTGAGGACATCACATGAGAGCATACCTGAGCCTCACAGGGACTGGAATGGGAAACTAAAGACAGGGACTAAGATTCCTCTCTTCATCCCTCAGAGTTCTGTAGTCTGTCTTTCCTTTTTCTCAGCAGGCTTCCTTTCCTTTTTCATTTTGCATCGGGCCCCAAACTGCTGACCCTTACTTGTCTACATGATCTTCTAGCTCAAGTATCCGCTTTCATTTGCCAATTTGTTGTCTCCTGTTGAAATTCTTTTTTTGTTTCTTGCTTTTTTAGTTTATTGAGGTTATATTGGTTTGTAACATTATATAAATTTCAGGTGTACGTCATTATATTTTGACTTCTGTATAGATTGCATCACGTTCACCACCAAAGTCTAGTTGCCATCCATCTCCATACATATGTGCCCCTTTACTCCTTTCACCTTCCCCCCATCCTCTTCCCTTCTGGTAACCACCAGTCTGTTCTGTGTATCTATTTGTGTATTTGTTTATCTTCTACATATACGTGAAGTCATATGATAATTGGTAATTGTCTTTCTCTGGTATTTGTCTTTCTCCATCTGACTTATTTTGCTTAACATAATACCTTCAGGGTCCATCCATGCTCTTGCAAATGGCAAGATTTCATCTTTTTTTTATCGTTGAGTAGTATTCCATTATATATATACACCACCTCTTTATCCATTCATCTGTTGGTGGGCACTTACGCTTTCAAGTCTTGACTATTGAGAGTATTGCTGCAGTGAACATAGTAGTGCATATATCTTTATGAATTAGTGTTTTTGTGTTCTTTGGATAAATACCCAGAAGTGAATAGCTGGATCATACAGTATTTCTATGTTTAATTTTTTGAGAAATCTTCGTACTGTTTTCCATAGTGGCTGCACCAGTTTGCATTCCCACCAGCAGTGTATGAGGTTTCGCTTTTCTCCACATCCTCTCCAACACTTGTTATTTCTTGTTTTTTTAATAATAGCCATTCTGATGGGTATGAGGTGATATCTCATTGTAGTTTTGATTGCATTTCTCTAATAATTAGTGATGCTGGACATCTTTTCATGTGCCTCTTGGCCATCTATGTATCTTCTTTCGAGAAATGTCTTTTCATATCCTCTGCCCATTTTTTGATTGGGGTGTTCATTTTTTGTTGTTGAGTTGTATGAGTTCTTCATATATTTTGGAAGTTAACCCCTTATTGGATATATGATTTGCAAGTATTTTCTCCCAATTGGTGGATTGTCTTTTTGTTTTGTTGGTTGTCTCCTTTGCCGTACAGAAGCTTTTTAGTTTAATGTAGTCCCATTTGTTTATTTTTTCTTTTGTTTCCCTTGCCTGAGGAGACATGGTATTCGGAAAGATACTGCTAAGACTGGTCAGAGAGTGTACTGCCTATATTTTCTTCTAAGAGTTTTATAGTTTCGGGTCTTACATTCAAGTCTTTAATCCATTTTGAGTTAGTTTTTGTGTATGGTGTAAGATAATGGTCTACTTTCATTCTTTTGCATGTGGCTGTCCAGTTTTTCCAGCACTTAAGGAAGATGCATTTACTATCCACTGTGGGCTGAGCTCTTCTCTAGATTCTGGAGGATATGTAAAAAGGTATAATATATAATCCTTGGAAGTGAAGAATCCGCACCCATTCTACTCCAGCTTTGATACCACTACTGGCTTACCTTTTTAGAACACTGGTTCTATCATGGCACTTCTTTAGAAACTTTTGATGCTTTTTCTTTTCTCATCTTTCCCTGTGTAAACTCTGCCTGGCTTTCAATTCCCTGCCTATCAGTACTTGCCCCTTTAGTAAGAGCTATTCAGTTGATTGTGTCATCAACATGCCATGTTCATTCTCACTTCTGTGCCTTTGCACATGTAGTCTCTACTCTCTGGAGTTACCATCCCTTTCAAGTCTGAGTCCTACTTAAATACAAATGCTGAATTCAGATTTCACTTTTTTTTTCAAGTGGCCTGTCCTCACTACTCCAGGCTTCAGTGATCCTTTTCCTCTGATCAGCAATAAAGTTTATTTATCCATGTTATTTACTGTTGATTCACACTTTTTAGTGTTCTTTCCTACAAAATATAAACTCCTTAAAGGAAAAGCATCTCCTGTGTACCTCTTTGATTACCCTACAGTGGCTAGCATAGTGAAGAGTTCATGCTGACTACATAATAAATATTCATTCACTGAAGCCCTGAATTGTTTAGATCAGTGCCACTTGAAGAGCAGTCGGCAGACTGATGCCAGTGCACGAACTGTTACCACTGTGCTGGAATGTAAGTACAGAAATTGAGAATAAGCTTGAGAAATTTTTATAGAAATTCGACAGAGTAATTTTGTGTCTGTTGAATTTATAATAAAAAAGTTTGGGTTTTATTTTGCATGTTTAAAAATATTTCCACTGATTCATTTTAATTTAATTTTATAAAAGTATTGGTCCACAGTGGATTAGAAAATTTACAAAATGGCAGCTCACCACAGATAGTTCAAGAAGCACTAATTTAGGCTACAAAGGATATGAGAATTTAGCAATGAGGAGATCAGGGTATTTTGGACTGGTAGAAGATTTCATGACGGAGATGAGATCTCTTCTTGAAGGGTGAGTAGGATTTGGATAGTTGTAAGGCACTGGGTTGTTTCCAGAAGGGATAACAAGGTTTTGGACTACAAATAGAAGAGAGGTGTGCTGGTATGTTCTGTGGTGACCATGGAGAAGAGTCGTGGTAGAGTTAAAAATCAAGTCCAGAGAGAGCTGACCAGATATCAGATAACAGGAGCATTTCCTGTTTATTTGGTTACTGCTTGAGCTATTGAATGATGAAGACCTTTCATTCCCATATGTCTTTGCTGGTTTCCATGGGACTAGTAGTAGTGAGTACATTTTAAATTTTGTCTGTTTTAAACATTTCTTTTTAATTTAGTCTTTAAAAAATTAGGTGGTTGGCTTGTTGATATGTTGTTGCTAAATTTATTCTAGCTTTAATATGGAGCTAAATAAGTAAAATATAATAAACTAAGGAAGATTAATTTATAAAAATTATTTCAAATTAAAAAAACGTGTTTTCATCTTGTTCTCTATTTTCCTTTATCAGTTTCATCTTGAATCAAAGTTTTTCCTCCACATTACTGAATTACAGTCATATAAATCCAGAGACCTGGGATTAAAAATAATGTTGATATAACCATTGCACCTGGAGAATTAACATTTAGCTTATAGCACAAAATATGAGCTGAACTAGTTTTTTTTTTTTTATTGTGGTAAAAATACATAACATAAAACTTACCATTTTAAGCTTGCAGGTCAGTATCATTTGATATGTTCGCATTGTTGTGCAACCGTCACCACCATCTATCTCTAGAACTTTTTCATCTTTCCAAGCTGAAACGTTATACCCATTGAACAATAACTACCCATATCCCTTCTCTCCCCTAAACTAATTATTTTAAATTTACCTGTTTTGTGCTTTCTTACTTGTCCTGTTTGCTGTTGTGATAAAAGAATATATATTGAATAGTCCTTATATATTTGGAACTGGGCCAAATGCTGAGCAGGGTTGAATTACATTTATAAAGAAGGCTGAGCAATTTGCCATGATATTAGGTGGTTTCCTGGGTGACAGAGTCTTGTATCATATTCTTTATCTTACATCCACACTTCAATCCATTAAATGTGCAAAAGTACACAAGCTATATTTTTGTTTCAGCGGTTACCAGGAAAATATCTAATTACACCAGTCTGACAATTTTAATTCAAGATTGAAGTGAAATATTGCTTTGATTTCATCTGAGATTTTGAGTACCTAAATGAACATGTTTGCAAAATTATAAATATGAAAATGGATGGTAGCTTGGTTACTTTCTGAAAGCCTGGATAATTTTTTTATAGCTATATATGTATTTTGAGGTGTCCTGGTTTTATTTCTTCCTCTCTAACTTCTTTTTCTCTGTCATGTTAGCTTGCACTCCTTCCTTCCTCTGCCCTGTGAATTTACCTATTTCCCATGGCTTTTGCCGTTAGTCTTTTGCTTAGAAATCTCACTTTTTTCACTTCAGTTATCTCTGTGGGAAAATAACTCCTAAGTCTATATTTCTTAACCTTGAGTCACAGTTCTGAATCTAGAACTGTGTCCGGAAATTTCTCTCATGTGATCTGCTAGTACCTCAAACAAAACCTGTCTAACGTTGGATTTCTCATTTTTCCATCCTCTTTAAACCTCCTCTTTTCTGTTCTTTTTTTTTTTTTTTCAAATGGCACAACCGTTCTTTTCATTACCTAAGCTTGACACTTAGTGGTCTTTAGTCTTCCTCTCCCTATTCAGCTAGTCACCAAATCCCACCAACTATTTCTGTCCATTGTTATGATCATCATCACATCTGACCCTTTCCATTTTTATTGCAGTCTATCCAATACAGGGCCCAATCACCTGATGCCTAGGTCACTACAGTAGTCCCCTAACAATAGGATTTTCTCTCCAGTCCTTAGACCACTTTCTTTGTAACTCTCCCTTGAAAGTTGTGATTATCTATTTTGGATTATAGTTAATTGTGTCTCTCTCTCACCATTGTCTTTTTCATCTCTGTACCCCCCAGAAGCCTTGCATCATAGTTGCTAATCAACAAGTGTTTTTGAGAATATAGTATTCTAACTATAATTTCTTCTTCTAATGTATTTTTTACAGCATTGCCATGTTCTTTCATTCATTTAACAAATATTTATTGAGTGCTTATTATGTGCCAAGGACTCTTTTAGGTGCTAAGGCTATAGTAATCAACAAACAAAAACTTATGTCTCTGGTAGCTTATATTGTAGTGATGTAGAGGACTGCCAGATTAGCAAATATACACAGTGTGTTAGATGGTGATAACTGAAAGTAGAAAAAATAAGTGAAGGAGGGAGATAGGGAGTATCAAGGGTGAAAGGCTGACATTTTGGATAGAGTGGCCAGGAGGGCCTTTCTGTAAAGGTGGCATCTGTGTAAAGACTTGAAGGAAGTGAATAGGGAAGACAGTGAATATCTGGAGGAAGAGGCTTGCAGGCAAAGAGAACAGCAGGTGCAAAGAACCTCAGTTGCCAGTGTGCCTGGCATGTTTGAATATTGGGGAGGAGCAGAGTGAGCTGGAAGACGAGTAGTAGTAGTAGCAAGGGTGTGTGTTAGGGGGACAAGTATGGAGTGGGAAAATACAGATTGCGTACGGCCTCCAGGTCACAATTAGGAGTGTGGTTTTTACTCTGAATGAAAATCCTAGTCTTTGGAGGATTTTGAACATACAAGTGATGTGATCTGACTTACACATTAACAGAATCATTCTGGCAGCTGTATTAAGAAGAGAGAGGAAGCAGGAAGATCAGTTAGAAGGTTTGACACAAATCTGGGTCAGAGATAGTGGTGGCTCAGACCTCAGCAATAGCAGTGGAGTAGTGAGAGGTATTCTGGTTTGGGTTATATTTAAAGTAGAGCCAACAGAATTTTGAGATGGATTGAATGTGAAGTGTGAGGGGGAGGAGAAGAGTCAAGGATTTATTTGAAGGTCTTTGGCCTGAGCAGCTGAAGGATGGAGTTGCCATTAACTGAGATGGAGGTGATTCTGAGAGGAGCAGGTTTGGCAGAGGGTTTTCAGGAGTTAAGTTTTGGGCGTGCTAAGTTTGTGATGCCTGCTTGACATCCAAGCAGAGCGAGACTGTCTAGCTTCACGTGGGTATACTAGACTGAAGTTCAGGAAGGAGATCTGGGAGTCATCAGCATAGAGATAATATTTAAAACTATGAGACCAATTGAATCATCTAGAGAATGAGTGTAGAAAGAAAAGAGATTAAACTTTTTGAGATACCTTATTCATTCCTATCTCTGCTTAGTACATAGCCGTAGAGACTCCAGGTTCTCCATGACCTTTCACAGTGTATTTTCATACTTATCCCTTACTTAATCAAACTGGAGAACTTATGTTGCCTAAGCTCTCCTTTTGCATTGCTGCTTTCCTATTTTTGCTCATTGTATTCCTTTTACTTAGAATGCTGTTTTTCTTCTTTCTACCCAAGTTAAATCCAGTTTTCTCCAAGTATCTTTGTCTTATTGCCACAGAATGATCTCTTTCTTTTTCAAACACCAATTGTTCTATTTCATTTTGCAAAATTCTTCATCTTTGTTCTAACCTCCGCCCCATCTTGTCTGTATTGTGAAGTTCATCATATTTTTGTGTGTTTCCTTTTTTCGTAATGAGCTAATGAGATCTGTGGCAGGGACCATGATTTTTAATGTCTTCCACAGTGATTAGCACCCCGATTCTACTCCCTAGAGGCAATCTCTGGAGAAACAGTCTTTCCAAACACTAGAAACCTGGAGGAAGCAAGGCTGTTCAGGAACATCTGGACTTGGATTCTGCTTTCTCCCTTTAGATGAAGTTGTGGCCTTATTGGTACTGGGTTTGTCTCAAGAACCAGCAGGAACCCAGATGTTTTTAATTTCTTCCCATTAAATGGCATAGCTTGTTAGGGCTTGTTCTTCCCAAAATGATGACGTAAGCCCTGAGCATAACAGAGAAGTGGAACCATGACAATTGAGCTTGTCAAATGTTGCAAGACCCTACCTTGCCCTCTTACTGATAGTGCGTGATTCTAGAGGCGAATGGAAGCTGTGCTGAGATATGCTGCATCTGTTCCTGCTCTGAGTGGCAGCCTCAGTACTGAGAAGGTTTTGAATCCTTGGCTAAGTCAGTCAGCAACTAAATGTAAACTTTGTGTGTTATGTGTTTCCTTCCTTCTAATTCATAGCTGATAGCTAGCATTTATTTAGGGTTTACTTACTATGGACCAGTTCTAATGCTCTACTCTAATGTGTTAACTCTTTTAATCCTCATAACACCCATATGAATTAGCCCTTTTCAGCATATAGCCATTTTCAGATAAGGAAATTGAGGAAAAGAAGATCAAGTAACTTTCTTTAATAGCACTATTAATACCAAATTGAGGAGTGAGGTTTGATCCCAGGAAGTTTTGATTCAGAGCTTATATTTTTAATTGCTGTTCTATACTAGCCTATCTGAAATGCTGCAAGCCAATTTTAATTATTTCTTTTTGTCTTCTAATGGGTGCATTTATAATTTTAAATAATACACCACTATTTCTTGATTCATCAACTAAGGCAATAGCTATTGATGATCTGCCATTGAAGATGAGGATTTGGTTCATTTACACTACTCTTGTGCTACTCTACCCTCCTTCAAATTTTATGTAGTTATATATAATTGATGTTATTTCTTCTATCTTTGCAACTCCAATATACTTAAACCTCTGTTTCGTGTTCCATTAACTTTTAGCAGTATCTTATTTCCCTTTTTATGAAGTAAGGCTATTATCACTCATACTCTTTACTTCAACTCTTTTACTTCCTTTCTGCTTTTTAACTTCTGTCAAATACCTATTTACTTTAAAATTATCAAAGTTGATAATGTTTATGTTCTATTTAAAGAAAGCGTTATAACGTTGTGGTTAAGAACGTAGACATTGGAGCCAGGCTGCCTGGGGTCAAATCTACGCTCTACCACATCCTAGCTGTATGAAGTTGGCAAGTTATTTACTCTCTCTGTGCCTCACTTTCCTCACCTGTAAAATGAGGATAATAATGGTGCTTACTCCACAGAATTATGATGATGATTAACTTAATATATATAAAGCATTTAAAACAGGGCCTGGTATATAATAAGTACTATATGAATGATTGCTATTAGCATTATCATGATTATTCTGTAATCATAATTAACTCTTCCATGCTTTCGATTTATTATGAAAGTTAAAACCAATAAACAACATTTAACTATTTAACTTATGATTACACAATGCAGAACCAAATAGTACACTATGATTACATTTCTTTGTCTCTGGGTCCAAAGTCGTGACCTTAGCTATAAGGTTTTTAGGATCAAGATCAAATGGGTTATCTTTTCTTCTATTCTATATTTTTTCAAAGTTATATAATAGTTTAATTTGATTTATAATTGGACAATTACTTTCTGTATAGCCCCCCCCCCAAGTTTGGAATTACTTTTTTTCTTCTTATTGACAAAAATAAGATACTTTCATCATATTCTCAAAATTATCTGTTACACTTCGCTATAAGAACTGACTTTCTTCTTGGAGACAGTCCTTTTACAATCTGTGAAAGAAAAATTGCTAAATTGGACTTTATCAAAATTAAAAACTTTTACTCTACAAAAGATACTGTTAAGACAATGAAAAGACAGGTTATACCTGGGAGAAATGTTTGCAATCACATCTCTGATAAAGAATGTATATTCAGAATATATCACGAATTTTTAAAGCTCCACAATACAACAACCAACCAATTTTAAAAAATGGACAAAAGATCTGAATAGGCACTTCAAAGAAAATTTACAAATGGCAAGTAGCCATATGAAAAGATACTCAACATTATTTGTTATCAGGGAAATGAAAATTAAAACAGTGAGGAGCTACTACACACCTGTTGGAATGGTTAAGATAAAAAAAAAACTGGCAATTTCAAATGCTGGTGATCTCATACTTGCTGGTGGGAATGCAAAATGGTGTAGCCACTTGGGGAGACAGTTTAGCAGTTTCTTAAAAAGTTAAACACAGACTTATCATATGACCCAGCAGTTGCTCTCCTACGTATTTACCAAATTGATTTGAAATGTTCACACAAGAACTTACATATGCTGTATTCACAATAGCCAGCTTTATTCATAATCATCAAAAACTGGAAGCAAGCAAGAAGTCCTTCAATAGACGTATGGATAAACAAACTATGGTACAGCCATACAATGGGTTATTATTCAGCGAAAAGCAGGAATGAGCTGTTAATTAATGCTACGACATGGGTGCATCTTAAATGCATTTTGCTAACTTAAGCTAGCCTGAAAAGGCTTCATTCTGAATGATCCCATTCATATGGAATTCTATAAAGAGCAAAACTATAGGAATGGAAAGCAGATCTGTGGTTGCCAGGGGTTTGACTAAGGGGGAGTGTTTGACTAGGAGAAGCACATGGGAGTTTTTAGGATGATGAATTAAACTGTTGTGGTGGTTATATAATGCTGTGTATTTGTCAAAATCCATAGAACTTTACAGCATAAAAAGATTAATAAACACAAATTAAAAAAATCAACCAGGAGTTTTGAGGGTTCACAGAATGGAATGCAGACTGTGACCAAAGAACTTAACAAATGTATTAGAAATGTATGACATAACCTTGCTGAAGGAAGGGGGAAAAAGGTGCTTGACCTAAATAACTTTGGAAAAGAGTGTTTTGACTGGAACTTGTAAGACTAAAGACGATAGTGTACATAAACACTGTACTTTGGTCGATGAGGTTGTTTCTCACGGGTGTACAGGTTAACAATTCTGAAACTGCTATACATGTATACTGGGATTGAACAAATATGTAAATGTATGGTGGCTGCTAGGAGCCAGGTTTCTCACTATTGGAAAGGGAGATTAGAGATAAGCTATATCAATTATAATTTTCGTTATAATTGAACTGTGACTTTCTTATATAGCTTTTTTCCCTCTAGAGTTTTGAATTACTGTTTTTTCTTCTGATTGATAAAAGAAGAGGATACCTTCATTATATTCTCAAAATACCTGGCTTCTCTGTCACACTCGGTTATAAGAATCCACATTCTTCTTGAAGACAGTCCTTTTGGAGCCTTTTGTCTTTCTGATCCACTTGGGGTTTGTTACCAGGTCTGCTGCATAGTTATCCTGGATCTTCCCTTCACTGTGTTTCTGGCTTAGAGCTTCTGTTTCTTAGATCCAATGTTTTCTTTGTTTCTCACTTCATTTTGCTGAATAACATCCTCAGTGTCTTCAGAACATTGCTTAATAACAAATTTTAGGGTTCTTATGTGTCTGAAAATGTTTTTGTTTGACTCTTATAGTTGATGGACCTATAGATATAGAATTTTAAATTCAAAACCTTTTTCCTTTAGAACTTTGAAGACATGGCACATTGGCTTCTAGTATTTTGTGTTGTTACCGAGAAGCCTGATGACTGCTTATTTCTTGCCTTTCTGGAAACTTTTAAAATATTTTCCATATACAACTCATGCTCAAAAATCTCAAGAATGTGTCTAGATATGGATCTTATATTAATTCATCTGATTGGTGCTCGGTATAGCCTTTCAATATGAAGACTTGTATTTTTCTTCAGTTTTTGAAGTTTTCTTATTTATTTGATTATTTGCTCCCCTGTAATTTCTCCTTCTGGAACTTCTATTAGTCTGAATATTGAATCTCTTAGATTTGTTCTCCATTTCTTATATCTTTTGTTCTCCTATATTTTTTTCTCTTTATTTTTTCTGTATGTTCTGGGAAATGTCCTTGTCTTTGTTTTCCAGTCCTTTTTTTGAAAAATGTTTTCAGCAGTCATATTTATTTTCAAAGATCTCTGATTGTTCCTTTAATGCTCTCTGTTCCCATGGCATCCTGCTCATGTTTTATGGATAATTATCTTCAAATTCTGTAAAGATACAAGTTAGAATTTTTTTTTACATTGTCTTCTTCTCCCTGAATATTATTTGGGACTGATAATCTCTAGCATAATCTCTAGAATTAGTTTTGTTTATTTTTCTTATTGTTGTTTTTTTCTTCACTCCTCCCAGTTTTCCTCATATGTTTGGAAATTCTTCAAGCGAATTTCAAGTGAGTATGTTTTTGTTTCAGATATGTGATAAGTGGTCAGTGAGGCCTAGCTAAAAGAACATTTTGATTTCTCAAATATTGCCAACAGTTTTTCCTCCCTTAGTAAGGTTGAATAGTAATTAGATACCTTCTCTATTTGTCTGGCTGGGTTTTGGGAAGGAGCTGGCAAATAAGAGATAATCCTCTACTTTTGATGCAACGACTTTGGGAAGGACAGTCGGTGAGAAGCAGGCTACACTCTGAAGTCTCGGACCTATGGGATGGGGAGCACTATTATAAAAAGTCCAAGCCCTCATCTAGGGATTTTGGATTCTTTTATATCCATCATGGGTAGATGATGGTTTGAGATACAGCCCTACTCCTTCAGCTCACGCCAGGGGAAGAAATTCAGGGATCCCCATATCTAACCCATAGTTTATGAGGAGACACTGACACTACATCTTCATCAGCTGTATCTGTCTCAAGTAGAGTACCTGGATATGAGAGGACCCTACGTGTGACAAAAAGTGGGAGTTTGAGGGTGGTTATAATAATAATGATAATATCTGCTCCTTTAATATGTGCCGAACACTCCTTTGAGCTCCATCTCAAACTCAGTATGCCTCAAATCAGACTCATGTTTATTCTCCTAAAACCTGGTTCTGTTCTGGCGTCCCTTTTTTTTTTTTTCGGTGAGGAAGATCAGCCCTGAGCTAACATCCGATGCCAATCCTCCTCTTTTTTTGCTGAGGAAGATTGGCCCTGAGCTAACATCTGTGCCCATCTTCCTCTACTTTATATGGTACGCCGCCACAGCATGGCATGACAAGCAGTGTGTCGGTGCGCGCCCAGGATCCGAACCTGCGAACCCTGGGCCGACGAAGCGGAGCGTGTGTACTTAACCACTGTGCCACCGGGCCGGCCCCTAGTGTCCCTTTTTTTAATGAATAGAATCACCATCCATTTTATTTCTCTAACCAGAAACCAACTACGTGTCTTTGAGAGCTCCCTCACCCTCACTCCCCACGTGCTATGCAAAGCCAAGTCCTGTCCGTTTTACTTTCTAAATACCTCTGCAATTCATCCTTTCTCTTTTTGCCTCTTCCACAGTGGTCCGTAATCTGGGCATAGATTATTATCCAAGATTCTGTTCATGTGTACCACTGCAATAATATTTTATCCAGTCTTTTACAATAGCATCATCCATCCACCCCCTCAAACCCCGCTCTCCCCTCCCACATCAGAAATTTGTTCTCCATACTACAGCTGGAGTCCTCCTTCTATAATGCAAATCTGGTCACATCCTTTTCTGCTTAAAAATTATCAGTAACTTTCTGTGGCTCTTAAGATGAAGATCACAGTTCTTACTACAGCCTACAAGGAAATGCTATGAGGTATTGTTGAGACTTGAGAAATGTATAAATTTGTGGGCTAGTCAGGCACTTTTTAACATGGCATGTTTTTGAATTTATACATTTAAGGACCTACAGTCAAGACGATATTCTCCAAAATTGATGTTTAGTCAATGAAGGGAAACAGGTTTAACACAGACTATAAATTTGTAAAATTAGTAGACATTAATTGCTCATTAATTGCTATTTGTGCATTATAGACACCTGTTTTTTTTCTCTTTTTTCCCAGCTTTATTGAGATACAGTTGACGTATAACGTTGTATAAGGTTAAAGTGTACAACATGATGATTAGATACACATATATCTTGTGAAATGACTATCACAATAGGGTTAGTTAACACTTGCATCACCTCACATAATTATTTATTATTTTTTTGTGGTGAGGACATTTAAGCTCTATTCTTCTAGCAACTTTCAAATATATAATACAGTATTGTTAACTATAGTCACCATGCTGTGCATTAGTTCCCCAGAGTTTATTCATCTTATAACTGGAAGTTTGTTCCTTTTGACCAACATCTTCCCATTTCCCCCACCTTGCAGCCCCTGACAACCGCCGTTCTATTCTGTTTCTATTAGTTCGGCTTTTTTTTAGATTCCACATATAAATGAGATCGTACAGTATTTGTCTTTCTCTGTCTGACTTATGTCACTTAGTATAATGCCCTCAGGGTCCATCCATGTTGTTGCAAATGGCAGGATTTCGTATTTTCATTATCCGTTTATCTGTCAGTGCACACTTTGGTTGTCTCCATCTCTTGGCTATTATGAATAATGCTGCAATGAACATGAGAGTGCAGATATCTCTTTGAGTTCTTGATTCTATTTCTTTTGGATGTATACCCAGAAATGGGATTGCTGGATCATATGGTAGTCTATTTTTGATTTTTTGAGGAACCTCCATACTGTTTTCCAAGGTGGCTGTACCAGTT
Source organism: Ceratotherium simum simum (assembly GCF_057802395.1). Taxonomy (NCBI): domain Eukaryota; kingdom Metazoa; phylum Chordata; class Mammalia; order Perissodactyla; family Rhinocerotidae; genus Ceratotherium; species Ceratotherium simum. The sequence continues at coordinate 10,835,251 of NC_141902.1, read as the reverse complement.
TACATTTCCACCAATAGTGCGCAAGAGTTCTCTTTTCCACATCTTTGCCAGCACTTGCTATTTCTTTTTGATAATAGCCATTTTAACAGGTGTGATGTGATGTCTCATTGTGGCTTTGATTTTCATTTCCCTGATGATTAGTGATGTTGAGCATCTTTTCATGTACCTGTTGCCCATCTGTATGTCTTCCTTGGAAAAATGTCTATTCAAGTCCTCTGCCCATTTTTTAATCAGGTTGTTTTCTTTTTTGGTATTGAGTTGTATGAGTTCCTTGTATGTGTTGAATATTAACCTCTTACCTGTAAGTGGTTTGCTAATATTTTCTCACATTCTGTAGGTTGCCTTTTCATTTTCTTGATTGTTTCTTTCACTGTGCAGAAGCTTTATAGTTTCATGTAGCCCTATTTATTTATTTACAGTCAGGATTCAATACAGAGTACATGCTATTGGCCTCTGGTGGCTTTGAAATGAGAGATTGATGTGTGGTTATAGAGAAATCTAATAGGTTAAACTAAAGAGGGGGGAGAGAGACAGAGACAGAGAAATAAATAAATAAACACAGTCCTCTTTTCCAGGTTTATGCTTTCCACCATGAACTTGAGAGAATAATCTGGCCTGTATGAATAACTGCAGGCCTCACTGAGTTTCTGTAGATTTTTTGACGAGAAATTGTATTGAAATTCTCATGGTCACTACCACCTCTGCCTGTTAAGTAGACAGTGGGAACAGTCTTCTCTCTCTCCAAGGTAAAGGTTAGGGTGTGTGAGTTAGAAATACAGACCGTGCAGGGAACCACGGCCTGACCTTCTGGCTGCTCCAGTGGAGAGCTTTTCTGTCTGGTAGCTTTTCTCTCTAAAGTGGTGCCTCTTGACAACCTCTCTCCATGACAGCACCTCTCAGCATTCCTTCTTATAACTCTCATCTTCGGGGCCTTTCTTTAGCAGCTGCAGTTCTTCATGGTCCCCAACAGTTCAGTAGCAGCTACTCCCTGTGGCTTAGCCTCTGGTAGTGTTGCAACTGATTGGACCCCAGTTCTCTTGCTTCTTCCTGTAGAAACGTCTGTTCTCAGCCTTCCTTTTTAGCCTCAACTCTCACCAGTTACTTCCTTTCTGCTCTCCCACCTCAATGGGTGTATTCATACCAATGCACTCATGGTTTCTGAAATATGACCCACTCTTTGATATTCCTGCTCCTTTTCATGTCAGCCCCCAATTTTGGCTCAAGGGTTACTTTTTTTTATGGTTTCCCAGATAGAATTGACTACTACCTCTTTTGTGCCCCTCATTTACACTCTAAACATCTGTCGTAGTAATTCTTTTTGTTGTCTGTATCACTCTTGAATGGAGTAGAAATGAGTTATCCCCACCAAGCCCTGCCCAAATTGCAGATTCTTGAGCAAAATAAATATTGTTGTTCTTTTAAGCCACTAAATTTTGGGGTAATTTATTGTGCAGTCATAGAAACTGAAATTGATTTTGGTATTTTCAAGTGGTGGGGTGCCATGTAACAGAAACCTAAAAATGTGGCAGTGGCTGAAGCTAAATTAGACAGGACTAGACAGTGGGCAGAAGATGGGAGGACCTTGAAAAGATTGTTAGTGAAAATCTGATGGCCCTCAAGGGGAATGTCAGTGAAGGTTTAAAGGAAAGTAAAAAAATACCATTGGGAGCTGGAGAGAAGATCCTTGTTATGTAATAGTAGAAAGTTGAGCAATATTGTCACCTATGGTAATGTGGAAAATGGAAAATGGTTATAATGAATTGTATGATAAAGATATTTCTGGGAATATTTGAAGGTGTCATCTGACTATTTCTTGCGGCTTACAGTAAAATATGATAGGAGAGAGTGCTATGGTATGAATGTTTGAGGCTTCTAAAATTCATAGGTTAAATCCTAATGTCCAGTGTGATGGTATTAGGAGATGGGCCATTTGGGAGGTGCTTAGGTCATGAGGGTGGAGCCCTCATGAATGAGATTAGTGCTTTTATAAAGAGACCCCACAGAGCTTCCTACCCGTTCTACCATGAGAGAACACAGCAAGAAGTTGGCAGTCTGCAACCCAGAAGAGAGCCTTCAGCAGAACCCAACCTTGCTGGCATCTTGATCTTGGATTTCCAGCCTCCAGAACTGTGAGAAATAAATTTGTTGTTTATAAGCCACCCAGTCTCTGGCATTTTGTTATAGCAGTCTGATTGGACTGAGAGAGAGAAGCTAAGGAAAGAATTGTTCAATATAAAGGAGCCAGAACTTAATGAGTTCAAAAATAAACACTCTTTTCCAGTTTCTCCAGATGGCAGACAATTCTCAAATTGAGAAAAGTCTTATGGAAAGAGATCAAATCTAGGGTATTGTCAGAAAACATAGGTTAACTATGAAGCCAAGAGAGTGATTATAAAACTCTTTGTTAAAGCCTCAGGAAATTTAATATTATGCTTCACAAAGACTATAGTCCCTGTAAGGGTCTTGAGGGCGTGCCATGCCTCAAGATCTTTATTAAACAAAAGGTCCTCTAAGAATTTTAAGAGCACTGTCCCTCAAGACCCTTATAGGAAGCTCAAGGACGTAGCTTGAAATTTGTGAGTGTGACTTTTGTCTAATGGAGTGGATTATAAATTGATTCACAAGAAATCCATACAGTTTAAAAAAATAGACTTTATTTTTTAGAGCAGTTTTAGGTTCACAACAATATTGAGCTGAAAGCACAGTGAGTTCCCATATACTCTGTGTCCCTCTAGTACACCAGAATGGAACATTTGTTAAAATTGATGAACCTGCATCGATACATGGTTATCACTCCTAGTCCATAGTTTACATTAGAGTTCACTCTTGGTGTATATTCTGCGGGTGTGGACAAATGTGTAATGACATGTATCCACCATTATAGTATCATACAGAATAGTCTCACTGCCCTAAAAATCTTCTATAATCTGCCTCTTCATCCATCCTTTCCCCCAACCCCTGGCCACCAGTAATCTTTTTACACTCTCTATAGTTTCGCCTTTTTCAGAATGTAATGCAGTTGGAGTCATACAATATGTAGCCTTTTTAGATTGGCTTCTTTGACTTAGTAATATGCATTTAATCTTCCTCCAGGTGTTTTCATGGGTTGATAGCTCAGTTCTTTCTAGTGCTGAAGCATATTCCGTTGTCTGGATGGTTTATTTATCCATTCACCTACCCAGGGACATCTTGGTCGTTCCCACGGTTTGCCAATTATGAATAAAGCTGCCATAAATATATGTGTGCAGGTTTTTTTGCAGACATAAGTTTTCAACTCCTTTGGCTTAATACCAGGGAGCGTGATGGTTGGGTTGTGTTGTATGAGTATGTTTGGTTTTGTAAGCCACTGCCAAATTGCCTTCCAAAGTAGCTGCACCATTTTGCATCCCACCAGCAACGGATGAGAGCTCCTGTTACTCCACATCTTCACCAGCATTTGGTGTGGTGAGTTTTCTGAATTTTGGCCTTTTTAGTAGGTGTGTAGTGCTATCTTATTGTAATTTGCGTTTCCCTAAATAACATATGATCTTGAGCATCTTCATATACTTATTTTCCATCTGTGTATCTTTATCTTTGGTAGGTGTCTGTTCAGATCTTTTGCCCATTTTTTGATCGGGTTGTTCACTTTCTTACTGTTGAATTTTAAGAATTCTTTGTATATTTTAGATGACAATCTTTTATCAGATATATTTTTTGCAAAAGTTTTCTCCCAGTTTGGCTTGTCTTCTCATTTTCTTGATCCACATAGTTTTTAAAAGGATTATATCATCTTGGACTGAAAGGCACAGAAAGTACAAAATGAAAAGAGGCCTTTGGATCCCAAACTTCTGTAGACAGGAAGCATGCTAAGAACATGACTGCTTAACATGGAACCAACAGCCCAGAGTGGGGAGCTGTGAGCCACACTGAGTCATTCCCAAGCAGTACAACTGAGCCCCAACTGAAGAACTAGCAGCATATGCCCAGCTGGGTTTCAAAATTTTAATGGACCAATGACTGCTGTCTCCTTTCTGCCTCCATGAGTGGGAGTGTCTACAGCAATTGTCCTATGCCTATTCCACCATTGTGTATTTGTGTTTCTGGAGGCAGATAACTTGTCTTTTTTGTTTACAGCTCTTCAGATCAAGAGGAACTGTACTCAAGGGGCTGTATTTAAGGAACTTACCCAAGAAGTTCATCCATACCTGGACCTCAAGCCTCAACCTGATATTGTGGGTATTGAGGGAGGGAATGAGTGTATTTTGCATGTGGGAGAGATGTGAACTGCTATGGTCAGAAGGTGGACTGTGGTATGTTGCATTGTTGAAAACTGGTCTCAACAATATTTCTGGTCTCACATACTCCTCTAGAACCTTGCCACTTCCCATCAAGAGACTAAGTTTATTCCCCCCCACCTCTTAAACCTGGGCTGGACTTGGCACTGATTAATAGAATGTGGAAGTAGTGATACTGTATGACTTCCAAGGCTAGGTAGTAAAATGTGGTACTGCTTCTGCTTGGTTCTCTCAGGATGCTTACCTTTAGAACCTAGCCACCCTGGTGGGAAGAAGCCTGGGCCACACGCAGAAGCCATGTGTAGGTATTCTGGCACCAGCCAAGGTCTCATCTGGCAGCATCAACCACCAGACATGTTACTGAATGAGCCTTTATATAATTTTAGTCCCCAGCCCTTTAGTCACCCCAGCCGATGCTGAGTGGAGCAGAGATGAGCTGTCCCCTCTGAGGCCTGTCCAAATTGCAGATTCATGAGAAAAATACATATTTTTGTTTTAGGTTACTAAATATTAGGGTGGTTTTTTATGTAGCCATAGTAACTGAAATAATTAGAAAGGTTTATAGTTTTTGGGTTTGTTTTTTAAGTTAAGTCTTGGTATGCTGGCTTCATGAAATGGATTGTGAAACATTTCATCTTTTTATTTGGTATGGAATAATTTAAATAACATTGTAATTACTTGTGTTTTAAAAGGTAGAACTCATATTTAAAAGTTTTTTGGATGTATTATTATTTAAAATAGCTTTCCAATCTCTTTTTTGATAATTAGTCAATTTGGGATTTATATTTGGTTTAATTTGGATTATTTATATTTTCTGGGAAATCATACGTTTCTTCTCTTCCTAGTCTTGCTAATATTTGTTTTGTCTTACATTCTTAAGCAGGACCATAAAGGGTGTGTGTGTGTGTGAGTGTGTATCTCGTTAGTTCTTAAAAAACATCTTTTGGAATTCTTTTCCAGTTCTCCTACTTTTTTCCTATATCACCAATTATATCTGTTATCTTCATTCACTCTTCAAATTTTCTTTTGGATAATTTTGTGCTTTTTCAAAAAAACTCTTAAGATAAACATAATATTCCTGAAATTTTAGTCATTTCTCTTCATAATGAAAGGATTTAGGCACATAAATTTTTATTTTTTTGAAAGTATGGCTTTTGCGGTGTTCTGTAAATTTTTATGTATTTATCTTTCATTAATTTCTAGAGTCTGATTTTTCTCGTTGATCAAGAATTAATTTTCAAGTCATTAAGATGTTTCAAATATTAAAAATTATTTCTAATATTATTGAATTATGATCAGTGACTGTGGCCTGTAAGATATTTACTTTGAAATATTTGTTGTAATTTGCTTTGTGGAAATTTCTATAAAACTATGAGCAAATTAAAATGTCAGATTTCTCATTGAGTGAAGTAAGAGTCCGTACTGTCTTAATCAGTTCAGGCTGCTGTAACAAAAATATCATAGACTGGGTGGGTAGCTTAAACAACAGAAATTTGTTTCTAAGTTTTGGAAGCTGAGAAGTCCAAGATGAAGGCACCTGCAGATTTGGTGTCTGGTGGGAGCCTGCTTTCTGGTTCATAGAAGGCTGTCTTTTCACTGGATCCTCACATGGTGGAAGAGACAAGAGAGCTTTCTGGGATTTCTTTTATAAGGGCACGAATCCCATTCTTTAGGGCTCCACCCTCATGACCTAATCACCTCCCAAAGGCCCCACCTCTTAATGACATCACATTGGGGTTTAGGATTTCAACATATGAATTTTGGAGGGACACAAACATTCAGTCCAAAACATTCTGCCCTTGACCCCCCAAAATTCATATTCTTCTTGCATGCAAAATGCATTCATTCATTCTAACAGCTCTGAAAGTCTGCACTTGTTTCAGCAGCAACTCTAAAGTCTCAAGTCCAAAGCCTCTGTAAATATCATCTAAATTAGATATGAATGAGACTTGAGGTATGATTTATCCAGAGGCAAAATTAATCTCCAGTTACGAACTTGTGAAACCAAACAAGTTATGTGCTTCCAAAATACAATGATGGGACAGGCAAAGTATAGACATTCCCATTCCAAAAGGGAGAAGTAGGAAAGAAGAAAGGAGTGACAGTTTCCAAGTAAGTGTAAAACCTAACAGGGCAAATTCCATTAGACCATAAGGCTTGAGAATAATCGTCTTTGGTCTGATGCTTTGCCTTCCAGACCCACTGGGGTGGCACCGTCACCCCCATGGCTCCGTGGTGTGCTGCCCACACCTTGGCTCTATGTAGTGGCCCTGCCCATGCTGTAGCTTTCTGTCCAGGCCCTGCCGCTGAGGCACTGGGCAAGGGCATCCTAGCGCACCTGAACCAGTGAGGCGGCCTCAGCGTTGGAAACCGTTCTGCCTGCCCCAGGCCCTTGCACTCTGGGCCTGTGGTGGCAGTGGCAGCCTTGATGATCTCTGAATTACCTTGGCAGTGGGGTAGTGGTGGTGGTTGTGTTATTCTTCCCTTGTCTTGGAGAATAACACCTGGCTTCTTGAGATGGCTATTTAGGTCTATGGTTCATATCCATGTTAATCTCCTTATCAGATGGTCACTGTGCTACACCTTCAGTGTTCTCTTTCAAAAATGCTTTTTCTTTTTTTGCAATATGGATAGGCTGAGAATTTTCCAAATCTTTAAGTTCTAGTTCCTTTTTGCTTAACAGTTCCATCTTCAAATCATTTTTCTCTTCTTGGGTTTTGCCATAAGCAGGCAGGAGGAACCAGGCTACTCCTTTGACACTCCTTAGGGATCTCCTCAGCTAAATATCCAGTTTCATTTCTTGTAAGTTCTCCCTTCCACAAAACACTAGAACATGAACACAATTCAGTCACATTTTTTGCCACTTTATGATAAATACCACATTTTCTCCAATTTTCTCCAGTTTCCAATAACATGTTTCATATTTTCATCTGAGACCTTATCATAATGGCCTTTGTGGTCCATATTTCAACCAACATTCTGTTCGGGATTACTTAAATATTCTCTGAGAAGACTGAGGTTTTCTCTCCAGCTCTCCTCTTTTCTCTCTGAGCCCTCATCAGAATTACCCTCAGTGCTCATACTTCTAGCATGCACCTCTAAACTCTTCCAGCCGCTACCCATTACCCCTTACAAAGCCACTTCCACTTTTCTAGGTATTTGTTACACAGCACCTGCCTCTCGGTACCAAAATCTGTAATAGTCAAGGTTCTCCAAAGAAACAGAACCTGTGGAGGCTGAGAAGTTCCGTGATCTGCTGTCTGCAAGATGGAGACTCCAGAAAGCTGGTAGTGTGATCCAGTCCATGTCTGAAGGCCTGAGAACCAGAGGAGCCAGTGCTGTATATCCCAGTTCAAGGGCAGGAGGGGATGAGATGAGATGTCTCAATTCAAAGAGTGAAGCAGGAGACAAGGGGCAAATTCCTCCTTCCTCCACCTTTTGTTCTGTTTAGGCCTTTAGCAGATTGGATGATGCCTGTCCACACTGGGGAAGGCAGTCCACTGAGTCCAGCAATCCAAATGCTAATCTCATCCAGAAATACCCTCATAGACACACCCAGAAATAATGTTTAATGTGGGCACCCCATGGCCAGTCAAGTTCACACATAAAATTAACGTTTACACATATATACATGGAAAAAAATCTTTGAAATAAAATTTCAGTAGATGAATTTAAGGAGAGTCACTTTGGAGATCTGCCTGAATTGGTTGGAAAAATCAAGAGGAAGAAATACCTGAAAACTAAGAACAAATATGTACATAGAAATAAATTATGACAAAGACATTCACTTAAAGATTCACTTTCCACATAACATTTCTATAGAAATTACTGGAGCTTGTACATCATCAAAATAATGGCATAAACCAAGGAAGAAGAAAACAAAATTGAGGAAACAGTATCCAACACAAAAGAGAGGCAGAGGAATTTTCTGAGTGTTGTTGAAGAGAGACCCCAAAAGACAGCTGTGCAGCAGGCCTGAAAATGAGCCAATCCAGATTGGAACAGGGCAGAGGCTCAAGGAGAGACTTCTTCAAGAAGATGAAATTAATAAAATACTAATGGGTTTGAGTATATTGAGAAGAGATTTATTCAAGTTCTGAAGAATATGGGGGATAAATTAATGTTAAGTAGAAAAGTAAAAAATGGAAACAAGATAATTCTTAACTAGGGAAAATGATCGTAGTAAACTACATGATTCAGCTATCAATAGTATTTACATAGCCAATATAAATAATGGATATTAATCTAAACAATGAATATGAATCCTGTGATATTGATACCACAAGCTTCTAGAAGGGCTGGCTAGTGGTTAGGGAGCAGCATGGAGCAGAACAACTAGGAAAAAAGTGGATGTTGATCTGTCATAACATTATGATAAAAAGATTTTGGAAGAACAAGGGAACCCAAGTGTGTGTGTGTGGTGAGAATGGTGGTTATATTTGAAAGAGAGCTAAACTCTCATCTTTGTAATAAATATTATTGGTGGATAATAATGCCTATAACTGAAAGTAGATAAGAATGTAAGACCACAAGAATGTTATTTAGAGATTGGAGGTAAATACCAAAAACCAGCAGAAAGAGTGGAAGGCAGTTGCCTTCAGGGGTGAGAAATTTGAAATGTGTGGGGCCTAATGTTTTTCATAACAAGTCTTGTCTAGTTTTAAATGGTGCACATGTGTAACTGCTAAAAATAAAACCCCCAAAAGCCTAAATTAAAAATAAAAGGGAGTAATGAGAGAAGATAGAGCTTTAGTAGACCCAAGAGATAAAATATTAGAAGGAATTCTACAAGGTTAAAAAAAAGGAGAGAGAAAATAGTAAAAACTCATATTAGAACAAAGACCTAAGTCTTCATCTCGAAGGGTACCCCATTCCTCACCCCAACCCAAGTTTCAAATAGGATTGATGAGAAAAACTGATAATGGGCATAACCGTATACAAGTCTCAAACTCCAAGCATAATGCTAAGATATTACTGGGTTCCAGATAGAAAAAACAAGTAACTTGCAAAGGAGAAAGAAAACTCAGACTGAGGTTGAATTTCCTGTATGCAGCTTTGGAGACTAGAAGATAGTAGGATAATGTCAATGGACTAGTGAGAGATTTACACCCCATGAATCCTATACTAGGCAAAGCTATCAGTCACCTGAGGGGGAGAAAGGTATTTGCAGTGTGTGAGGATTCAGAGACTAGAGAAGTCTTGAGAAAATACACTTATGAACAAAAGGGATTGAACAGTGACTGTAGGATATGGGAAAGTAAAAAAGAGGACATAGTGGTAAGCAGTGAAGTTCGCAGTATGCACGTGGTTCAGTCTCATTGGATAATGACCGACTGTTGGAAAATGCTTACTGTAAGTTGTAAAGAAGTATTCTTTTTTTCTCCAGCTTTCAACTTGAAAATCTTCAAAATAGAAATTTGAAAAGCTTTTACCTAGATTCACCAATTTCTCTTACAGTATTTCTCTTCTAATTCAGGAATACTACTACTTTAGAAATGGCTGATTCCAGGACAGCAAAATTAGAAGCTGAGCCTACATTGTTTTAATATGCCAGAAAGCAAGGAATTGCTCAAAGATGAATGCGGTCATGTCAAAAGGGCAGAGACTGCGTGCAGAAGATTTATTGGGGAGTTCTTTTTGGAAAAACACCTGCAAGGGAGTGAACAAAGCAGGATTGGAAGAGGGGGATGTTGAACTGTGGTGGAGTTCATTTTCTGCATGGGGAGCTCTGGCCCTGAGATGGCTCTTCAGAGTTGTCCTGAATTGACGCAAGGGGGCTGGCCCTTGTACCCCTCATGGTCCAGTCATTTGATGTGGGCTTCCCCTGGAAAGGAGGCATACCCTTGGGTGAAGAAGCTCCCTTCAGTTGAGGGCGATTCCTGGGGAGATGCCAGTTGAGAGCTGCTGCATGCAACATTCTGGCACGTGGGGAAGAGCGCCCTGGTCCTGAAGAAAGTCCTGGACAGTGCATTCTAACAATCTGTACTATCATCCATTTGCTTCTTATAATAAGTTCATCCCATCTGGGGATAGCTCCTCTAGGATTATGGTTGGTTTCTTTTTCTGAAAATACAAGAGGAAAGTAAGTAGGACTTACTCCAGTCTTTCTCACTACAGCTGGTCTTGGGGCCACAACTGATATTCATTATATCCTGCTGCCGCCATTTCTAGATTTCCCCTTCCTCTTGGCTAACACCTCTGCTGGTCTAGGCGGCTTCCTTGAGGTCACTGAGTCCCTCGTACATGAGAGGTTCTGAGGCCCAGTCACCATGTTCACCATAGTCTCCAGGCTATGGCTCTTGTATTTGTCCATTTGTTGTCAAAATTGGGCAAAGGAGTATGAAGAGATACCTTTCATGTATACCCTTCATATGACAAACATATCATCTGGGTGATAAAAATTTTCTTCCCTACACTTGCGTGACGGAACTCCTACCTCTTCCTGATGACCAAGGTCAATTACTCCTGCCAGAATGATGACTCCTTTCTTTGCTTTCTGGTCTCTTGGTACAAGGTGCTTGAAGTGACCAGGCAGCAGTTGTAACTTAAAGTTTAATGGGCTATGTTGCTTGGTGAGAACAGGACTTCTCATTGCAGGGATAGGAAAGTATAAACCGCTAAGTGGGTCACTGGGAATGATGCCAAGAGAGGCCATTCCTGCTTCCCCCCTTTGTTTCCTGGCTGCATGTATTTTACATATTAACAGATGTAGCACCACATAAGGGCTATTGATTTAGGGTATAGAGGCATCCTGGAGGAGGGTGCCCTATCCTCATGTGGTGTCGTCTCCAAGGGGGTGCCTCAGCCATGCCTTCAGAATGCTCTTCCATTGCTTTCTTAGGCTGGCAGCTTCTGAAAGTTGCGGTATATGATAGGACCAGTGGATCCCATGGTCTGTGCTCACGTCTCCTTTGCTATAAAGAGGATTCCTTGGTCTGAAGCAGTGTTATATAGGATATAGTTAAAGTGGACCAGAAATGTTGTTAGCTTTTAGATAGTGGTGTTGGCTGAGGCCTTGTGGTCAGGAAAGGCAAATCCTTACCTGTAATATGTGTTGATTTTTGTCAAGGTGAATCACTGCCCCTTCCAGAATGGAAAGGGTCCAATGTAATCAATTTGCACTAAGTGTCTTGTTGATCTCTTTGAGGGAATATGCCATTTTGGGGGTTCAACTTTGGTTTCTGTAATTGGCAGGTTGGATAATCTGTAGTAGTAGTTAGCTAGATCAGCCTTGGTGAGAGGGAGCCCATAAGGTTGGGCCCATGCATAACCTCCATCCCTGTCACCATGGCTACTTTGTCCATTATGCCAGCACTAAGGTGGCCAATGACAGAAGCTGGATTATATGAACTGGTAAGTATTCTGTATATAGATGGTCTCTGACTTACGATGGTTTAACTTAGGATTTTTCGACTTTATGATGGTGTGAAAGCAATATGCACTCAGTGGAAACCATCTTGGAATTTTGAACTTGGGTCTTTCCCCAGGCTAGCGATACGTGGTGCCATCTTCTCTTGTGATGCTGGGCAGGGGCCACGATCTGCAGCTCCCAGTCAGGCAGGTTGATCATGACGGTGAACAACCGACACACTTACAACCATTCTGTACCAATTCTGTACCCATAATAACATCTGTTTTTCACTTTATTACAGTATTCAATAAATTACATGAGATATCCAACACTTTATTATAAAATAGGCTCTGCGTTAGATGATTTTGTCCAACCGTAGGCTAATGAAAGTGTTCTGAGCACGTTTAAGGTAGGCTAGGCCAAGCTATGATGTTTGGTAGGTTAGGTGTATTAAATGCATTTTTGACTTAATATTTTTAACTTATGATGGGTTTATCAGGAGGTAACCCCACTGTAAGTCAAGGAAGATCTGTACTTGGTTGTTTAGTGCCTCTTCCATGGTGGTGGTTCTCTAGTGGGTATTAATATGTGATACAAAGATCCTCACAGCTTGTATCTGCATCCACAGGCCCAGCATCATGCCCTATTCCCAAGAAAACCAGTTAAGAGACTTTTTAATCTTTTAGATGAGAGTTAAAGAGGCCTTGAGCTAGCAGAGTGGCAGTGAGAATATAAATGAACATTTTATTTGCACAGTATTTCAGGTTAGTCTTGTGACATTTTGGAGACTCCAAAATTTCCCATCTGATTGATTAGGAGATCAGAAATTCACTTTAATGGAGAGAAGGGGTTTAGGAAAAAGTTGATCTGTAGGTGGGAGAGAGACATTTTGTTTTTGATGAGCAGACTTTTAGAAATCCTGGTCTGGAACTCAAGAAAGAGGTCAGAATTAGAGACAAACACATAGCCATGTCATAAGGCTACCCATTTCACACTCAGAACTGCAGGGAAAAGTTTATGTGCTATCACTGCTCCAATACAGCCTTTACAGTTCTCAACCTGCTGGTTCTTGGAGGATTGGGAGTGTGAGGGGACAAAGAAAGAAACAACAGCAGCAAAAATACAAGCAAGTTGATTTAATCAGGTTTAAAACTTAGGCTCATGTAAGAATTTAACATTTCCTTTCAATAGGGCTTAATGTCTTAGTATAACTGCTCATGATCTCAGCTTCTCTCTCTAAGATGGCATCTTGCTATGTGGTGGAGGGGTGGCTTTTGTGGTCTCATAGCTTGAAGAAGGCAGGATTCTCAGGTTTGCATATTGTCTCAAGGCTCTTCTTGTTGCTGTGGTGATGTCCCTTGTTGGTTGCTGCTCTCCCTGCCAGCATTTGAACTTCCCCTGCAGTTTGGTTAGAGCCTAATGATGTTTCCTGGCTGACAAGGCCTCTGGTGTTAGAGACGCCTCTGAAATCTGTCATGAGTTGGAGTCAGCTCAGCTTGGGGGTTCACTTTGAGCCATGATCCTCACCTACACACAGAAACCAACCAGCAGGCTCCCTAGCTAGATGCTCAGGGGATGACCTATGCCAACCTTGGGGAAGCTAAACTCAGAGACTTTTTCTGACCAGGCTCAGTTGCAAAGTTTATTTTGATACTTCTTGTTTATTCCTCTTTTAATTTGTTTAGTATCTGTCACTGCCCACCTTTCCCTTCCAACACACATGCAAACTAGAGTATCAACTCATGATAACGGGGACCTTGTCAGTCTTGTTCATTGAGGAATCACAAGCTCCAAGGAAAGTAGCTGTCACGTGGTTGGCCCTTAATAGATGTTTGTTAAGTCCATGAAGGAGAGAAGGACAGAAATAATACATGAAATCCCTAAGGAGGAGTATGTCAAGTGAGAACAGGATGAGGACTGAACTGTTTAGTACATCTTCTACCTTCTATTTTAGAGGTAGAAGACAGAAGAGGTTCCAGGGAAGGAAACTGAGAAGAATTGATGAAGAGATGTGTGAAGAGGATGGAGTGCAGAAGAGTGGGAGAAGCGTGTGTCAGTCAAGAGCGATAATCACTGTTGTCTAAGGCTTCAGAAGTTGAGTAGGAGTAACTGAATTTGTCAACTTGGAGGTTACTGGTAATTTTTGGGAAAGTGGTACCAAGAGCTGAGTCTGGGAAAACTCAGATCTTAAGGAATTGTGCCGTAAAAGGGGGAAGAGAGGGGCCGGACCAGTGGCGCAGGCGATTAAGTGCGCGTGCTCCGCTGCAGCGGCCAGGGGTTCACCGGTTCGGATCCCCAGGTGCGCACTGACCCACCGTTTGTTAAGCCATGCTGTGGCGGTGTCCCATATAGAGTAGAGGAAGATGGGCACGAATGTTAGCCCAGGGCCAGTCTTCCTCAGCGAAAAAGAGGCGGATTGGCATTGGATGTTAGCTCAGGGCTGGTCTTCCTCACAAAAAAAAAAAAAAAAGGCGGGGAAGAGAATTGTGGCAGCAAGTGAAGTCTTTTATGAAGGTTGACAGTGAAGGGAAGAAGAAACTAGGATATGTCACTGGGCTCTTCAGAGACAGGACTCACAGAGGGCTCTTTTTCCCCCAAGACAAAAGAGATGGTGTTTTGATATGTGGGGAGGAACTGCTGGAGGGAAAGAGGAGGAAGACTGAAGAAAGTTTTTGAATTAACGTCTCAGAACTGAACTGGGAAGGGATGAGATCAACTTTAGAAAGGAAGACAGGAAAGAGGAATGGATGGAAAATAGAAAATTTGAGGCAAATGGAAAGAACATAAAGGAATTCACATCTGATTTTGCTTAGTAAAATAAGTGTCCATGTTATCTGCTCAGAATGCATGTGTACAGAGCCCTGTGAGAATTGCATTGTGAAATGGCTGTGCCGTGCTGTAAGGCTTGGCCTCCTAACCCTCCCCCACACCACCCTGGCCCACTTCTTTTGCACATTCTTTCACCTTTTCTTGATGGAAGGTGAGTGGCCATGCTCCTTGGAATTGCCTTCCCGAGAGAGTTCTGAAGGAGAGAGCTCTCGAGTCTTCTTGTTCAAACTCAGGAGACTGGGTCGAGGGCCAGGTGTCTTTTCCCCGTAGGGAAATTAGGTTCCAAAGAGAGGCCTGGGTGCCCTGGAGTTCTCCAGAATTGGTACGAGGATCTCAACAGATCTCAGACTTAACTGTGTGATCTTGGGTTATGTAACGAATAATGGATAATTCAGATAATGCAAGTTTCAGATTCCTTTGTACCTCAGCAGTGCTGACTCGTTATCAAATAAATAAAATCTGTTTACTCTAAATGTTTCCTCTTAGTTGGTCCTCTTAAGAGCTGATGACAGAGTCCATCAATATCTTGTTTTGGATTATCCTATGATGTTTAAGAATTTATGGATTATATGCTGATGGGAAAACTCCCTGCTAAGGTAACTTCATATTTGTTCTTTATTTTACTGAGTTCATGTATATGAAGTTTGTAAAATGAAGTTTTTTTGGACAAGGTAAAAGATACCACATATGGGGGCTGGCCCGATGGCGCAAGCGGTTAAGGGCGCACGCTCTGCTGCGGCGGCCCAGGGTTCGCCAGTTCGATCCTGGGCGCATACTGACGCACCGCTTGTCAGGCCATGCTATGGCGGTGTCCCATAGAAAGTAGAGGAAGATGGGCATGAATGTTAGCCCAGGGCCAGTCTTCCTCAGCAAAAAAGAGGAGGATTGGCAGATGTTAGCTCAGGGCCGATCTTCCTCAAGAAAAAAAAACATGCCACATACGTAAGAAACTACCTATTGTGCATATCTAGAGTTAAAATGTTTATTTAAAATTGTTTTGAATTAATAAAAATTTGTACAGAGTGATGTTTACCTTGCCTGTGCTTTTTGATTGTCATTCATTCATTTATTTGTCACATACTTATCATCTACAATGTGCAGGTCCTGTTCCAGGTGCTAGGAATATAAATGCAGAAAAGATACAGTCCCTGAATTTTAAGGAGCTTATGGTCTGGATATGGGAGACAGACATTGTAATAAAATAAGTACAGTAGTAAACTGTTTATGCTAAGAAAGAAATATGTACAGGATGCCGTAGAGCCCAAGAGGGAGTGGTCAGTTTCTGCGTCAGAAGAATTGGAACCTGCTATCAAGAAAGGTTGTACTGGTGAAATGGCGACTGAATCCTGAAAGGTAAGAAGGTGTTTTTGTGAAGTTTGCCATTAGATAATATAAAATTTTTGAGGCCAAACAACCTCATTTTATACAACTTTGTCTTCTAGCACAAAGGAAGAATTTGTCAGTAAATGAAAGACACTCTAAGGTTTCCAAAACAATTCCAAGTTTAACACTATTATAAAAGGTATTTTTTACAAGTACCAGTAGGTGGCAATGTTACCCCATGGAAAAAGACTGATCACCAAAAGCTGAAAATGACTTTCCTGAATTTCCATACCTGATAATGAGCATGTTTTGGGTTAAAAATGGATGAGAAAAAGTGAGTTTGAAATTTTTTTCTCTGCAGATCAGCTTGTCTTTGAATAAGCCAATGTCTGATCCCCTTCCCCCATTCCCATTCTTCTTGAGACCCAGAGATCTCCCTAAAATTGACTTGGACAGCTCTCATTCCAAGGCCTATGGGAGTCGGAAGCCCTTTTCAAGATGTCTGCACTACATTGACCCAGAAACAAAATTGAGCTCCCTGCCTGATGTCCGCTAAAAGCCCATTCACATAAAACATTCATGAGTTTAAGAGCCTTTAGTGAAGATTTGGGGAAAGGGTAGCAGCAGAGTTTACACAGCAGCAATGCAAACAACCTCAAATGAATAAGGCAGCCTCCCAGGTCTCAAAATGTCCTTCGGCCACCCACCACCGGGGAGTTCTACTGATTTCTTTTGTTTCAGCCTTTCTCTGTCTGGTTGGCTCCTCTTTCCCGTCTTGGTCCTAGAACTTCAAATTCTCCCTCTCTCCGCATTTCCCTCCCCTTCTCATTCCAATTTCCCTGTCTCTCGCTCCCTCTCCCTCTCCCTCCCTCTCCCTCTTTCTCTCTCCCTTTCTCCCCCCCCTCCACCCCCCAACTCACCAAGGTCTCTAGAGCTGAGAGCCCTTCATTCACTGTGATCCCCCTCTCCTGAAGGCAGTAGGGGCAGTTTATTACTCTGAAACAGAAAGTAAAACAATCTTTCTGTTTTCTGTATAATAAAAATACTTTCAAAAACACCCTGCAGATAATTTTTTAAGAACTGTGATCATGGTTTTCAGCTGGTGGTTGCAGGTTTTTCCTTAGCTGCTGCTTTTTTTTTTTTGTGAGGAAGATCAGCACTGAGCTAACATCCATGCTAATCCTCCTCCTCTTGCTGAGGAAGACCAGCTCTGAGCTAACATCCACTGCCAGTCCTCCTCCTTTTTATCCCCAAAGCCCCAGTAGATAGTTGTATGTCATAGTTGCACATCCTTCTAGCTGCTGTATGTGGGACGTGGCCTCAGCATGGCCGGAGAAGCAGTGCATTGGTGTGCACCCGGGATCCAAACGCCGGCCGCCAGCAGTGGAGCGCATGCACTTAACCGCTAAGCCACAGGGCTGACCCTCCTTAGCTTCTTAATGTTCCATGTGCCTAGAAAATAATAAATCCCAATTCCTTCCATGATCCATATTTGCATTATTTGCTACTGATGTTGTTTTGTTTTTTTCGTTGGGTTCTTTATCTGTGCAACATAATGTCCCAGGATTAGTGCCAATTCACAAATTGTGATTGGTCTGCTATAGGGGCCCATTTTTTCCCCCTGAACTTTTCTTATGAAAATTTTCAATATAAAGAAAATTTGAAAGAATCTAGCACCTGGATTCTATAATTGTTAACATTGTGTTATATTTGCCTTCCATCCATCCATCTTATTTTCTGATGCATTTCAAAGTAAGTTGCAGGCATGAGCATACTTCACTCTTAGACTTTTTAGCGTGCTTGTAATTAACTGAGTTTAATATTTGTTTTCAGTTCTTTTTTTTTTGAGGTAAAATTTATGTAACAGTGATATCCAAATCTTAGGTGTACCATTAGATAAGTTTTGACTAATGCAAAAGCCTAAGTTACCCAAACCCCTATTAAGATATAGGAAATTTCCATAGAGGATTTATTTGGTTGTTAGTTTTTCCACACACAGGGAGGGTAAAATGGTTAAATTCTAGACTTCTCCAGGTCCAAGAAAACGATTGCGAGGAAATTACTTATTGTACGATAAGGGATTTTAAGTGAGCTTTGTTTTGTAGGTGCAGAAACACATCTCAGATTAAGGTCTGCTTCTGTGCTTTTGTCGTTTCAATTTGACCTCAGTGACATTCCAAGTAAGCAGAGACACTCAGAAGTGAAATAGTCTGTGCCTGTGAGTTAAGAGCAGGAAACAGGTCTATTTTTTGATATGTATCTCAACTACCTGGGATGCTTTATACCTTTGGCACTTGATAAATATTTGTTGTTGCCAGACTATCTGCTGTAAAAATTTACTGGGTCTATTTTAGGGATATTGCTTGTTCACCTAGAAAATAATCATGGGGTCGTAGAAGTCAAAGCCATGGAGAGCATCACACATCTTTCTCAGCTGTTCATCAGTTGCTGCTTGAAGGAGGGTTAAAAGTAGAGGATATGATACTGAAAGCCTCTTAAGAGCACAGGGGTGAAGAAAGAAAGAAGGGCAGCTAAATTCAGACAGAACAGTGTTGAGGTCCCAGCAGTAACAAGTCCTGCATTCTGAGTTCTCTTATGCTTCCTATTGAATGAGTTCAGACCCAGTGCTTGACCTATCCAGGGCCCGCAGGTGCATGCAGATGAGTAGTTACTGCTCCTTGAAGGTGTTTATATGGAAAAGTCCT
This sequence comes from Ceratotherium simum simum, assembly GCF_057802395.1. NCBI lineage: Eukaryota > Metazoa > Chordata > Mammalia > Perissodactyla > Rhinocerotidae > Ceratotherium > Ceratotherium simum. The sequence goes on along the minus strand of NC_141902.1, from coordinate 10,816,769 downwards.
GATACATGCTTATAGGAAGGAATATATAGCAAAACAGTGGCATGGTATTTTATTAAACTAAGTTATAGTCAAGAAATTCAGATATATTTTTAAATGCTATACCAAATTTCAACACCCCAAATGCGCTGAAGCCATTACAAACCATTGCTTGCCATTCTTTATTCTTGAGTGTCGTTCCCACTTCATTGACTTAAAAGTCAAATATGCAGAGTGAAATCTGTCTCTAAATTGCCATCTTGGTCACAAATTTTTTTCTTCCCAGATGGAAATTTTCTCCAGAAGAAATAATAACAGTAATATTTTGGTCAGTGTTCAGTTGTGGAGAATAAAACTTACTCAAACTAGTTTAAGCAGAGATTCATCACAGAGTATTAAATGGTTTACAGATTCTAGGTTGAGCTTCCAGGAATGGTTCCCAAACCCACACTGCCTGTCAAGGGATTGTTGCCTTTGCCACAGTCAGGATGCTGTAGTAACAGAAAGACACCACCACCACTAGCAGCTCCAGAGCCTCTGCTATGAGCAGAAAATAGCCTGCCAAATTAGGAAGCTGCTGTTCCAGCTGCTGTTCCAGACTGTACTGCTGTTGTTCCAAGCCACAGCAGCAAGAGTGGATGCCAATGCCAAATTTAACATCTGATTGTAGGAACTTAAATAAAATCTAGAACCCTAGGTGCAAGGGATTGGGAAATAGTTTTTAGCTTTTTAGCCTCAGCATATTAGAAGAAGGGGTTAGAACGTGTACTGACTGAGCCGTTTCATGATGTGTACTAGAAATCTAACATTTGGAGAGTTGACAAAGATGGCGACATAGGAGACTCCTGAACATCCCTCCTCCCATGGATGTACCAAACGTACAGCTACACTCAGAGAAATTCCCTCTGAGAGACATCCAGAAACTAGCTAAGCAACTCCTACAGATCAGGTAGATGAGAAAATACAAAATGGGTGGGAAAGGCTGGGACACACTCTCACCATAAATCCTACCCCCAGCAGAGTGTCATATAATTGAGAGGCAACCCCAAACTCCCAGCTTCTCTCTGAGGAGCACAGAATTTGGACTTCACATCTAGCACCTCAACTTTTGACTCCCATGTGAGGGAAGGGTCCCCAAGACACCTAGCTCTGAAAAGCCAACAGGGCTTGCATCCGCAAGACCCAGAGGACTATAGCATACAAAGAAGCCATTCTTAGTGGGTGTGCAAGCAGTTGATGTGACTAGCTCCCCAGGGCTCAGAGCAGAGGGAGCAGTCAAAAATGCCCATTACTCAGCTTCTTCCTGGAAGGGGCTTAACGACATACTTTTCCACTTGCTGCCTGAGGGTTCAGGTTGTAATCAGCCTGCATCTACGTGCTGACTGCAATCCTCCCCTTTGAGACACAGATGGGTCTTGGCATACCCTCACCTACTGGGAACCACTAAGAACAAAGATGGTGACTTGAACAATCACAAAGGTTTGAGAGAAGCAGGAGCTTGGGCTGAGCTGATAAGGTTCCTCTCCTACATAAGACCACTCTGTCAAACTGGGAGAAGTCGCTCTTTTATCGAATGCATAGAACCAACACAGAGAGTCAATGAAAATGATGAAAGACAGGAATATGTTCCAAAGAAAAGAACAAGAAAAATCTCCAGAAACAGATCTTAATGAAACAAAAGTAAGTGATTTATATGATAGAGAGTTCAAAATAATGGTCATAGAGATGCTCACTGAGGTCAGGAGAGAATGCATAAACAAAGTGAGAATTTAAACAGATATAGAAGATACAAAGAATTACCAAATGGAAATCACAGAGCTGAAGAATAAAATAACTGAACTGAAAAATTCAATAGATGAGGCCAACAACAGACTAGATCAAGCAGAAGAAGGGATCAGTGAACTCAAAGACAGGGCAGTTGAAATCATCCAATCAGAGGAGCAAAAAAAAAAAAAAAAGAAAAAAAGTAAAGATAGCTTAAGGGACTTACGGGACACCATCAAGTGGACCAATATATGCATTATAGGGGCCCCAAAAGGAGACGAGAGAAAGAAAAGAGCACAAAGCTCATTCAAAGAAATATTGGATAAAGACTTCCCTCATCTGGAGAAAGAAACAGACACCCAGATCCAGGAGTGCTAAATAAGATAAACCTAAGATACACACACCCACACATATTATAATTAAATTGTCAAAAGTTAAAAACAAGGAGAGAATCCAAAAAGCAGCAAGAGAAAAGCAACTTTCTACATACAAGGGAACCCCCATAAGACTATGAGCAGATTTTTCAGCAGAAACTTTACAGGCCAGAAGGGAATGAGATGATATATTTGAAGTGCTGAAAGAAAAAACTGCCAGCTAGGAATACTCTACCTGGCAAAGTTGTCCTTCAGAATTGAAGAGATGAAGAGTTTTCCAGACAAACAAAAGCTGAAGAAGTTCATCACCAATAGATCAGCCTTATAAGAAACACTAAAGGGACTTTTTCAATCTTAAATAAAAGGATGCTGATTAGTAACATGAAAACATATGAAAATATAAAACTCAGTGGTAAAGGTAAATATATAGTTCAATTCAGAAAACATGCAACCTACCAAGATTGAATCATGAAGAAATAGAAAATCTGTACAGACCTTACTAGTAAGGAAATTGAGGCAGTGATGAAAAACCTCTCAACAACCAAAAGTCCAGGACCGGATGGCTTCACTGATGAATTCTACCAAACATTTAAAGAAGAATTATTACTTATCCTTCTCAAATTCTTCCAAAAAATAGAAGAGGAAGGAACAGTTCCAAACTCATTTTAATAGGCCAGTGTTACTCTGATACCAAAGCCAGACAAGGACATTATAAGAAGAGAAAATTACAAGCCATTATGCCTGATGAATATAGTTGAAAAAATCCTCAAGAAAACATTAGCAAACCAAATTCAATAATACATTAAAGGATCACACTATGATGAAGTGGGTTTTTTTTCATAGTTGCAGTGATGGTTCTACATCCACAAATCAATCAATGTCATATACCACATTACAAAATGAAGGGTAAAAATCATATGATTATCTTAATAGATGCAGAAAAAACACTTGGCAAAATTCAACATCCTTATATTATAAAAACTCTCAACAAAGTGAGTACAGAGGGAATGTACCTCAACATAATAAAAGCCGTATATGACAAGCCCACAGCAAACATCAGACTCAATGGTGAAAAGCTGAAAACTTTTCCTCTAAGATTAGGGACAAGACAAGGATGCTCACTCTTGCTGCTTTTATTCAACACAGTACTGGAAGTTGTAACCAGAGCATTTAGAAAAGAAAAAGAAATAAAAATCTAAATTGAAAAGGAATAAATAAAATAATAGTTTCTTTTTGCAGATGACATGATGTTATGTACAGGAAACCATAAAGACTCCACTATAAAATTGTTAGAACTAATAAACGAATTCAGTAAAGTTGCAAGATACAACATCAATATGCAGAAAATAGTTGCTTTTCTAAACACTAACAACAAACTACCAGAAAGAGAAATTAAGAAAACAATTCCATTTACAATTGAGTCAAAATAATAAAATACTTAGAAATAAATTTACCTAAGGAGGTGAAAGATCTGAAATCTATAAGACATTGATGATAGAAATGAAGACATAAATAAATGGAAAGATATTCCATGTTCATGGATTGGAACAATTAATATTGTTAAAATGTCCAGTGAAATCTCTATCAAAATTCCAATGGCATTTTTCACAGAAATAGAACAAACAATTCTAAAATTTCTATGGAACCACAAAAGACCCCAAAATGTGAAAGCAATCTTGAGTAAGAAGAACAAAGCTGGAGGCATCACACTTCCTGACTTCAAACTGTATTACAAATATATAGTAATTAAAACAGTACCATATTGGTATAAAAACAGACACATAGAGCAATGGAACAGAACAGAGAGCCCAGAAATAAACCCAAGCATATATGGTCAGTTAACTTTTGACAAAGGAGCCAAGAATATACAGTGGAGAAAGGATAGTCTCTTTAATAAATGTTGGGAGTACAGGATATCCACATGCAGAAGAATGAAACTGGATCCTTGTATTACACATACACAAAAATAAACTCAAAATGGATTAAAGACTTGAATGTAAGACCTGAAACCATGAAACTTCTAGAAAACATAGGAGATAAACTCCTTGACATTGCCTTGGCAATGATTTTTTTGAATTAGACACCAAGGGGAAAGGCAACAAAATAAAAAATAAAGTGGGAGTACATCAAACTAAAAGCTTCTACATAGCAAAGGAAACCATCAACAAAATGAGAAGGTAACCTATGGAAAGGGAGAAAATGTTTACAAACCACATATCCGATAAGGGGTTAATATCCCAAATAATAAAATACTCATACAACTCAATAGAAAAAGAAACAATTAAAAATGGGCAAAGGACCTGAACAGACATTTTTCCAAAGATGACATACAAATGGCCTGCAGGTACATCAAACGGTACACAACAGCACTCATCATCAGGGAAAGGCAAATCAAAACCACGATGAGATATCACCTCAAACCTGTTAGGATGTCTATTATCTAAAAGACCAGATGGCAAATGCTGGTGAGGATGTGGAGAAAAGTGAACCCTTGTGCACTGTTGGTGAGAGTATAAACTGGTACAGCTACTATGGAAAACAGTATGGAAGTTCCTCAAAAAATTAGAAATAGAACTCCCGTGTGATCCATCAATCCCTCTTCTGGGTTTATATCCAAAGGAAATGAAATCCAGAGCTTGAAGAGCCATCTACACTCCCATGTTCATTGCAGCATTATTCACAATTGCCAAGATTGGGAGACAACCTAAGTGTTTGTCAACAGATGAATAGAAAAAGAAAATAGATATGTTTTATATATATATATATATAACATATACACATATATAAAATGTGGTATACATAATATTATATATATACTAGATATAATAATATTATATATTATATATATGTATGATTCAGCCACGAGAAAGAAGGAATCCTGCCATTTGCCACAACATGGATGGACCTTGAGGGCATATACTAAGTGACGTAAGTCTGACAGAGGAGGACAAATACTGCATGAAATCACTTATATGTGGAATCTAAAAAAGCCGAACTCATAGAAATATAGAGTAGAATGATTGTTGCCAGGGGCTGGTGGATGGGGCAAATGGGAAGATGTTGGTCAAAGTGTACAAACTTCTAGTTAGAAGATGAATAAGTTCTGAGGATCCAATGTAAAGCATAGTGTTAACAATATGGTATTTTATACCTGAAAGTTGCTAGGAGAGTAGATCTTAGTTGTTCTCTTCAAAAAAGAAAATGACAATTATGTGAGGTGATGAAGGTGTTAATTAACTTGATGGGGGAAGTCCTTTCACAATGTATATGTATATCAAACCATCATGTTGTACACTTTAAATGTCTTACAATTTTGTCAATTATACTTCATTAAAGCTAAAAAAATGGGAGAAATATCTAACATTTCTTAAGAACTTATATGTGAGTCATGGTGCTTATCTTTTTACATGAATCATCTCATTTAAGTCTTATAACTACCCCATTAATTAAGTAGTTAGGTATTATTAGTTACATACTCTAATCATAACCACTTTTACAGATTAGGAATCTGATGCTAGGAAAAGTTATTTGCTCAAAGTCAGTTCACACAAAAAGAACGTGGTGAAGTTGGGATTTAAACCTAAGTGTCTTTAACTCTGAAGTCTAAAGTATGATTTCTTACTAATTATGCTATGCTGCTTCTCCTAGTTTCCTCACTAATTAATTAAATTTTTTTTTTTTTGCTTTGAAATTTTATTTTTATTTTTATTTTATTTTATTTTATTTTATTTTTTGTTTATTGCAGTAACATTGGTTTATAACATTGTAAAAATTTCAGGTGTACATCATTGTACTTCTATTTCTGCATGGACTACATCATGTTCACCACCAAAATACTAATTACAACCCATCACCACACACATGTACCGAATTATCCCTTTCACCCTCCTCCCTCCCCCCTTCCCCTCTGGTAACCACCAATCCAATCTCTGTCCCTATGTGTTTGTTTATTGTTGTTATTATCTACTACTTAATGAAGGAAATCATACGGTATTTGACCTTCTCCCTCTGACTTATTTCACTTTGCATTATACCCTCAATGTCCATCCATGTTGTCACAAATGGCTGGATTTCGTCGTTTCTTATGGCTGAGTAGTATTCCATTGTGTATATATACCACAGCTTCTTTATCCATTCGTCCCTTGATGGGCACTTAGGTTGCTTCCAAGTCTTGGCTATCGTGAATAAGGCTGCAATGAACACAGGGGTGCATGTACCTTTGCAAATTGGTGTTTTCAAGTTCTTTGGCTTAGCAACATCTTTTCAAACACCACATCTGACCAGGCAAGAGAAACAATAGAAAAAATAAACAAATGGGACTACATCAAACTAAAAAGCTTCTGCACAGCAAAGGAAACCATCAACAAAACGAAAAGACAACCTAACAATTGGGAGAAGATATTTGCAAACCATACATCTGATAAGGGCTTAATCTCCAAAATATATAAAGAACTCATGCATCTCAACAACAAAAAAACTACCAACCCAATTAAAAAATGGGCAAAAGACCTGAACAGACATTTCTCCAAAGAAGATATACAGATGGCCAACAGACACATGAAAAGATGTTCAAAATCACTAACTATCAGGGAAATGCAAATCAAAACTACAATGAGATATCACCTCACGCCCGTCAGAATGGCTATTATTAACAAGACAGGAAACAACATGTGTTGGAGAGGTTGTGGAGAGAAGGGAACTCTCATACACTGCTGGTGGGAGTGCAAACTGGTGCAGCCACTATGGAAAACAGTATGGAGATTCCTCAAAAAATCAACGATAGAACTACCATATGATCCAGCTATTTCACTAATTAATTTAAAAGAAACATTTGAGTATCAGCAAGACATTATGCCAGGATCATACATAAACCTTATATTCAAAGATAGCGTTACTCTATTAGAGATAAAGTGTATACACAATTATACAAGGTAGCAAATGTATCTTAAGAGAGTATAGATAAAATGCTTTTGGAATTAGTTGGAGGAGAGATTTGTTTTATCAGAGGATTTTAGGAAGAAGTCTAACTTAAATAGGGCTTTGAAGGGTAAATGAGTTTTGAACATCAGAAAAGGGAGGAAGGGTGTTCCAAAGCCCTGGAAGTAGAAAATTCCAAGGCATGTGTTGATCAATGGTAAGTATTCCAGTTTGGTTAGAATGAACAGCAAATAAAATGGAGCAGAAGAAAATATGTCTAGAAAGGCTTTGAATGCCAAACTAAGTCTTTTGGATTTCATTCTGTGGATAGTAAGGAGCCCTGAAGGTCTTTGAGCAGAGGGGTCACAAGAGAGCTCTGTTGTATGAAGATGAAACTTTTGGATAATGGAGTTGGGAGGACTAGAGGTCAAATTATATTGGGGGCTGACTGCTGAGAAGTGGCAAAGGATCAGTCTAACTTGGTGACAGTAGGAGTGAAAGGAACTGGATATGAGGGGTAAATAGGGATAGCTGAGCTCAGTAGTTCTTAGCAACTAACTGGATATTGATAGCAAGGAAGAGAGAAGGGTCAGATTATTTTGAGGTGTCCATCCTGAATGATGAAAAAGATGGTTCCATTAATAAAAGTTCAGAGGGGAAGAAGAATGTATTTACATGGGAAAGTAATGAGTTCAGATTTGGAGTTTTCAAGCTGAAATGGTGAGATCCAGGAGAAATGTCCAAAAAATTTGGAAAATGGATCGAGGGATTAGAAGAGAAGTCATAACTGGAAGGATAGATTTCAAATTCATCTACATAGAGCAGCAGTTCTCAGTGTAGTTGCATATTATAATCACCTGGAGGGCTTTGAAATATACATGACCATCTTCAGAGATTCTGATTTAATTGATATATTCAATGATTCTGATTCAATTAGCAAAGGCCAAACATTTTGATTTAATCAGTTCTGGCAGAGATGCTGATTGAATTAGTGTAGGGTGGGGCCCTGGCATTTGTTTGTTTTGTAAAGCTCCCTGGATTGTTCTAATGTACAACCAGGATTAATAACTGCTGACATAGAGGTAATTCATGGATCATGGAGTTGGATGAGATTTGATAAGAGCAGTATATATAGAGAAAAGAAAGCTAATGATAGTCTTTTGTAACATCTCACATTGGGGGAATAGGAAGAGGAGTCAGACAACAAGCAGTCAAAGAGGTGGAAGGAAAACCAGGAAACAAAGCCAGAGGGTGGAGAAGTCAAGAATGAGGAATCAACAATGACATGTACTGCCGAGAGCAGAGGAGACATCTAAGAGATAAGGTTTAATAGAGGCAAAGGGGTAGGATTGGAGGAAGCATTATAATTTCCTTTGTACATGACTGCTTGCTGTCCTCTCCCAGCAGTCAGCCCCCCAACTCCTTCCTGCTAAACAGGGAAAGCTCCTAGGTATCCTTCAAAATCCCACTCAGGTGCCACTTTCGCTGTGAGGCTTTTCTCTACTCTCTCCCTTCCAAGATAGTTATAACATCTTCCTTTAAACTGTTTCATTACAGTATATATGTTTCTATTGTGTGCACTGAGCAATTTGTGGTTGTTTAGATTACTAGATTATGAATTTTTGAGTTCAGGGGTGTATATATTTCTCTCTATCCTCAACACTTAGCATTGCCTGATACACAGTGAGCACTTAGTAAGTAAAGGACATGTGTCAAAAAGGGGTAACTGCGGGGGCGACCCGGTGGCATAGTGGTTAAGTTCGTGTGCTCTGCTTCGGCAGCCTGGAGTTTGCAGGTTCGGGTCCTGGGCAGGGACCTACGCACTGCTCATCAAGCCATGCTGTAGCAGGCATCCCACATAAAATGGAGGCAGATGGGCACAGATGTTAGCTCAGTGCCAATCTTCCTCACCGAAAAAAAAAGGGGGGTGTGTGATTGGCTAAAAGAATAGTAAAGGATAAAAGAACTAGAGGTTATACTTAGAGTACAGAGTAAGAGCAAGTAGGAGTTAGGAAGTGTAAGAGGTAAAGGGGGGAACTTGTAGTCAGCAAGGCAAAATAAAAAAAAAAAGAAAAACTCCAGGATGGTAAGATCAAAGATGTGGTGGTGCCGGTGGGTGACTAAAGAGGAGGAGAACAAGTTATCAGACTTGCAGTGGCTGAGGAACTGTGTTGGGAGAGTTTACCATCACAGGAGCTATAGAACCTGAAGACGGAGTAGAAGACACTGAATCACCATGGTAAAATAATAGAAAAAAGAGAATACTGTTTTGCCAAGTGGTGCAAATAGGATGGTATAAGTGACTGGTGTAGAACCCCCAAGAGGCTTAGTTGCTGAGAGTTAGTACTGGGTCAGTACCCGGTTAGAGGCAGTGGGGCATAACGAGCATGCAAACACTTTCTCTTTGCCCCATGAGCTGCGTGGGGGAATGGGAGAAGGAATGGTCTCCACTGGGAAGGTTTTTTTTAAATGGTGAAATAGAGTAGGCATCAGTACAGGTGAAAAACTAAGAAATACCAAGAAGCAAAAAGGAAAAAAAAATCTAAAATTGCCTAAAACCTGCTCTACCAACAGAGACCACCAATATTTATTTTTTCCTGGATTTTTTCCAGTATAAATGTATACCTTTAAAGAGAGAAACACTGAACAAAAGTGATAGCTTACTATACACACTCTTTCTAATCTTTTTTACTCATAACACACATGAATAGAATTTGAATTCAGATGCAGGTAGATATATGTTTAGATCTGATAGGGATCATGAGAATACTTAATACTGCCCGTGTTTATAATAGTTTTCCAGTTCCTTGTTCCTAGCCTCCTGTGATTCCTGGCTGCATTGCTGCCTCTTATTTCTATATGACACCCCACATCCTTTTAATAAATTTCACCATTTTTGCTTAAGCTATCCCAAGTTATTTTTTGTACTTTCTGTCTCTCTCTCTCTCTGAGACCTCGTTAATATATAATGACTATCAACCAATAGTGTATAGTGTGTAATATTTTACCTCCATTCTTTCCAACACTAGATCATTACTCTTTAATTTTGACCAAACTGACAGGTGAAAAATCCTTATTTAAAATTGTATTTCTTTAATTATAAGTGTTTTTTGAACAAATATATTTTCCATTTGTCTTGCTCATATCACATATTTAATTCATTTTGTAATAGTTTTGCACAGGCCTTGTATTCAAGTTTTCCTATTTATTATTCATCTATAGAGGCCTAAGTTTGCCTAAGAGAATTATGGGTGTACTCTCCTCGACTTGACTTCCTCCTCTATTTTAACCTGACACTTTCTCAATTGTCCCCTTAGAATTTGAGCTGGATTTGAGCTGGAGGCCTGGAAACATATAGTTTATAACCTTTGTTCAGACTTCAGCTACTTGGTAGTAAAGGGCAAGTGAGCTGAGGTTGCTGTCAACTGGTATCTACCATTTGCGTGTGTTGAATCACATCCCCCAAGCACACATCATTTCTGGAGGTGCTTCCTCTGAATGTTGGTCTACCTCCACATCCAGAGAAGCAGGTAGCTCAAGGAAGATGAGGGACCAATGTGAAGCTCTTTGGCTCACGGGCATTTTATTTGGTGGCATCACAGTGCTTCTTTCTTTCTGCTCAGTGGTTATTTGCCATATATTTCATTCTTAAGATATTGTTTCCCCACCCCCAAAGAATACCCTTTTCAGTAATTTAATGATGAAGAGAAGAGAGGAGGTAGAAACAGACACATTTTAAGGGAGGTAGATGGTGAGTAGGTGAGGCAAATTTGATCATTTAAAGAAAATCTAAGACATAGGAACCCATAGAGAAGCTAAAATGTAAGTTACTCAAGGGCAAGGATTTTGTTTTGTCCACTTATATATCCCATTTTCCTAGAACAGTGCCTTGCACATAGTAGATTCTCAACAACTATTTGTTGACGGAAGGATTGAAGACAGAAGAGAGACTGATGAAATGAGATCCTGAAGCAGGAAATAAGGGATAGAAGCAAGGTGATCTCCTTCCTTTGAGACTGGAGACAAGAAATAAGAAATAGCATATGTAGATAGATTTGGAGGTGAAGAAGAGGGAAATTACGCCTAATGATATCTATATTCTCAGTGAAGTAGAAGGTCAGGCCACAGTTGAGAGTGAGGGTGATTAGAATGTAATAGAATAGGTTAGGATAGAATAGAATAGAATAGGGTAGGGTAGGGTGGAATAGAAAATTCAGCTTGAACAGAGGGTTATAGCTTTGGAACTCTTCTCTAAAAGTGGGGAAGGAATCTAACTTAGGGTGCATACAGGGGCTACTGAATAGTGTTGGAGTCCTAGTTTAGGAATGTGAGTCAATCCACTTAATTTTGCAGTTTTTTTTTTTCTGTAGTTATTTGATTTCTTTTTTGGTAGTCTGAAAACTGAAGAGGATAAAATATGCCCACAACTGGCGAGGCAAATGTTGTGGAATGGCAAAGGAAATTGAAGGCATGGCTATAAAATGGCAGAAATAACTGACTATGAGACTGTAGCAGTATCTCGTTTGTAGGCGTGGTATGAGAATTAAATGAGGTAATACCCATACAGCACTTAGAAGAGTGCTGGCAGAGTAGCACTCAATAAATGCTAAGTATAACTCCTAAGTTAAATTAGAAAGACATAATTAAAAGGAAGGGGCTGATAGATTGGGAAAGTGGTTAGAGAGGTAGGCTCACTGGTAGGTAAGCCTTGAGATGAGTGAAATGATTAGAGAAATTAGGTGGGGTTTGGTTTCAGAGTACAGGATCCCAGAAATGTAGTGATTTGGAGTAATGACAAAGTTTTGGATATTTCCTGAGAGAGGATTGCTAAAGTGGAGAAGAGGCCAAGTTTGCAGGGATCTAGGTCAGACAACTGTGCTGTTACTATTGAATGGATTCTTCACATGTATGATTAAATCAGGTGGAAGGCGACAGGACTTGGGGTATGAAGGAGTGTCCTGAGCCAGGTGCTTGAGGTCTTAATGAACATGGGGGAGTGGGAGTGGTTTGGAGCTTGGTCATGAGTGACAAGAATGGGAAGAGAATAGTGGTCATATATGACTGTGAGAGATTCCAAGGAGAGGGCATTGTTGAAGGATATTAAAAGAAAAAAAAGTTCTGAAGGGGTAGCGTGGAGCCTGGAGAGCAACCCAGCCTTGAGAATACCCCAGCATTCCCCTCTCTGACTGCATGGATACAAAGGTACAGGATGGCATGTTTGCTTTCTCCCAGGGTCTCTGTCACTTCACTTCTCTAATCAGTCCCTCTTTGTTAGAATTAGGTTCAGAACAGCAATTTTGTTATTGATTACTCTGTTTTCTGAGAAGTGGAATTATCAACAAAGAAATCTAGGGATATTTCATATCATCGGCTTTGTGAGAATCAAATAAGACTGTGTATTTGAGAGTGTTTTGAAAAGGTCAAGTGCGCCAAATATCTTTATCCTTATAAATCACATTAACAATAGGATGAGAACTGGAATCCTCATAAAGTATCTACAAGTGATGTCACTGAGTGGTATTTTATGGACAAGTAAAATTTTAAACAAATTAAAGACCAACATTGTTGTGCCAATTATTAGTAAGTTCTTAAGCCCTTCTATATTCTGCGTTGTGAAGCTGGGGCTTGGTCTCCCTGAACTCCATTTCTGCTCTGTCACCTGGCTGCCCATTAGGCTCTGCCAGTGAGGGTGTTAGAGGGAAACTGGGAGACTGAAGGAGAAAGAAGGGACTTGCTCCATCCCGTCTGCTTCCAGTTTTCTTCCTGCCTTCTTTCTGTTCCTGTGAGCATCAGCCCAGCAAGACTTCACCGGGCAGCTGTATTTCCCTTCTACAGTGTTATCTGAGACTGGTTTGCAGATTTTCTAACACTTGCAGAAAGAGATTCCTCATGCTCAATCCCTCCAGCCCCCAACATAAGCACCAGGCAAGCAGCTTCCCCTCCTCAGAAGTTTGAGTCCCCACAGGGTCCCTCCTCTGTGTTTCTAAGTTTTAACAACCTCTTTCTTTGTTCTTCCAACCCCAGGGATGGTGTGAGCTGCTTCCTGCAGTTGCCATCTCTGTGACATCTGAGAGTTCTTTTTTTGCTCTTCTGGTTACCAATTTGTTATTTTAAATTCTCTCTGTCAAATAACTGTTGTGGTTTCTGCCTCCTGACTATATGTACCCAGACTGATACAATTGTCTTATTGATTTTCTAAATTGTGGACAATTTAGGGTTATATCTTAACTGTCTGTAATATGCACTTATTATATAGTGTTATTATTTAGAGTATAAAACATATTTTTCCAAAAAAGTAATTATACCAAATATTATAGATAGAAATAAAAATTGAATATTTAGTTTTATGAAAAACTTACTACGTTGCCTTTATTTTTCTCATTTTACTGCAGACTAATGAAAACTTCATCAGAGCCTCACTGGCCTGTGTACAGCCATTTGGGAACTACCTAGTTAGTACAAAGGATTAGATTTTAAAATAAAATGTTTCACTTTGGCCCAGGATCACACCTTTAGATAATGTCATGGACATTTCTGAGCTCCAAATCAAACCAGATTAAGTTGTAAATTTACTTTTGAAAGATAGGATGTAAATGCCCATCATAAAAATTCGGTTTGAGGTGGTTAATTTGAAAATCTCTGAGATCAGCATTGCTCCTTTGGTATCTTTCATCCCTACAGAACTCTTAAATTTAACATAAAAATCTTCAGCTTGGTCTCAATAATGTACTTTCTTCCTTTATCATTTACAAACCCATAAAGTTAAAGATGAGTAAGTTATTACATGTAAAAGACTTGTGGGGAGGAGGCTCTGGATTGTTACTCCTTCCTGGAAGTGAACCTGTGCTGGGGTTCTGGTTTTAGCCGTGAAATCAGAGTGGATCAGTTCTTTGTGGCCAAGGCAGTCACTTAGTCTGTCCGTCTGTCTATCTATCTATGTATCTATGTACCTATGTATGTATCTATGTATCTATCTATCGAAAGAATGTTAAGAATGGGTAAACTAAGGAATTAAAAAACACTTCTGTCCCAGTCTTTCCATTCTGCTTGCTTAACTCACCTCAGACAGAGCACAACCCAGATGATTTCCTTTAGTCGTGTGTACATGTTCTTTTCCTCTTTTGTCTCACCACACATCTTAGTGATCCAGAGCACTGTATCTTCTGTATTCTATATCTGTAATTTTGGGTTTGTCCTTGAACTTCCAAAATAACAACCTTAACTCTTAAAGTCTAAATTATATGGTCTCAAGAGGTGATCTAGTCTAGGTGTGGTCTCATAATAACCTAATTTACTGGATAGGGATTATTGTTTTTGATTTATACCAATATTTAAATTTATATGGATGTGGTAATGGTGAGAGAGCCAGTAATGACTTTATTTTGTTCTTTCTATAGGGTACCCCTTTTCCTGCTAGATAAGAATACTTCAAAAACTAATGCAATGATCATAAAATTGTTTTGGTGAACACAGATTTAGGTATAGGGGAATAATAAGATCCTAAAGCATATATAAGCTAAACTATTTCAAATTATCCAATTTATCCTTCCATATCGTTTTGGGATATGTTATTTTATTAAACCATGATTATATTAATTCTCCTTTATTTAGAAAGGATATAAAAGGTGTTTTAAATTTTTGATTATTATTTCTTTGTTGATACTTGTCATTTTGAATTATGTTTATTTTAACCAAAGATAATTCATTTTCTCTGAACTTTGATCTCACCTTTAGCTTAAATTTAGAAACATGCTGTATTTTCGTTGTCTCAAATGGATGTGATTGTTTTTTAGTTATTGATTTTAGCTATGTCCTTTTACTCATTTATAAAACTTTTTGAATGTTTGCCAGAAAAACCCATGAATGATTCTTTTTTTTTTTTTTGTGAGGAAGATCAGCTCTGAGCTAACATCCATGCCAATCCTCCTCTTTTTTGCTGAGGAAGACTGGCCCTGGGCTAACATCTGTGTCCATCTTCCTCCACTTTATATGGGACACCGCCACAGCATCGCCTGACAAGCAGTGCATCGGTGCAGGCCCGGGCTCTGAACCTGGGCCGCCAGCAGCAGAGCGCACACTTAGCCGCTATGCCACAGGGCCGACCCCCATGAATAATTCTTAATGATGAAAAGATCAACAAAAGTTAAGAAAGTTGCATCAGTTTACAACAAATAAATGAGCAGAGGTGGTTAAGTCTAGGACAACACCTGTAGTAGACACCTCATGTGATTACTGTCCGACATCCAGCTCAGGAGAGTTGCCCATTACCTGAAATAATCTCCACCACGTGTGTGGGTACCCAGTGACCAGGACTTCCTGTCTGTAACTGACTTATCCAGGAGGGTTTACCTGATGCAGCTTTGGTCAATCAGATTCTTTCTCTCAAGAATTTAAAATTTGGAATTGAGACATAAAGAGACTAGAAGTTTTGGGAGCTGACTCAGAGCCGTGGCAATGCTCTTAGACATCTGTGAGCGACTGTGCTTGAGATTTCCAGCTGCCCTTGCTCTTGCCCTTTCTGAGTATATGTTCTCCAAGTTTTCTTGAATTCTGTGAGTTATCCTAGTATCCTATTAATAAGTTTATCTTTTGGCTTAGACTAATCAGAGTTGACTCTAGTATCTTGCAACAAAAATGCTCCAGTGGAAGAAAAAGGGGGAGAACACTGAATGAAGAAGGGATGTTTTTAAATCACCAGAAATTGGAAAGTAGAAATAAACTGATTAAAACTAGGTCGAGAATAAAATCTTAGGTTGTTCAGGCTTTAGGGAATTTGTTCTTTAAATATTGCCTTTAACAAACTCTTTTGTAAATAGTAAATGCTATTCTGCTTTGATTTAAACAGCTCATTTCTTTAATGACAGCATATCATTAACCTAAAATGTCTTTTAGGCCACTTCATGATTATTAGAACTGTTGAAAAATAGGAGAAACATATTTTATTTGACAACTATATTATAAATAAACAATTTTACATTCCTCCTCTGGGAGGAATAATTTTAGTAACTTTCTGTGCTTCAGAGTAATATCAATCTAGGTTTAGGGCGATGGCTCTTATTTATAGAAAATAGTTTGCTTTATTTGACCCCCATAACACCTAGCTTTCCAAACTGTTAAACCTGAACCTGTTGTCTCAATCAGAAAATGTGGAAAAATAACTCACATTAGTCAATTTTGATTGTAAGTGTTGCTAGATAATTACTTACCTTTATTCATCCATCCATTCATTCTACAACCATTTAGTGCATGCCTGCTATGGGTTAGGCTTTGTACTAGTGTCTAGGATTCATTGAAAATAGATTGATCAGGGCCGGCCTGGTGGCGTAGTGGTTAAGTGCGCATGCTCCACTTCAGAGGCCCAGGGTTTGCAGGTTCGGATCCCGGGCGCGCACAGATGCACTGCTTGTCAAGCCATGCTGTGGCGGCTTCCCATATAAAGCAGAGGAAGATGGACACAAATGTTAGCTCAGGGCTAGTCTTCCTCAGCAAAAAGAGGAGGATTGGCAACGGATGTTAGCTCAGGACTGATCTTCCTCACACACACAAAAAAATATTCATCAAAAATAGACAAAGATTCTGGGATTCATCAAGAATAGACAGAGATCTCTGCTCTTTTTTTTTTTTAAAGATTTATTTATTTATTTTCGCCCCAAAGCCCCAGCAGATAGTTGCATGTCATAGCTGCACAGCCCTCCAGTTGCCGTATGTGGGACACGGCCTCAGCGTGGCCGGAGAAGCAGTGCGTCGGTGCGCGCCCGGGATCCGAACCCGGGCCGCCAGCATCAGAGAGCACACACTTAACCGCTAAGCCACAGGGCCGGCCCCAGAGATCTCTGCTCTTGAGTTGCTTACATTCTAGTTTTAGAATGGGTTTAGTTTTTGTAGTGTTAATTCAGCTATATTTGTTGGATTTTCGTCAATTTGGAGCCCACTCAGATTGTATCAATCAGATCATTTAGGGTACTGTTAATGTGTGGGGGAGAGAATGATGATGAACAAATAAAGTTTCCACTATACAGACATCAAAAAATTATTTAAAATCTTTATAATTTTGTGTTGGAATTTGAGTTGGGGAACAATGTTCATAATTTAATTTTGGTTAAAAAAGGGAAATTAATATGGCAGATTAAGGAGACTAGGAAATTTGTGAATATATATGCATATTTATATATGTCAAATAAATATACATTTGCCACACACGTATATACACACACATGCACTATATTGTGTAAATGTTCTTCATTAGCTATTTTTCCAGATCCAGCTCAAGGGCTTATTTAACTCTCCTTGGGAATTTTAGCACATAGAAGATATTTTAAACAACACAAGATGAACAGAGCACAGTTTATCACTTTTATAAGTTAATTTCACTATTGATATGTAATTAACTCTAATGAATTCAATAGTCATAAAGAAATCATTAAGTTGTTTTTTAAAACTAAGAGCATTGTTACAGTTAACTAACTGCTGATGGCCCTTTGCATTTCACAAGCCTGCTTCTGTTTATGAGTGTATCCATGCTGTGCTATTGCTGGTTCAGTCTGTGAACTTCAACTGTGTGTCAGGTTGGAAGCTACAGCCCTTGCTTTAGTCATTGGGCCTGGGCTATTTGTGAAAACTCTAAGAATTGACTTGGCTACTGTTCATTCTCCCTTCTGAAAACTGCATTTTCTTGTTTACCTAGTAGACAAATTCAACTTTTCCTACCGTTAAGCAAAACATTTAGAGCAACAGTTTCAAAGCAGTTCTCTTCTTCAGGGATTCTACAAGGTCTCAACTGTGTCCATAATAACACCAGACTTTTCTTTCCCCCTTTTACCTCCAGAGGCTACATGATTTGATGGCATAGTTGTTCTGATGTTAACATGTGAAGAGTTTATTATGATTTTTAAATAAATAAGTAAATTAATGCAATAAATAAATATTTAAATAAATAATATTTATTAATAAATAATATATAAATATAATATAAATAAATATTTAAATATTTCCTCAGTGTTAATGTCTAACAAGGTAATAATCGATTGATAAAACCCATGTGAACAAAAACTCCTTGGGGTCCTCCATAATCTTTAAGAGAGTAAAGGGATCCTGAGCAAAAAGTTTGAGTCCTGCTGGTTTAGAGTAACATGAACAATTGTCTGAAGTTAGTGTTCATAGAGTTATATTCTAAATGCACTTGTTTGAGTATTTAGACGTTATTTTCTGGGTCCTACATGGCTGCCACACACTCGTGCTGCATTAGCATGGTGGCACACTGCTGTTCAAGGTTTCTCTCTGAGCGTCTCTGCTAAAATGGTGCGTGATCCTTGTGATGTTTGGTATCACTTGCCATTCGTTATGGGATAACTGAATTGCTAACTTGAGGCTTTAAGTAACTGTGGCTTCTTCATTGCAGATTGAAGTGCTCCTTGTAACAAATAACTATGAATCATTCTAAACAATTGATAATAAAGAAGCTTTTGCGTTTTAAAATTATCACAAATCTTTTCTGAAGTTTAGACATTTATCTTGGTTTATTTGGGTTATAATACTTTGTATCTATATATCGCCTATTTTTCCAAATTAATAGTTAATATTTACCTCACTTAGGAAATCTTTGCAAAAATAAGTAACAGCCTTCAAAACATGCTGGTGAAAGTAATTTCAGTTAAGTTTAGGTAACAAAGATAGCAACATGTAAAACCTCTTTTAACGAGTATAATCTCAAGGTTTTTGTTTTTTTTGAGGGGGCTGGCCCCGTGGCCTACTGGTTAAGTTTGATGTGCTCCACTACAGTGGTGTGGGTTCGGTTCCCGGGCACGGATTTACATCACTTGTCAGCGGCCATGCTGTGGCAGGTGACCCACATACAAATAGAGGAAGATTGGCACAGATGTTAGCTTAGGGAGAATCTTCCTCAGCAAAAAAAAAAAAAATTTTTTTTGATTTGCAATATTTTTATCAACATGAAGATTTTGAATAATGGTACTGATTATCTCAAGCGACAATTTGAAATATTGTATAAGTGTGGAAATTCATGGATAACTTTATTTTGATTATAAGATATTAATAACATACTAGTAAAATTCACTGAACTAGATTATATTCTTGAAAACTTGGAAATATTATATTATGTGAATCCTCCTTTTAGGTAGGCAGTATAGATGAGAGAAAAGAGTATACTTTGGGGAAGAAGAGTCTTATAAATTGTAAAAGTTTCAATTATTCGTATACATTTTTAATTATTATTAAAATAACTATAGTGAAACTTTTATCAGAGAATTATTTCCAAGTATAACACCATTTTTGTATATTGGAGGACATGACAAAAGCCGTTTAGTACTCTAAAAATTCATCTGACTATATAAAGTAAAGCCTCAGTTAACTGCCACGATAGGGTATGATTTTGGTTCGTAGAATTTTTCACACGTCTATGAAAGCTTATGCTTTAAGCATCACAACTTTTTTTGCTTTGAAGATCTGAAGCTGAAGAAATGGAAAACCAGTGTAATAGAGTACATGTGGAATTTATACAACTTTTAACTCTTTTTGGATAGGTACAATATTCACATGGTTCACGTTAAAAAAAATCCAGAGTGAGGGGCCTGCCCGACGGTGTAGTGGTCAAGTTCTGCTTCTGCTACCAGGGGTTCACAGGTTTGGATCCCAGGCACAGACCTGCACACTGCTTGTCAAGCCATGCTGTGGTGGGCATCCCACATATAAAGTAGAGGAAGATGGGCATGGATGTTAGCCCAGGGCCAATCTTCCTCAGCAAAAAGAGGAGGATTGGCAACAGATGTTAGCTCAGGGCTGATCTTCCTCACCAAAAGAAAAAAAAAGAAAGAAAAAAAAAATCCAGAGGGAAAAATCCTTCCTTCAGTCCTTTGCTCCAACCACCAGTTCCCTTACCTGGAGTCAACCTAGAGTCTTATGTCCAGGTCACCATCACCTTCTGCCTAGATTACTGCAAAAGCATCCTAATAGATACCCTGCTTCCTCCTTTGCCCATCCTGTTATCTATTCTTCACACAGCAGCCAGAGTGATGCTTTTAAACATGATCACATCATGTCTCTCTTCTCTGAAAACCCTTAGTGATTTTCCCTCTTATTCAATAAAAGACAAATCCTTACTAATGCTGATGAAACCCTATGGGATCTGCTTCCTCTCCCTGTTTGATGTTGTCTCCTCCTTCCTCCTAGCATTCCACCATACTGACTTCCTTCTTCTTTCTTGGTCTTTTGCACTTGTTTCTTCTACCTGAAATGTGCTTGCCCCAATTTCTGAGCAAATATCTCCTTATCAGAAAGGCCTTCCCTGACTATCCTGACTACCTGTCATTCCCTAACCCCCTTCCCTGATTATTTTTCTCCATAAAACTTCCCTGACTGTTGAAAAATGTACCCAGGATTTTTTTATTCAGGTGTGGTGAGACCAATAGACCTGGAGATGATTGCCATTGAAAAGACAGTTTGTTACTCACAGTTGGCAAGAGGAGGAGGCATGCTGTGCCATGCGGGGCCACATGGGGAAGCACGGGGGTTGGTCAGGATGCAGAAGGAGGGAGGGGAAACCATGGGCCAGAGCCTTAATGTGGTTTTTGTGGGAAGGAATAGGAAAGGTAGGGTAAGCATCTGAGCAAGTTTAGGATTGGCTAGTTTGAATAATTTCGGCAGGATCTGAGATATAGGGGTGGTCCCTAGTTGCTCAGCACCTGGCCCTGGGGTGATTTAGGCCCCAGGGGATAGCGTAAGGGGATAGCGTACTAGACTGCAGGAGCCTCATAAAAGGAGGTGGATTGGGGGTATGGACTTTGGATTGGTTGGTTTGAGTATCAAGGGCACACTTGCAGGCAAATTGTTTACTATCTTTAGGGATTAGCTAACCCTGGGAGGAGGAGTCCCTCCCTGGGTTCACAAGACCCCAAGATGTCAAAATATCTTAAAATACAGAAAATAAAAAAAATGATTAGTATCCTGACGTACCATATGTTTATTTATTTATCTTTTAAATGTTTGTGTCCCTCCACAGAATACGAGCTCCATGAGGCAGCTCTTCGTCTGCCTTATCCTCTGCAGCACTGCCAGAACTGAGAACGGTGCCTGCACATGGTGATGTTATTAATGTTCTCAGGGAAAGAGCCAGTGAACCATAAACCTACTCTTCTTTTTATGTCCCCATTCTTGTTGTCATCTAAGTTTAAGATCTCTCAGTCCTTGTTCCCTGCATCTCCATCCCCATGACATCAGTTGCTGAATCTGTCAGGTCTGCTGCTGAAATAACTCTGGTATCTGTCCTTTGATTCAGACTCCCACCTGATACTTTAGGCCCTCATTAACTCGTGTCTGGATTAGGAATATAAGCACATACTTGTATTTTATGCCTTTTATTTATCCTGTTTTAAAGTTTATATAGTATTGTCACATTCCTTATTTATTTTGACCCTTACCGCAATCCTATGAGGTCTTTATTTCAGTTATCTTCATTTACAGAAGTAAAGACTGAGCGCCAGGAGGACAAGTAATTTGCCCGAGGTTAGTGTAAGTGGCAGAGGTAGAATCTGATTTGATTTCCCCCAGCTGCTCTCCCTAGCCCCTTCTCCCATCATACCTTGCTCGATTAATTTCCCAATCTTAGCACTCTTTTTCTTTAGAACTTCTTTGGTTTTTCATGACTTACAGACGAAGTCCAGCCTCCTTAGCCTGGCATTTAAACCTTTTACTACTTGTTTCCAATCTTTTTATTCCTGCAAAATTATGTCCCACATTGTAAGCCTCAGCCAAGCTGATCTCTGTATAGTAACTTGGACACGTGACACTGTCACCTCTGTGCTTGTGTTTATGCTGTTCTCGCCACTGTGACTGTTCATCTTGGCTCGTCGGATCATTCAAGGCCCACCTTCTCTGTGAACCATTTTTATTGCCTTCTCCCTTTTCCCACTCTAGCTGTACAGAAATTTCTCCTTTTTCTGAACTCTCACCTTTTATGTATACTGCTCTTATAGCACTTGGAGAAACAATCTTGTAATATAGTTGTCTACATTCATTTTATCTTTCTGTAGGTCCGTATCTTATTACTTGGAGATTCTATACAGAGGAAATTAGCACTGAAAAGTTTTTGTTTGCTGTGGCCCTCTCCTCCACCTCCCAACATCAGCAACTAGTACACTGCTTTGCACATGTTAGTACCTGATAAGTATGCATTGAATAAAAGATTAATCTTTTGGGTGAATTGGGACATATTCACTGAGAATACAATATGCTAAAATTAGCTCAAGCATTCATATGAGGATAAGGGGATTAGTGAATTACTATAAGGCACTTAAGTTTTATTTGAGAACCCTCTGAAATCTCAGTATGTCCCTATGTATTTCCATTTTAAGCAATCCTTAATGAATTAAATAAATGCTTTTTATACTCTTTATTTGAGTTAGAAGGCTTATATTCTGTCTTGAACACCACTTGAAGTTTTAAGTACTGAGTATTAAAGCCCAGCCCTTAGCAGACAAAAGACAACTTGAGAGTAGAAACATCACAACAAACTTGTATTTTCTAAGGTCCCTGTGATGTGCTATAGAACATTATGTTCCAATATTTGTCCTATCTTTCCACTTACTGTGAATACCTCTGTGTTATATAAGATGCCACAATCTATAACACCAAGTGGGAAAATGTGCTTACTAGACGGGTTTGAAAAAAAGGTATTATTTTTAGAGATAGTAAACAATTTTCAATGTTTAACAAGTCCTGTTATTAAATGAACATGGGGTTGATATTTAGTACCTGAACTATTTTCCTGTGGCTGCAGTAAAAAATTACTACAATTTTGATGGCTTGAAACAACAGAAATTTATTCTCTCACAATTCTGGTGGCCAGAAGTCCTAAATCTTTAGCACTAGGCTGAAATCAAGGCGTTGGCAGGAAGTGACACTCCTTCTGGAGCTCTGGGGAGGATACACGCCTTGTCTCTTCCATGTTCTAGTGACTGCCAACATTCCTTGGTTTGTGGCCATACCACTCCAGTCTTCAAAGCCAGCGTCTTCAAATCTCTCTCTGCTCTGTCTTGATATCACCTTCTCTTCTGTGTATAGTCAAGTCTCCCTCTTATAAGGATACATGTAATTGCATTTACGGCCCATCTGTATAATCCAGGATGATCTCTCCATCTCAAGGTCCTTAACTTTATCACATCTGCGAAGATCTTTTTTCCTTATAAGGTAACATTTACAGGTTCCTGGGATTAGAACCTGATATCTTTGGAGGCCACTATCAGCCTACCACAGTAACCTAACATAGCTTTCTAGAGGAAGATAAGGAGTAACCTGATTTTTGACAGTAACAATCAAGATTTTCATTTGAAATCTGCCTAGTGGAACATCTTAGTAATGGGCAGAATGATTTAGTTTAACCCTTTGAAGCTGTGCTTGAATGTTATTAGCGAATTAGGTGTATACACATCACAAAATCAAGCTCTTCAAACTTTTGTCCTTTGAAAAATTAACAGGTTAAAGGGACATTCATGTATAAAAGGCTCTCATAATGCTTTCAAATGATTTTATATGCTGCGGTAATGATCTCAGGTCAGAAATTGATTCTAGGAGTTGGTAACATAGTAACATGCTGTTCAGCTTCTTATTGACTGTAGAAATTGCAATCCAACCAGCAGATGATTAATACTGCAGAAGGTAAGAGCAGCGTAAATTAATTTTTTAAGTAAACTTTTCATTGAAGTATAACACACATGTGTAAAACTGTAAAAATCATAAACATGCATCTTGATGAATTTTCACAAAATGAATAAACTCATGTAAACAGCACCCAGAGAGGAATACATTACTAGCACCCCAAGAAGTCTACCTTGTGCCCCTCCCAACCATTACACCCACCTCTAACCTCTGTTGCCACAGAGGAGTTTTGCCTGTTTCTTGAACTTTATGTAAATAGGATCATGTAGTATATATTGTTTTTTGTCTGACTTCTTTTGCTCAACATTTTGTTTGTGGATTTATCAATGTTTTTGCATGTAGCAGTAGTTCTTTCATTTTTTTTAGTGTATAATCTATTTTATGAATATACCACAATTTATTTTATTGGTGAATGACATGTATGTTCTTTCCATTTTTGGGCTATTATAAATAGTGCTTCTGTGAACATTCTTGTTGACGCTCTTTGGTACATGTAAGTAAAGAATATCTGTGGGTATATACCTAGAAGTGGAAATACTGGGTCAAAGGATACAGTGTGTATGATTTTAGTAGAGACTGTCAAATAGCTACATAGAGGTTGTACCATTTTAAACTGTCACCAGTAGTACAGGAGCATTCCTGTTGTTCCACAATCTCACCAACATTTGATATTGTTAGTCTTTTTAGTTTTAGCCAACCTTGTGAGTAGGTATTGATGTCTCATTTGTCAGCTTTTTTTCGCATTTCTCTAATAACTAAAGAAATTGAATACTTTTTAATATCCATATAAATTATTTGGATATATTCTGTGAGTCATTTGCTCATGGTTTTTTTTTCCTATTGGTTTGTCTATTTTCTTTCTTTCTGTCTTTCTTTCTCTCTCTCTCTGTCCCCCATCCCTTCCTTCTTTCTTTCTTGAGGAAGATCAGCTCTGAGCTAACATCCATGCTGATCTTCCTCTTTTTGTTCAGGAAGACTGGCCCTGGGCTAACATCTGTGCCCACGCTGCCACAGCACGGTCTGACAAGTGGTGCATCGGTGCACGCCCAGGGTCTGAACGTGGACCGCCAGCAGCGGCCTGGGGGCACTTAACTGCTAAGCCATGGGGCCAGCCCCTATTTTCTTATTTTTTAATAAATTCATTTGTAGTTGGTTGAAATTCTTTGTTGGATGGATTTATTGCCAGTATCTTTTCCACTCTGTGATTTGCCTTTTCATTTTCTTAGTTGTGTCTTTTATGACCAGAAGTTCTTAAATTTTTTTTTTTTTTTTTGTGAGGGAGATCAGCCCTGTGCTAACATCTGCCAATCTTCCTCTTTTATTTTTTGCTGAGGAAGACTGGCCCTGGGCTAACCTCTGTGCCCATCTTCCTCCACTTTATATGGGATGCTACCACAGCACTGCTTGCTAACCGGTGCGTCGGTGCGCGCCCGGGATCTGAACCCGGGCCGCCGCAGCGGAGCATGCACACTTAACTGCTTGCGCCACCGGGCCGGCCCCAAAGTTCTTAATTTTAATTAGTTCAATTTATCAATCTTTTCTTTTATGATTAGCACATTTTGTGTGCTGTTTAAGAAATCTTTGCCTGCTCCAAGGTCATGAGAATGTTTTCCAAATTTATCTTCTAGAAGCTTTATTTTTAAATCACATTTAGCTTTATAATCCATCTGGAATCAATTTTTGCATATGGTGTGGGGTAAGGACAAGATTCACTTTTCCATATGGAATGCACTATAGTGTCACCTTTTTCATAAATCAAGTGGCCATATATGTGCAAGTTAATTTTGCTTTATAAAAAGTTTATTGAGTACCTAGTATGTTCCAGGAATTGTGTTTGGTACTAATGATATAGATACAAATAATAGAGTTTCTCTGTCATGAAGATGGTTTTGGTTGAGTGGGGAAGATCATAAGTGAGATGATAATGAAAAATATAGTTATCATATTAAGAACGATGTATTGTGAGGTAAGGGAATAAACTCTTTGTGAGGAGATGAGGAAATCTCTGTTGGAGGAGGCAGCATTTGAACTGGGGTTTGAAAATTGTGTAGGAGTTTGATAAATGCATTCCGCACAGAGAGAAAAATATATGAAAAGACATGGCATTGTCCAAAGGCAGATGTGTTCATCAAATCGTGAGAGGTTTGCTAGGAAGGAGCAGTGTGCAAGAAGGGGAGTGGGAGAGGAACAAGGGAGGAGACAAGAGTGGATGGATATGAGGCTGGAACATTTTAGGAAGAGAGAATTGCATGTGTAAAATTAAGTAATTATAAAGGAATATGGCATATTTATCAAATGGTAAGACATTTAGTATGTCTAGAAGATAAATCATGTCTGCATGGGAGAGAGGTGAGAAGGAGGATCAGGGAGGAATGAGGAGTGAATGGAGATGAGGATGAGAGTTGGGTTGAACTGTATCCTGCAGCAAATTGGAAAGAAGGAGAATTTTCAACTAGGGAGTGGTATAATCAAATTTGGTTTTTAGGAAGATGGCTTTTAGGAGCCTGGAAGATAGATTCGCAGGTGGGAGATTGGTAGATGGAAATAAGAGAAATGAGGCTTGGCTAAGGTGTGGCAGTGGTGATGGTGAGGTAGTGTCAGATGTGGAACTAGTCTGATGTATAGTCAAGAGGACTTGGTGACCGTGAGTGGCAAGGAATAGGCAGGTGTGACAGATGACTCCAAAATTTACAGTTTGAGAGAGTGAGTGAATGGTCATACTATCAGCTGACTTAGGAAATATGATAAGGAGAAGGTTCGGTGGCAGCAAACAGTAAATTTGTGGCAGCAAATAATAAATTAAGTTTTGGACTTAATATGTTAGAGATGCTAGTGCATTAAGTAGTTGAAGATGTCCAGGAAAATTTAAAAATATGTGTGTGGAACTCAAGAGAGGTCAAGGTTATAATATATATTTGAGAATCATCAGCATGTAGAAGAGAGTTGAAGTCACAGGAATGGATGGAATCATCCAGGGAGAGTAGATAGAGGAAGAAGAGAATAAGTCCAAAGAGTCAGTCCAAAGTAACTTGAACACATAGGAGGAGAATAGGAAAATGAACCCATGAAGGTGGGATTTTTCCACCACCCCTTTCTGGGGTTTCTAATTTTCTACGATAGTATTATTTCTTGTGTAATATAGAATAACGACACCAAAAAGAAACAAGTAGTGTGAAAGGTAGGAGGAATGATAGGAGAGGGTTGTGTCAGGAAGTTAGGGATGTCACAGCTTTAGATGATGCACAAAGTGAAAATAAACCACACGATTTGTTAATTGCCATGGACAGGGTCAGTAGAATGACCTTTTTTCCTTTTCTTTTTTTGTCTTGCTTTTATTGGAATAATGTATGTATAGGGTAAAAACAATCAAATAGTACCTAAAAGCATATGATGAAAAGCAGCAGTCTCCCTCCCTGCACAGGTCCATTCCTCAAAAGCAACCTGTTTAACTGTATCTTTTTTAGCTGTAAAAAGTCTAAATATAAATTTGAATAGTGTGCTTGTTCCTCTATTTTTTGATTTACCTACTTCAGATTGTGACTGTTGTGCTAGGCAGAATTCTAAGATGGTCCCTGACTCCCTCCCTGTGGTGTGCATGCCCTGGGTAATCCTCTCCCCTTGAGGGGTGGTGGGGCCTGGAGTATTATGGGCTATCACTCTAATGATTAGTTATTAATCAGTTGATTTTTAGTTAATGCAAAGGAGATTATCCTGGGTGGACCTGACCTATTCAGATGAGCCCTTAAAAGAGGGACGGACCTTTCCAAAAAAATATTCTCCTGCCAACCTTGAAGAAGAAAGCTGACATATTTTGAGGGAAGAGAGCCATATGACTAGGACCTGAGGGTGGCCTCTAGGAGTGGAGAGCAATCCTTGGCTGGCAGTAGCAAGAAATCAGAGACTTCAGTCATACAGCTGCAAGGTGATGAATTCTGCCAACAATTAGAGAGTTTGGAAGAGGACTCCAAGCTCAGATGTGATTGTAGCCCTGGCTGACACCTTGATTTCAGCCTGATGAGATCCTGAGCAGAGGATCCAGCTAATTTGTACCCAGACTCCTGACCCACAGAAACTGTTAGGTAATAAATTTGTGTTGTTTTAAGCTGATAAACTTGTAATAATTTGTCATGCAGAAATAGAAAACTAATGCAAATTTTAACTCCAAACAACAACAAAAAAATAAAGATATATTTACTTTATCTCTACATCATCTCGCTTCTCATTACTTAAATGTTGTATTAATTTTAGTTCTTCAAATGGTTAATTTTGTTTGTTTAATTCTTTTTGCTCCTATTTCTTGTTCTTTTAAACTTTAGTTAGTATCTTGATTCCTATTAATGTGAAAGAAGGATAGTAACAATTCTACTCTTTTCTCCCAATTTCTCCTTTTCACCTGGAGTGAGACATAGTGAGGCCTGCTGGTGGGAGAAACCTGGCTCCAGTCTGGGGCATCTGAGGAGACGCAGCTGAGCAACATGAAAATATTGTGTAATAAAAACACAGTGCACCTACTCAGAGTGAATTATTAGATAAAGTCCATAATCCATGTGAGTTAATTGAAATAGGGCGTATGCTCTTGCTAGATGATAACACTCAGCTGGGCCTTTCAGGGATGCTCTGCCCCACCTATGGAACCATCCCCTAAGACACTCAGGAAAGACAAAAAGCTGCCAGGAAAAGGCTAATTGAAATTAAGTTAAGTGTAGGAACTTTGCCTTGGAGCAAAGGGATAATTTAAGTTCATCTGATGTCGAGAGTCTTAGTGAAGTATAATTTAATGCTGGAAAGGCAAGCAACAGCTCCATCTAATTGGGAACCCCCAGCATCCTTGGATTTCCTGATGCTCTTCAATCTCCTTGATTCCTTTGCTGTTAAAGAAGCCACATTTTACAGAGTTCTTTGGAAGTGTGATAATAATGTCACGCAACGCCAC
This sequence comes from Ceratotherium simum simum, assembly GCF_057802395.1. Lineage (NCBI taxonomy): Eukaryota > Metazoa > Chordata > Mammalia > Perissodactyla > Rhinocerotidae > Ceratotherium > Ceratotherium simum. The sequence goes on along the minus strand of NC_141902.1, from coordinate 10,788,137 downwards.
CTTCTATGTATTCCAAGTTATTACCATTAAAATTCTCTTCTATAACCATAGTTGTGTTCTAGGTTTGGTTTAGGTTGATTCTAAGAGTTGAAAAACCATAAACAGTATTTCCAATGTTATGAAAGTGTCGCTCTTTTTGAGCTGGAGGTAGAAGAAACAAACTTTAGTCACCTTAAGCAAAAGAGACTTTTTGAGTGGGAGGACCTGGAATTGATGGAAAGTGTAGAGAACCAGGCTCAGAAACATGGTGCTGTCACTGAAGTAAATATATGGTAGATCTAAGACCTAGAATAGGGAATCTGTTAGGTCCCACCCCCAGGCCGTGGGAGGGTAGGTAGAGGCAGAATCTGAACTCTCAGTGGGACTCTTTAGGGACCTCGCTCACTTTCATCAGGATTGAAGGCACGGTGCCTTGATTACAGTTCCACCAAGACAACCCTGTGAAAGAGCACGAGTTCCCCAAACGAAGTGGAGGAATTGTTGGTAAGGATGCCTGGATGCCCGGCAGTGGAAGAAAAATGCTGACGACCACATGGTGTCTAGCATTTACAGGCCTGAGGGGAGTCGCAGTCCTTTTCAGGATGGCAAGAGGCTAAACTGAAAAGGGATATGGGGGAAAGCAGGGATGTCATCAAACATTAAGCTAGACTAAGAAAAGAAATGTTCCGATTTACTAAGGTAGATCAAAAAAACAAAACAAAACAAAACACCTCTACATCTGGGAATTTAGACTCTTTCTGCTTTGAAAGGGTGGTATTCCAAGTAGTGGAGATGGGAGAGGATTTCAGTTTTCACTTGCCTGCAAAGTTTTTTCCATCTTGTCTGATTAATTTTAGATTCAGTGTCCAGAATATTATTAAAATATTATTTCTCTTAACTTGTGCCTACATAATAAATGTTGCCTATCTTCTTTCCAAAACCCAATTAAAGAATGGGACATATTCTGTTTTATTCCTAATTTCTCTCTGACCAGAAACCATGCAGAGGGCAGATTACCGTCATTGTTTGCCATTGTACTGTCCCTCCTAACTTTCTTGTACTGCTGTGTTTTAGAGGTTGCACAAAGTGCTACTTGGATTGCAAAGTCCTCCTCTTCAAGTTACAAAATGTAATGGGAAACTGTTTTCTGAATTTCTAAGAGCTTGTTTCTTTCAGACCAGTTCTTCACTTGGACAATTAAAGCTGAGAGTTGGTAATTATCTTCATTCTTCAATAGGGAAATCCTCTTGCCCCAATTACATAAAAGTGGATTACTTGGCTGTAATTTGGATAACTGTATTTGCTCTTCTCTTTACTTAGCCAGTCAGGTCTTTGGCATAAGGTTCTTTAGAAGGAAGGCAGATGCAGAAGAGGGCAGCCTTCTCTCAGAGATTGTGAACATCCAGTAGGGATGTGGTTGTGCTGTCAGCCTGAGCTTGACTTTTCTATCATCACTTCAAAAAATAATTATGTAGTCAATTGTTATTTGAGGAAAGAAAACATTCTCAAATTAGATTTTTCTTCCTATTTAAAAATGGACACATTTCCTAATTGCTCAAGAAAAGTGAAGCCTGTATGATTCCTTTAGGCGTGTGTAAGCCGAGAGGTGGAAGACTATGTAGTTTTGTCTAACTGTACTCATTTAAAAATAAGTAAAAGCTTAGTAAAGTTATAGCTGACTAGATTTTAACATTCTAGGTTTTTCAGCATTATAATTCAATTTAAAGTGCCTATGTAGAAATTTGTTTCAATGATTTTAGGGAAAAGGAAAAGTTCTTTTCGGGGTGGGACAAGAGAATCTGTTCCTTCTTTAGTGGGTCTCTCTCACTTTTTTGCCTTTCTCCCTCTGAGCCAATTTTTCTTTTCCCTTCATAGAGACCTGAAGTTCACCCTTCATTTTGCTTTCTGCCTCATCTTCCACAGCAATCAATTCCTGCCTCATAAATTTCTCTGGAATCCATCCCATTCTCTCTTTTCTCATTGCCCCAGTTCAGACTTGCGTCATCTCTTTTAGAGACAACCAGGAGTTTCCAGTCTCAACTTCTTCTCTCTCAATTCACCTTTCCCATTGCTTCCAGAGTTCTTGTTGGAAAAGACAAAACTCACTTGCTTAAAACCCTTCAGCAATTCGGTCTCAATTGTGGAATAAAACCGACACTTAGTTAGGAACACAAGGTCCTCCAGGACATATCTCCTGCACAGTTCTCTTTCTTTCTCACCAACCACTTCTACCCACACGTGCTCCATTGATACTAAACTGCTTGTGGTTTCCTGAATGCTTCTACTGTTCAAAACCTCTGTTCCTTTTCCTGTTCCTTCTGCTATAATTTCCCCTGTTGTTCCCTAACATACTCCTGTTGAGACAGTCCTTCTCTGACACTCCCAGCAGAGTGAGTCACCCTCTAGTTTAAACTGATAACAACTTAACTTTAATTACACACAACAATACTGCTCCTGTACTGCTTCACCCCTCCACTTTTATGTTATTGTCAGAAATTAAATATTTGTATATTGTATACCCATTAACATAGATTTATGGTTTTAAAAAATGTCTTTGTCCTTTGAATTTTTTGCTCTAAAATTACAATAATACAGGCTACTGTATTGTCCATGTATTTACCTTTACCAGAGAACCTTATATTTTTATATGGCTTTGTGTTACTGTTTACTGTCCTTACATTTCAACTTGAAAGACTCCCTTTAGCATTTCTTGTGGAGCAGGTTTATTGGTAATGAATTCTCCCAGCTTTTATTTATCTGAGAACATCTTAATTTCTCCTTCATTTTTTTATCGAGATGCAATTGACATATAATATGATACTAGTTTCAGGTATACATCAAAATGATTCAATATTTGTTTATATTGCTAAATGACCACAATAAATCTAGTTAACGTCTCTCCATTTCTGAAGGACAGTTTTGCTAGGTACAGTATTTTGGTGGACAGTTTTTTTCTTTTAGTACTTTGAATATATCATCCTACTGCCTTCTTTCCTGCTAATATTCTGCTGAGAAATCTGCTGATAATCTTATGGGAGCTCCCTTGTGTGTGATGAATTGCTTTTCCCTTGCTGCTTCCGAGATTCTCTCTTTGTCTTTTACTTTAGATGGTTTGATTATAATGTGTCTTTGTGTGGTTCTCTTTCGATTTATCCTAGTTAGAGTTCTTTTGAGTTTTAAAAATCTGTGTATGTATTTCTTTCCTTAGATTTGGGAAGTTTTGGGCTATTATTTTTTCAAAAAAGTTTGTTGCCCCTTTCTCTCTTTCTTCCCCTTCAGAAATTCCCATAATGCATATATTTGTGTGTTTGTTGGTGTCCTATCAGTCTATTAGGCTCTCTACACTTTTTTCATTCTTTTTTCTTTTTGTTCTTCTAAATTGATGATTTCAAATAACTTGTTTAAGTTCTCTGATTCTTTCTTTTACCTGATCAAGTATGCTGCTGAAGCTCTCTAAGAAATTTTTCAGTTTAATTATTGTATTTTTCAGCTCTAGAATTGTGTTTGGTTCTTTTTTTAAGTTTCTATCTCTTTGTTTATATTCTTATTTTGTTCATGCATCATTTTCCTAATTTCATTTAGTTGTATCCTCTTTTAGCTGGTTGAACATCTTTTTGATAGTTTTTTTAAATTCACTGTCAGGCAGCTCATAGATCTGCATTTCTTTAGGGTTGGTTTCTGGTGTATTATTTTGTACCTTTGATTGGGCCATGATTCTTTTTCTTTGTATGTCTTGTAATTTCTCATTGGATTTGGGCATTTGGAAAAACAACCACCTCTCCCAGTCTTTGTGTACTGGCTTTGTGCAGGGGAAGACTGTTGCCAATCAGCCTGGCTAGAGGTTCTAGGACCAATCAAACTTCTTTTGATCTCTTGCTCCCCCTCGTGTGTGCCTGTGGAACTGCAGCTCTAAGGTGCTGCTGTGCTCTCTCTTTCAGTGGCTTCCAAACTCTTGCCCTGGTCCTGTCAGCACTCAGAGTCAGGCAAGACAGAAATCAGTCCCTTGGGCAGCCTCTATACAAGCCAGAACATTGGATATCTAGTCCACTTTTTATTTCCATGCTGAGAGAGGAGCCCTGGTGTGGAGTTTCCTCCTGGAAACTCTGTGCTATGCTGCACAGGATGAGGGCCATGGACAGGTGTGCCAAACACTACGAATTTTCCTACCCCTTTCACTGGAATCTCTTCTTGGGTTTACAATGACCTGGGTGCTGTAGCTTCTCAACTGGTCTCTGGCATTCTCACCAAAGTATTCTGGTCCATATATTGTTGTTAACTCAGTGTCTCTGTGAAAGAAAGAGCCTGTAGCTTTATAGTTCACCATCTTTCTAGAAATAACATTGCATTTTATTTTTATATTTTTTGTTTATTGCAGTAACATTGGTTTATAACATTGTATAAATTTCAGGTGTACATCATTATACTTCTATTTCTGCATAGATTACATAATGTTCACCACCCAAATACTAATTACAACCCATCACCACACACATGTGCAGAATTATCCCTTTCTCCCTCCTCCCTACCCCCTTCCCTCTAGTAACCACCAATCCAATCTCTGTCTCTATGTGTTTGTTTGTTGTTGTTATTATCTACTACTTAATGAAGGAGATCATACGGTATTTGACCTTCTCCCTTTGACTAATTTCACTTTGCATAATACCCTCAGTGTCCATCCATGTTGTCACAAATGGCTGGATTTCATCATTTCTTATGGCTAAGTAGTATTCCACTGTGTACATATACCACATCTTCTGTATCCATTCATCCCTTGATGGTCACTTAGGTTGCTTCCAAGTCTTGGCTATTGTGAATAGTGCTGCAATGAACACAGGGGTGCATGTATCTTTACGCATTGATGTTTTCAAGTTCTTTGGATAAATACCCAGCAGTGGATAGCTGGATCATATGGTAGTTCTATCCTTAATTTTTTGAAGAATCTCCGTACTGTTTTCCATAGTGGCTGCACCAGTTTACACTCCCACCAGCAGTGCATGAGAGTTCCCTTCTCTCCACATCCTCTCCAACACTTGTTGTTTCCTGTCTTGTTAATTATAGCCATTCTGAGGGGCTTGAGGTGATATCTCATTGTAGTTTTGATTTGCATTTCCCTGATAGTTAATGATGTTGAACATCTTTTCATGTGTCTGTTGGCCATCTGTATATCTTCTTTGGAGAAATGTCTGTTCATATCTTTAGCCCATTTTTTAATTGGGTTGTTAGTTTTTTTGTTGTTGAGATGCATGAGTTCTTTATATATTTTGGAGATTAAGCCCTTATCAGATGTATGGTTTGCAAATATCTTCTCCCAATTGTTAGGTTGTCTTTTCATTTTGTTGGTTACCTTTGCTGTGCAGAAGCTTTTTAGTTTGGTAGTCCCATTTGTTTATTTTTTCTGTTGTTTCTCTTGCCCGGTCAGACACGGTGCTTGAAAATATGTTGCTAAGACCGAAGTCGAAGAGCATACTGCCTATGTTTTCTTCCAGAAGTTTCATAGTTTCAGGTCATACATTCAAGTCTTTAATCCATTTTGAGTTAATTTCTGTGTATGGTGTAAGGTAAGGGTCTACTTTAATTTTTTTGCTTGTGGCTGTCCAGTTTTCCCAACACCATTTGTTGAAGAGACTTTCTTTTCTCCCTTGTATGTTCTTGGCTCCTTTGTGGAAGATTAGCTGTCCATAGATGTGTGGGTTTATTTCTGGGCTTTTGATTCTATTCCGTTGATCTGTGTGTCTGTTTTTGTGCCAGTACCGTGCTGTTTTGGTTACTATAGCTTTGTAGTATATTTTGAAATCAGGGAGTGTGATACCTCCAGCTTTGTTCTTTTTTCTCAGGATTCCTTTAGCTATTTGGGGTCTTTTGTTGTTCCATATAAATTTTAGGATTTTTTGTTCTCTTTCTGTGAAAAGTGTTGTTGGAACTTTGATAGGGATTGCATTGAATCTATAGATTGCTTTAGGAAGTATGGACATCTTAACTATGTTAATTCTTCCAGTCCAAGAGCACGGAATGTCTTTCCGTTTCTTTGTGTCTTCTTCAATTTCTTTCAGCAATGTTTTATAATTTTCGGTGTACAGATCTTTCACTTCTTTGGTTAAATTTTTTCCTAGGTATTTTATTCTTTTTGTTGCAATTGTAAATGGGATTGTATTCTTAATTTCTCTTTCTGCTACTTCGTTTTTAGTGTATAGAAATGCAACTGATTTTTGTATGTTGATTTTGTATCCTGCAACTTTACCGTATTCGTTTATTACTTCTAAAAGTTTTTTGGTGGATTCTTTAAGGTGTTCTATATATAAAATCATGTCATCTGCAAATAGTGACAGTTTCACTTCTTCCTTTCCAATTTGGATCCCTTTTATTTCTTTTTCTTGCCTGATTGCTGTGGCTAGGACTTCCAATACTATGTTAAATAGGAGTGGTGAGAGTGGGCATCCTTGTCTGGTTCCCGTTCTTAGAGGGATAGCTTTCAGTTTTTCACCACTGAGGATGATATTAGCCGTGGGTTTGTCATATATGGCCTTTATTATGTTGAGGTACTTTCTGTCTATCCCCATTTTATTCAGAGTTTTTATCATAAATGGATGCTGTATCTTGTCAAATGCTTTCTCTGCATCTATTGAGATTTTCATGTGATTTTTATTCTTCATTTTATTAATGTGGTGTATTACATTGATTGATTTGAGAATGTTGAACCATCCCTGCATACCTGGAATGAATCCCACTTGATCATGGTGTATAATCTTTTTAATGTATTGCTGTATGTGATTTGCTAGTATTTTGTTGAGGATTTTTGCATCGATGTTCATCAGTGATATTGACCTGTAATTTTCTTTTTTTGTGTTGTCCTTGTCTGGTTTTGGTATCAGGGTAGCGTCGGCTTCATAGAATGAGTTAGGGAGCTTCCCCCTTCCTCATTTTTTTGGAAGAGTTTGAGAAGGATAGGTATTTAGTCTTCTTTGAATGTTTGGTAGAATTCACCAGGGAAGCCGTCTGGTCCTGGACTTTTATTTTTGGGGAAGCTTTTGATTACTGTTTCAATCTCCTTGCAGGTGATTGGTCTATTCGAATTCTCTGTTTCTTCTTGATCCAGTTTTGGACGGTTGTATGATTCTAAGAATTTATCCATTTCTTCCAGATTGTCAAATTTGTTGGCATATAGCTTTTCATAGTATTCTCTTATAATCTTTTGTATTTCTGAGGTGTCTGTTGTAATTTCTCCTCTTTCATTTCTGATTTTACTTATTTGAGCCTTCTCTCTTTTTTTCTTGGTGAGTCTAGCTAAAGGTTTGTCAATTTTGTTTATCTTTTCAAAGAACCAGCTCTTGGTTTTATTAATTTTTTTATTGTTTTTTTGGTCTCTATTTCATTTATTTCTGCTCGATTTTTATTATTTCTCTTCTTCTACTGATTTGGGGCTTTGTTTGTTCTTCTTTTTCCAGTTCCTTTAGGTGCATTGTTAGATTGTTTATTTGAGATTTTTCTTGTTTGTTGAGATAGGCCTGTTTGCTATAAACTTCCCTCTTAGAACCACTTTTGCTGTATCCCATAAATTCTGGCATGTCGTATTTTCATTTTCATTTGTCTCCAGAAATTTTTTGATTTCTCCTTTGATTTCTTCATTGACCCAATCATTGTTCAGTAGCATAGAAATAACATTTCAAAGCAAAATAATTATTTAGGATGTAGAATCTCTTGTCTGTAAATAATGATCTCTTATTGTATTGTACTATGAAATGACAGATTTTGAAATTCATTTATTTTCATGTTTAGTTTTTCCCGACCTGCACTGTTGTATGAGTTTATTCTAGAGGAAGACAGGCTCCTCCTTGGGTTTCTCAAATTCAAGTTAACTATTTCCTTATATAGTACTCACCTCATATTTTTTGTATATTTTAAAATTTTTAAAAGAGATTATTTTTGTTCAGACAGGCTACCAACTAGGCAGTTGTGCACGTGTATGTGTGTTTGTGTGTGTGTGTGAGTGCATGTGTATATGTACTGAGGAGGCCATGGGGAGAGCTGGGGTCTTTCCTCTAGACTTATCAAAAGTAGGACACCTGCATTTGAGACTAGTGGGAAATAGAATGTCTGCTTTAGTTGGAATTAATTTATGGATGCATTGAAAGCAGGCAAGAGGTCATATTATAGGGAATAGTCCATTGGAATTAGTAAACTACAAATAGTTTCCCACTGTCAAAGGTCATTGTGTGATTATGCTAATAAAGATGTATTTACTACTTACCTTAAGGTAGCTGTTATGGATTGAATTATGTCCCCTCCAAAAAAGATATGGTGGAGTACTAACCCCCAGTACCCCTGCCTGTGACCTTATTTGAAGATAGGTCTTTACAGAAATAATCAAGTTAAAATGAGTTGTTAGGGTAGGCCCTAATCTAATATGACTGGTGTCCTTATAAAAAGGGGAATTTTGGACACAGAGTTAGACATGCACACAGAGAGAATGCCATGTGAACATGAAGGCAGAGATTGGGGTGATATGTTACAAGCGAAGGAACACCAAAGATTGCCAGCACACCATCAGAAGCTAGGAGACAGGCAAGGAACAGATTCTCCCTCACAGTCTTCAGAAGGAGCCAACTCTACTGACACCTTGATCTTGGACTTCTAGCCTCCAGAACTGTGAGACAACAAGTTTCTGTTTTTTAAGCCACCCAATTTGTGGTATTTTGTTACAGCAGCCCCAGGAAACTAATACAGTAACCTCTTATGTTGTGTAATTTTTTCTAAAGTCTTTATAAATGATTATCAAATATGTGTTATATCCATTATTGTAAACACATCCTGAGGTATAGGATTTATTTTATTGCTTGTCAATGCTTGAGAGTCTTCCTTTTAATCCAAAACTTCTCTACTCTTGCCTCACTCAAATGTTTTAGCATTCATAGTGTGGTCATGCAGATACGAGATCTTGGGGACAACATTTGGGAGAATAAATTGATAACTTTGTGTGGAATCTTCTAGAGTCACCATCATCTCTACTTTTCTCTTAAGAGATGTTTGAGGAGGACTCAAACACCCTCATAATTGTGTAAAGGACAATATTGGAAGGTAAATTATTGTGGCCGTATAAGAAAGACTAGCAATTTCAACATGTCTAGTTCCCTTTTCAATTTTTTTTTCTCTGTTAAAGGGATTTTACTGGTCAGATCAGACTTTTTCCTTTAGAAATTATTTTGCAACGTGTTTCACTATCACTTTAACTCACTCAACTTTGGGCTAAATCAAATTTGCTGAGCAAAATAATACAGTTATTTGTGTGTGCAATAGTAAGGGAAAAAAGAATGACTGGCTTGTAACAGATGTGCTTACAAACGTCAAAGTTTTCAGTGAGCCCAGGACTTCAAAAGGTAATTCCATTTTATAGTTACACCTTTTAAACTCAGTAATAGATATAGGATACGTGCTATACTTCCTTCTCTAAATGCATTGGTTTCCCAATTTTCCGTGTCAAAGAACGGCTTTACCATCTGCCACTGTTTTATAGCATTCCTTCAAACTCAAGCCTTTCCTCTTTCCCAATGCGCTTGTTAACTTTCCGGAGGTGCTATCATCTTCACACTGCGGAGGTGTTTTATAATATTTGTCCAATAGTGATATGAGTGATTGATTTCAAACAGCTCTCAATGCCAGAAATACATTTGGAGAAGAATTATATGAACTCTAAGGTCATTGTTAAAATTCCAATCAGCATGACTTAGTAAGCAGATTATGCTATATTCCTTTTCTGCTTGTCAATTAGATCCAATGTTAGTTGTTTTATTCAAAATTTCTATAACCCTACTTATATTTGTGTACTTGATTTGTCATGAATTGAGAGAAGAATGTTATAGTATCCTTCTGTGATTGTAGACTTATTTTTGCATTTCTATAGGATTTTGTATATTTTAAGACTATGCCTAGAATTTCATGATGTATCTTGACTGTATATTTTATCATATGAAACATCCTAATTATGTATACATATACCCGCTTTATATTTTGACTTTTAATTATAATTTGTCTGATTTACCATACTTACTTTACTGTTAATTTTTTAAAATAAATTATTTTTTAATTGAGGTATGATTGACATATAACATTACATTAATTTCAGATGTACTTACTTTTTTATTTTTTTTTTATTTTTTCTAGCTTTATTGAGATATAATTGACATACAACATGTGTAAGTTTAAGGTGGACAATGTGATTATTTGATGCAAGTATATATTATGAAATGTTTACCACAGTAAAGTAAGTTAGTTAACACATTCTTTACATAATTATAAAAATTTTTGTTGTTGTTATTGTGGTGAGAACATATAAGATTTACTCTTTTATCAACTTTCTTTTTTTTTTTTTTTTTAATTGCAGTAACATTGGTTTATAACATTGCAAAAATTTCAGGTGTACATCATTGTACTTCTATTTCTGCATGGACTACATCATGTTCACCACCAAAATACTAATTACAACCCATCACCACACACATGTACCGAATTATCCCTTTAACCCTCCACCCTCCCCCCTTCCCCTCTGGTAACCACCAATCCAATCTCTGTCCCTATGTGTTTGTTTATTGTTGTTATTATCTACTACTTAATGAAGGAAATCATACGGTATTTGGCCTTCTCCCTCTGACTTATTTCACTTTGCATTATACCCTCAATGTCCATCCATGTTGTCACAAATGGCTGGATTTCGTCGTTTCTTATGGCTGAGTAGTATTCCATTGTGTATATATACCACAGCTTCTTTATCCATTCGTCCCCTGATGGGCACTTAGGTTGCTTCCAAGTCTTGGCTATCGTGAATAAGGCTGCAATGAACACAGGGGTGCATGTACCTTTGCAAATTGGTGTTTTCAAGTTCTTTGGATAAATACCCAACAGTGGAATAGCTGGATCATATGGTAGTTCTATCTTTGATTTTTTGAGGAATCTCCATACTGTTTTCCATAGTGGCTGCACCAGTTTGCACTCCCACCAGCAGTGTATGAGAGTTCCCTTCTCTCCACATCCTCTCCAACACATGTTGTTTCCTGTCTTGTTAATTATAGCCATTCTGACAGGCGTGAGGTGATATCTCATTGTAGTTTTGATTTGCATTTCCCTGATAGTTAGTGATTTTGAACATCTTTTCATGTGTCTGTTGGCCATCTGTATATCTTCTTTGGAGAAATGTCTGTTCAGGTCTTTTGCCCATTTTTTAATTGGATTGGTAGTTTTTTTGTTGTTGAGATGCATGAGTTCTTTATATATTTTGGAGATTAAGCCCTTATCAGATGTATGGTTTGCAAATATCTTCTCCCAATTGTTAGGTTGTCTTTTCGTTTTGTTGATGGTTTCCTTTGCTGTGCAGAAGCTTTTTAGTTTGATGTAGTCCCATTTGTTTATTTTTTCTATTGTTTCTCTTGCCCGGTCAGATGTGGTGTTTGAAAAGATGTTGCTAAGACCGATGTCGAAGAGCGTACTGCCTATGTTTTCTTCTAGAAGTGTCACAGTTTCAGGTCTTACATTCAAGTCTTTAATCCATTTGGAGTTAATTTTTGTGTATGGTGTAAGGTAAGGATCTACTTTCATTTTTTTGCATATGGCTATCCAGTTTTCCCAACACCATTTGTTGAAGAGACTTTCTTTTCCCCATTGTATGTTCTTGGCTCCTTTGTCAAAGATTAGCTGTCCATAGATGTGTGGGTTTATTTCTGGGCTTTCGATTCTATTCCATTGATCTGTGTGTCTGTTTTTGTGCCAGTACCATGCTGTTTTGGTTACTATAGCTTTGTAGTATATTTTGATATCAGGGAGTGTGATACCTCCAGCTTTGTTCTTTTTTCTCAGGATTCCTTTAGCTATTTGGGGTCTTTTGTTGTTCCATATGAATTTTAGGATTCTTTGTTCTATTTCTGTGAAAAATGTTGTTGGAACTTTGATAGGGATTGCATTGAATCTATAGATTGCTTTAGGAAGTATGGACATCTTAACTATGTTAATTCTTCCAATCCAAGAGCACGGAATATCTTTCCATTTCTTTGTGTCTTCTTCAATTTCTTTCAGAAATGTTTTATAGTTTTCGGTGTACAGATCTTTCACCTCTTTGGTTAAATTTATTCCTAGGTATTTTATTCTTTTTGTTGCAATTGTAAATGGGATGGTATTCTTAATTTCTCTTTCTGCTACTTCGTTGTTAGTGTACAGAAATGCAACTGATTTTTGTATGTTGATTTTGTATCCTGCAACTTTACCATATTCGTTTATTACTTCTAAAAGTTTTCTGGTGGATTCTTTAGGGTTTTCTATATATAAAATCATGTCATCTGCAAATAGTGACAGTTTCACTTCTTCCTTTCCAATTTGGATCCCTTTTATTTCTTTCTCTTGCCTGATTGCTCTGGCTAGGACTTCCAGTACTATGTTAAATAGGAGTGGTGAGAGTGGGCATCCTTGTCTGGTTCCTGTTCTTAGAGGGATAGCTTTCAGTTTTTCACCATTGAGGATGATATTAGCTGTGGGTTTCTCATATATGGTCTTTATTATGTTGAGGTACTTTCCTTCTATACCCATTTTATTCAGAGTTTTTATCATAAATGGATGCTGTATCTTGTCAAATGCTTTCTCTGCATCTATTGAGATGATCATGTGATTTTTGTTCTTCATTTTATTAATGTGGTGTATTATGTTGATTGATTTGCGAATGTTAAACCATCCCTGCATCCCTGGAATAAATCCCACTTGATCATGGTGTATAATCTTTTTAACGTATTGTTGTATGCGATTTGCTAGTATTTTGTTGAGGATTTTCGCATCGATGTTCATCAGTGATATTGGCCTGTAATTTTCTTTTTTTGTGTTGTCCTTGTCTGGTTTTGGTATCAGGGTAATGTCAGCTTCGTAGAATGAGTCAGGGAGCTTCCCCCCCTCCTCAATTTTTTGGAAGAGTTTGAGAAGGATAGGTATTAAGTCTTCTTTGAATGTTTGGTAGAATTCACCAGGGAAGCCGTCTGGTCCTGGACTTTTATTTTTGGGGAGGTTTGTGATTACTGTTTCGATCTCCTTACTGGTGATTGGTCTATTCAAATTCTCCACTTCTTCTTGATCCAATTTTGGAAGGTTGTGTGATTCTAAGAATTTATCCATTTCTTCCAGATTGTCGAATTGGTTGGCATATAGTTTTTCATAGTATTCTCTTATAATCTTTTGTATTTCTGAGGTGTCTGTTGTAACCTCTCCTCTTTCATTTCTGATTTTACTTATTTGTGCCTTCTCTCTTTTTTTCTTGGTGAGTCTAGCTAAAGGTTTGTCTATTTTGTTGATCTTTTCAAAGAACCAGCTCGTGGTTTTATTAATTTTTCTATTGTTTTTGGTCTCTATTTCATTTATTTCTGCTCTGATTTTTATTATTTCCCTTCTTCTACTGATTTTGGGCTTTGTTTGTTCTTCTTTTTCCAGTTCCTTTAGGTGCGTTTTTAGATTGTTTATTTGAGATTTTTCTTGTTTGTTGAGATAGGCCTGTATCGCTATAAACTTCCCTCTTAGAACCGCTTTTGCTGTATCCCATAAATTCTGGCATGTCGTATTTTCATTTTCATTTGTCTCCAGGTATTTTTTGATTTCTTCTTTGATTTCTTCGTTAACCCAGTCGTTGTTCAGTAGCATTTTGTTTAATCTCCATGTATTTGTGGCTTTTCTGATTTTCTTCCTATAGTTGATTTCTAGTTTCATACCGTTGTGGTCAGAAAAAGATGCTTGGTATTATTTCAATCTTCTTAAATTTATGGAGACTTGTTTTGTGGCCTAATATGTGATCAATCTTGGAGAATGTTCCATGTGCATTTGAAAAGAACGTGTATTCTTCGGTTTTTGGATGGAATGCTCTGTATATATCTACTAGGTCCATCTGTTCTAAGGTGTCGTTTAAGGCCAATGTTTCCTTATTGATCTTCTGTTTGGATGATCTATCTGTTGGTGTAAGTGGAGTGTTAAAGTCCCCTACTATTATTGTGTTACTGTCTATTTCTGTTTTTATGTCTGTTAATAATTGCTTTATATATTTAGGTGCACCTACATTGGGTGCGTAGATATTTACAAGTGTTATATCCTCTTGTTGGATTGTTCCCTTGATCATTATGTAATGCCCTTCTTTGTCTCTTTTTACAGTTTTTGTTTTAAAGTCTATTTTGTCTGATATGAGTACTGCTACCCCAGCTTTCTTTTCATTGCCATTTGCATGGAGTATCTTTTTCCATCCCTTCACTTTCAGTTTGTGAGTGTCTTTAGGTCTGAAGTGTGCCTCTTGGATGCAGCATATATATGGGTCTTGTTTTTTTATCCAGTCAGCCACCCTATGCCTTTTAATTGGGGCATTTAGTCCATTGACGTTTAAAGTAGCTATTGATAAGTATGTACTTACTGCCATTTCTTAACTTTTTTATTTTTTTTTCCTCAGTGTTTAAGTAGTCCTTCTCTGTTCCTTACTTCTTCTATACAGAATTGATGGTCACTTTAGTTTGACCTCTGTCTGAAAGCTGTACTCTTTAACTACCCTCCTCCCTCCTTTTATGTTTTTGATATCATATCTAACCTCTTTTTTCTGTATTTGTATCCATTACGTTCTAATCGTGGAAATAGACAATTTTTCCTATTTGTGGTCTTCTCTTTTCCCCTTAAATCAGTCCCTTTAACATTTCTTGTAACACTGGTTTCTTGGTGACAAACTCCTTTAATTTTTGCTTATCTGGGAAAATTTTGATCTCTCCTTCCATTTTGAACGATAACCTTGCCGGGTAGAGTATTCTTGGCTGTAAGTTTTTTCCTTTTAGCACTTTAAATATATCGTGCCATTCTCTTCTAGCCTGTAAGGTTTCTGCTGAGAAGTCAGCTGATAGCCTTATGGGGTTTCCTTTGTATGTAACTTGACATTCTCTTGCGGCTTTTAGGATTCTCTCTTTATCTTTAATTCTGGACATTTTGATTATGATGTGTCTTGGTGTGGGCCTCTTTGGGTTTATCTTGTTTGGGGCTCTCTGTGCCTCCTGTACCTGGATGTCTGTTTCCTTCCTTAGGTTAGGGAAGTTTTCATCTATTATTTCTTGAAATAGATTCTCTGCCCCCTTGTCTCGCTCTTCTCCTTCCGGGACACCTATAACACGGATGTTAGTGCGCTTGATGTTGTCCCAGAGGTCCCTCAGACTGTCCTCACTCTTTTTAATTCTTTTCTCTTTTACCTGTTCACCTTGGGTAATTTCTTCTAGTCTTTCGTCCAGCTCACAGATCCGTTCTTCTGTATCCTCTACTCTGCTTTTGAGTCCCTCTAATGAGTTTTTCATTTCCAGTATTGTATTCTTCATTTCTGATTGGTTCTTTTTTATATCTTCCATTTCTTTGTTGACATTCTCACTGAGTTCATCTATTCTTCTCCCCAGATCAGTGAGCATCCTTAACACTCTTAGTTTGAACTCTCTGTCAGGTAGGTTGCTCATTTCTGTTTCACTAAGTTCCTTTTCTGGGGTTTTGTCCTGTTCCCTTACTTGGAATGTATTCTTTTGCCTCCTCATTTTGCCTCTTTCCCTGTGCTTGTGTCTATGTATTAGGTAGGTCAGCTACGTCTCCTGCTCTTGGATAGGTGACCTTATGTAAGTGATGCCTTAGGAGGCTTCCAGTGTGCTTCCCTCAGTTCTCAATGTTCCAGGGGTGGCCCCTATGTGGGCTACGTGTGTCCCTCTATTGTGGCCTGTTAGCTCTCCCTGTAGGCGCCCAGGGAGGCTGAGTTATGCTCCTGGCCAGCTGTTGTAATGCTCAGCTGCTTGTAGTTGTTGTGGGCCCTTCAGTCTCTTTATCAGGTGTGGGGAGCCCCAGCACAGTTGGCTGTAAGTTCTAATACCACATTTGTGTTGCAGTATTTCTTTTAAGTGAGTAGGCCCCCAGTGTGGCAGGTTGTTAGGCTCAGGGCCTTAGAATTGCTGTAAACCTCTAGCCTATTAGGTCTCTTGTCAGCTCTCTGAGGATTGCAGCTGGGTGGGGCTGGCCTCAGGCACAGGAGCACCCAATTGTTTCAGGCTTTGGAAGGTGGGGCAAACCTCCTATGTGGGTCTTTGAGAAGCACAAGTCTTTTGCAGCTGACAAGCCCTGTTGCCCACAGGTCCACACACACAGTCAACACAGTCCTGCCCCGTGTGAGCGCCCCGACCTCCCCAAGCGGACCCAGTCTCTCCACGGCGGGAGCCCCACACACTCCGCCACCACCCCACACTCTCCACCCGCTCCTTGTGCACACCCTGCCCCGCTCAAGTCAGCTCAGTTGCCAGGCTGCAGAAAATCCAGTCACCAATCTATGCAGGCCCACACGTTGCCTGAGGGCTTGTTGTTAGGTGGGGCCAGTCTCTAGGGTGGGCTGCCTGCCTTGGCTGAGCTGGATTAAATCGGTGCTCTAGCGGGTGGAGCAGACCCTGGGCTAGCAGGTCTCAGGGAAAACTCCAATGGCGTCTGTGTCAGCACGCTCACACCAGGCCACAACAATGGCCGCCGCCAATGTCCCAGTCCCTGGAGAGGTCTCACCCCTCACCGAGATGCACTCAGGGCCTATTAGGTGAGTCTCTTGTCACCAAAGCACTGTGCACCTTTCTTTCTGGTGATTTTAGGATGCTTTCTGGAACGGGTGAGTTTGTGCGTGGGCCCTTTAAGAGCCAGTTTTAGTTTCTTTGTGAACCGGGTTTTCTGGGGGTGCTCCCCAATGCTTTAGTAGCAGGCAAGGTCAGATATTATGCCACTGGTGTCAATTGTGCTGGATCCACAAAATGCCCACAGAGGGGGCGCTCCCCGGCTCAGGGCCCCGCGCCTCCAGGGAGGCTGCGTACCTGTGAGCTGCTCCCGGCGGCCGTGACGCTGGCGGCTTGTGAAGGCGGCGTTTTTCCTCTCCGGAAGGGAGTCTCTGCCTGTTCCACCCCAGTTAGGATTGTCCGTTGTTGCAGGAGTTCCTCTCATCCAGTTTTCAGTTCTGTCTCAGGGGTAATTTTTCCACGAGTAGTTGTAAATTGGCTGTGTCCACGGGAGGAGGTGAGTTCAGAGTCTGCCTACGCCGCCATCTTGACTCTGCCTCTGTACTTACTTTTAAAAAGCATTTAATGTCTGCATATTTTTATTCTGAGTCATTTTGTTTTGAATGTTTCTTGGATAGATAGCTTATAGCTGGGTGTAATAAAGCAATATGAATTTCTATTCTTAATAGAAATTCTTAATAGGTGAACCCCAGGCCGCTGCAGCAGAGCACGCGCGCTTAATTGCTTGCGCCACCGGGCGGGCCTTCAGATTCCACTTCTTGATGGGAGGAGCTGCCACATCACATTGCAAGGGTGGAAATGCAGGGAGGGGAAAGATTTGTGACCATCTTGACAATCTGCCCAGAGTTGCTGACCCACCTGGCTGCACTAAGTGTGGTTCTCCTAAAAATAAGCTGAGCAGTTTCCAGGCCCTCTTCTCCCACCACTGTTTGCCACTTCAGAGCTTGGAGTAGCCCCAGCATCTCTCTTTGTTGTTTCGGCTTCTGTTTTGCTGTGTTTGGACCATGCTTTCCATCATACTTCCAACTCCAGCTGCCTTCTGTCTTTTAGGGTTTCTTTGTTATTTCAGATATACTGTGAGCACTTGTTCTTATTCTCTATACCTCATATGGATTTTTTATTTTTTTAAAATGAACTATTAAATATTAATTCTAGGTATATTTCAGACAGGAATAGGAATCAAGTGCATATTCTTGGCCTGCCTTCTTATTTGTCTTACTTTTATAAACAGAATTATAAATTTAAAATATAGACCTAAAGTGCTTTTACTGTTGTATCACCCATTTCTACTGTCTCCTCTGGGATGACCACCTACAGAGCTCACCTAAGACGACTGTGTTACACTATGAAAATTTTGTCTTAATTAAGAAATTTTATCTGAATAAGTAGAGTTTCCTTTGGAAGAATAAAAGGGCAAAAATTGAACACTTTAAAAACTGCCATATTGTATGGAGCGGATGAAAAGTTTGAAAATAATCAACCCCGAAAGGCTTTCACCTTCAGCTGCTTTTACCCCTGCTACCTAAAGCAGGTTTTTCACAAGAGGAAACAATTATTATTTCTATTTTTCATTCATCACATTAGCCATTGTAGTCTCCTTGGTCCTATGGTTTAATATTAAAAGTCTTTCCCTGAACGTACAGCCCTTTCAACATAAAATTGTTCTTTGAGAGTCAGAGAGATTGAATTTGCCTGGTAAACTGCTGTCCGATTGAGGGCTCATGACAAAAGTTCCGCTTGCTTATTCACTTCTCTGCGTTCGTAAACGGCGCCGTCACACAAATATCTTGGTTATCGAAACAATTTCCCA
Organism: Ceratotherium simum simum; assembly: GCF_057802395.1. NCBI lineage: Eukaryota > Metazoa > Chordata > Mammalia > Perissodactyla > Rhinocerotidae > Ceratotherium > Ceratotherium simum. The sequence goes on along the minus strand of NC_141902.1, from coordinate 10,769,792 downwards.
CAGCATGTGCTTTTCCTAAAGAGTGTATGCTAGTCATTTTATTAGTTTCACTTGGTTCCCTAAACCCAAGAGAATGAGTGAATGGATGAGCTAAGAATAACAGCTGAGAATTGTCTGAATCCTGAGTTCTTCCCCGCCTATCAGCATTTAAATGTCCTCATCTGCTCATCTTTAAAGAGCCTCCCTGTATCTACCTCACCCTTCCAACAATTCCCCATCGCAATTGCACCTCTCTAAAGAACTACACCCTCTGGGGGCCGACCCTGTGGCCTAGCAGTTAAGTTTGGCAGGCTCCGCTTTGGTGGCCCAGGTTCAGTTCCTGGGTGGGGACCTACACCGCTCGTCTGTGGCCGGGCTGTGGCAGAGCCCCACATACAAAATAGAGGAAGATTGGCACAGATGTTAGCTCAGGGTGAATCTTCCTCAAGCAAAAAGAGGAAGATTGGCAACAGATGTTAATTCAGGGTGAATCTTCCTCAGCAAAAATAAAAAGAACTATACTCTGTGGGTCCATTTTCTCACTTCCCATCCTCTCCGATTAGGCTTCTTCATCAGAACTCTATTGAAATTGCTAGGTCACTCATCACCTGTTTGCCACTAAACCCAATGGGAAAATTTCAATCTTTTGTTATTCATCAAAGATTAGTAGAGTTCCTATTGTGTTCTGAGGACTGTTCTAGGTATTGGGATACAGTGTTGAACAAGACAGATAAAATTCCTGGTGTCATGGAGCTCACATGAACAAGAATATCAAGTAGTGATAGTGTTATGATGAAAATAAAAGAGGGAGGGGGAGGGGGGAGAGAGAGACAGAGAGAGAGAGCTTTGACACTTGAATGACAAGAAGGAGCCACTGTGGCTACTGCTGTGGTATCTCTGATGAAGGCCATGCTGAAGCTCTCCTGGGTGAGACGGGCAGTGGTGTTAGGTGATGAGAAGATGGGGGCTGGTGGGTGGCTGGGTGCTCCTTGAACAAGCATCCAAGAGGCCCAGGAGATGGTGAGGTGGAGCAAATATGGAGAGGTGCATAAACAGCCTAATGGAGTAACCATGAGAGTAGCCACCTATTATGGGTCTAATGCAGCAAAACAACTTCTCTTTCTTTACAGCTCAAAAGAAAAAAAAAGTCAAATATATGCGTTAATAGTCTGATTTTCAAGAACTTGAATAGCCTTACCAACGGTGTTAGGGCTCCATTTGATCTATGGTTTTTGCTATCACACCAATAATGCCCTTTGCTGGAGGTTTTGAAAGTCTTTGCTGTAAATTTTCTAAGGGATTGTGACTGTTTATTAGACATTTAGTTTGTCGTGGTGTTAGACCGACCAAGCAATTGCTCATGTTGGGATTTGTAGGTTATGATTTGATAAATTAGATGACTGCTGCTACATAGGGAGCAGTTCGTGTTTGCCTCTTCTTTGGTAATTCACTGGAAAACTGTGAATAATAATATTGCATATAAAAGAGACAAGGATTGATAAAGGTGTAAGGGAATAAATTTTCTCTGTAAGTAGCAAACAGCCATGAATCTCTTATTAAATTTTCCAGGCAGGGAGCCTGTCACTTGAAGCATGAGTTCTTATTGTAAGGAAAATTTAGACCAGTTATGGACTTATTGTTCGAAAGCAATCAAACAGAGTTGAAATGTTTTACTTTCTGACCACATTTTTTTGGGGGCTAGGGGCAGGGTCAAGGGTAAAATAAAAAGCCATTATTGAAATTTCTAAGCATACAAGTTCTTAGTTGTAAGCAACAGAAACCAAATTTGGCTGATTTGAGAAGAAAATTGTTTATTCAAAGGACATTGAGCTAGAGAACCAGTCTTGGGCCTATGTAGATGGCAACAACCATCCAAATCATGCTACAGAATGAGACATTGCAGATGCGGCTGCTAGGAACCGCAGCTTGCACTGTTGACATCCCTAGCAATGGACTCTGGAAGCTGCCATTAGCTCTGCTACCCCTGCTACCTAAAGAACTTGATTTTTGTGACAGCCACCTCCATCACCACAGATAATTTATTCCTTCTGCGCCTCACCTGACAAGGGGAGTGATACTTCCTTGGTCACAAGGGCCTGTCATGGGATTTGGTGTGTTTGGGGTACATATGACATCCAAATTCATCCATTTTCCCCCATTCCATATCTCAGTTTTGTTCTATGCCTTGACTTACACATAAGTGATCGCAGTGGGCTGTGAATTCAACTGACATTATAGCTTAGAGACCTGCAGGATCAAAGTTTGAGTTTGATTTTCAGTTATCTCAGCCCTGCGGCTGAAAGTGATGAGATTCTTTTAGCAGTCAGAGGAACTCAGGATTTCACTTCATGCCTTTAGCCAAGAATTTGTGATTTCAGCTTGTCATTCTTTTCCTTTCAACAGTGTGGCGCTGTTAGAAGCAGCTTCCACGCCCCACGGTTCTTGAATTCCTCACGCCTGTCATTCACTGCTGTGGTAGTGGGTTATGTGGTCCTTACTAGCCTTGCCTTCAATGAGGACTTCTTTAAGGTGATAATTCGGTAATTTGTGCCATGAGCTTCCAGATACCCATCTCTTAATACTGACTGGATTTCCATTGTTTTTATTTCCAACCAGGCCAGATATCCAACTCTATTTTTCTGATGGACCATTGCCTGCAGCTGCAACTGGTACCAATTTATGTGTTAGTTAGTGTTCTTAGTTAAAGCAACTCTATGCAGTGTAAGCAGAAAATGAATTAATTATTAGGACATTTGGTTGGTCAGAATATCCAGGGCTACAGAGCCAGGAACAATGCTCCAAATCATAAGGACACCATTGCTGCTGCTGCAGAGACTGGGTGCTGTACTTTGCATCGCTGACAGCAGTAATAATGGACCTTGGACTGGGGCCACTAGCACTGCTGCCATTGCCACCCTAGGAATATTACCACGCTCCATCGCTTGTCATTACCAGAGTAAATTGCTCACCTTCTCCTCTTCTTTGCATCACTGGTTCACAATTCAAAATCTAGAGTGGATACATCTGATTGGTGGAACTTAGGTCATGGGCCCATGTTTCAGCTGTGAGGGCCACTACGAAAGTGAGTATCTGGCATTTTCTTTTCTATAGTTTGTGGCAGGCTCTGCCACTTACCAATACTCCTAAGGTGGGGAATCTTCAAAATATAGGGAGTAGGTTGTGGTGAATACTATGGGTCGGCTCACTCAACACCTGTTCCAACCCTCTTCTACATAGTCTCTGTCTGGGAAGCGACAGATTACATTCCCAGGCTCATTGCCACCGTAGAGCACATGTACAAGACTGGGATAGAAAGTCAAATCATGTTAGATGGTGGCAGCATACAGGGAGACTTGACCTTCTACAAGCATGATTGTGAAGGAGGTGATTTTTTTCAGAGTGGCTATGGGGGAATTTTGGCATTCAAAACCAAATGTACTAACTTGTGAGTGGGGCTGTCAATGGAGTGTCTTAGGACAGACCCACAGGGTAGCTGTGCCTTGTTTCTTACTGTGTTGTTCTTGGCTTACTGATTCTGTCTGTGAACCTCCAAGCCTTGGTCTTTGGCCCTCTCAGGGATTCTGTGAGCTAGCTAATATTCTTCTATAAGTCCCTTTCTGCTAAAACTAGCTTGATTCAATACTATTGTTTGCAAGTGAAAGCCCTGACTAATAGAGAGTTTAAGGTGGTAGGTGGCCCAAAAGAATGATAAATACCCCTGATGCTAAAATATACGTGTAAACATTGGAGGTGTTGATCTTCACTCAGTATTTGTAAGAAAAAAAATTGATTAATATACCTAGAGGATGTGCAAAGCAAAGCATTCTACTAGACTAAATCAACTTGTGAGTTTCAAGTCTCAAATTCTATCATCAATAAAGATGTGAGTATATATTAGATGCATTGTAGATGCTGCGGCATTGTGATAATATTAATAACTAGCGTTTTTTGAGTGTTCGTCAGGTAATGCCACATGGATTATCTTACGTAATCCTCAAAATAAACTTTTGAAGTATTTACTATTGTCATCTCTATTTTACAGATGAGGAAATTGAGGTTTAGACTGGTTAAAATGCTTTCCCAAGGTCACTCAGCAAGGTAGGCAGGAGTGGAATTTGGACTTATAGCTGTCTGACTGTAGATTCCTCGTTGATGCCATTAAGTAACACTGCCTCTTGTCATTGAATGTAGATTTAACTGCTCTGCTCAGAGCATAGAATTTGATGAGGAAGTTACGATGGAGGATGCACATTTAACGAAGAAAGCCAGAGAAACAACATGAGTGCTCCATAAGGGAGTCATGGGCTAGAGGCTAATGAGTCTCCTGGGTGGATCTCTTCTATATAGGAATTAGGGAGATCTTCCTAAGACAGGTGAATTATGCTCATTATGCTGGAAAGCCTTGATCCTCCAAGTATGGTCCATGGACCAGCAGTGTTGGCATCATCTGGGAGCTTGTTAGAAGTGGCTTTGTTTGTGAAAGAATGAAATAGGAATAGCAAATGAACGATGTTGAGGAGCTCTCTGGATGAAGTCTTGCATATTATTGTATAGAAGAGGTTTTTGTGTCCTAATGGAAATACTTGTATGTCTAGGCAAGAGTGCAGTATAGACTAGATAAACAATTAAGTTTTTTCTAATGTATTTTCCTTCTGTTCTCTTCTTTTAATTACATTATAAGTAACAAGAATCATATATGTATACCTATATAAGTCAAAGATACTGGTACTAAAGGACCTCGCTATGAGCCCAGGTTTCCTCACTGCTGTCTCTTTAGTATTTACTGTGCTATTCGTTTATTCTTCCATGTTATTCAGATTCCAAGTAGTATTATAGAGTTTGCAAGACACATGGTACCTAAGAGATAGTTCAATCATAGCTATCACTGACTTGGACCAATATCTCGCCTTCTTTGTTCTTCTTTATCATGACTCCAGGTGTGGGCTTTCCCAGCAAAGATCACTTAAATTCTCATTTCAGGAGGCACCTGCCTGTCACAGATGGAGTCATGAGGAAAAAACCCATAACGTTTTCCTGCTGGAACCAAAAATCTTTCTGCAGCCCAGGTGGCTCTCATAGCCCTAACCAGATGTCTGTCCAGACCTATTAAGTCTTGGCACACATGCAGTTGGAAGAGGACTAAGACCATTTCACCCATGAAGAAGTGCTGAATGAATGGAAGTTTCCAGCTGTGTGCCCAGAAAGACTGTTTAATGAAGACAACAAATGTCTCTGAATGGTTTATCTTCCCTGTTGTTTTTAAGGCTGTAAACTTACTGATATACTTACTGATAAACACTGCTAAGGCACTAAGTATGCAAAGAAGGCATTTAAAATGATGAAACTTTTTCCATTTATTAGGATATTATCCTCATTTTCATCTTCTCATTTATTTTACTGTTAAATTTTTGGGAATGATTTATCAAGATTCATTTTTTCTGGGGCTGGCCCCGTGGCTTAGTGGTTAAGTGCTCGCTCTGCACTACTGGCAGCCCTAGTTCGGATTCCGGGCGCGCAGCGACTCAGCTTCTCCGGCCATGCTGAGGCGGCGTCCCACATACAGCAACTAGAAGGATGTGCAATTATGACATACAACTATCTACTGGGGCTTTTGGGGGTAAAAAAAAAAAGGAGGAGGATTGGCAATACATGTTAGCTCAGGGCTGGTCTTCCTCAGCAAAAAGAGGAGGATTGGCATGGATGTTAGCTCAGGGCTGATCTTCCTCACGAAAAAAATTAAAAAAAGATTCATTTTTTTTTATTATGTATTATTTTCCTCTTTTCCCAAATCAGTGGGAGGAAATCTACAACCCTTTACTTGTGAGTAAATATGATTGAGAAGGTTTCTCTAGTCTCATACCTAAAAATCAAAACAACAAAAAATAGGTATACAGTTGATATTGATGTCATACCGACCCTTCTGGGATCTGACTCCTGCGTCCCCCTCAGCACCATCTGTCACTCCTTCCCTCCTCATGTCCCATGCTCAGCTGTAGCGAACTAGATTTCCCTAACATGCCATGTTGTTTTATAGCTCTTCCTCTCGCTTCTTTTTTTACATAAAATGCCAGCCTCCCCTGTGTCCACATTTTGAATGCCTTCTCATTTTCAAAGGCATCCCATTTTCCTTCTGAATAGAGCCTTTCCTAATTTCCCTATAGGAAACTGACTTGGTGCCTATTCTGTACTCAAAATGCCCATAAAACAATTTTTACATGGATATTGAGTAAATAGTGACAAAGAATGAAACAATGAAAAGCAAAGAACCAAGAAGATTCCTTAACTCTTAAACCAGTGATGCAGGACCAGAAAATCACAGGCAAGAATAATTTTTTTCTTTTGCATATGTTTATGTCCTATTTGTCTATTGAAAACTCTATGGTGCAGAGTCCATGACTTATCTTTGTACATATCCAGTGTGCTCTCCAGTGGCAATTTTGATCATCTGCTTGATGATGCTATTTTTGGAGATTAAATGATCAAATAATGATTTCACTGAGAAACGTTACTTCATGGGCTTGGGACATTCATCATGACCTTAGATTCCTGAACTATACTGCCTCTATTGGATACCTGAGAAAATTTGTTTTTGTATAAAGGTTCTTCATAAATTTTCTTCCAATGTCAGGATTAAGAGCATAGGCACATTTATTCCTGAATTATAAGAATTTATCCTATTCTTCACTGATGATCAGTTTAGAATGTGTCTGTTCAGGCAGGAATAGACCGAGCAAATGATCTCTTTCTCCCATATGAGCTCTTGAATTTCACTTTTCCCTAGAATGAAAACTGTTCTTGTCAATAGAGGATTTTTTATACTGTGATCTTAAAAATGGATTTTCTTTTATCAAACCAATAACTTTCGTGTATGCATTGCTTTCTCGCATGTGGAACATTGAGATCAGCTTCCACAGATTCTGTTTTGTGGCAGGAGGTCACTTGTCCTGCTTTAGACTGAATAGTGCCCTTTCCTTCTTAAACCAAATAAGAAAAACAAACTCCTCTCTGCCCAAATAAGACAAATGTACTGGCGACACTTATTCTTTCCTGTGCTTTTCCGGTCCTGTATCACTGGCTTAAGAATTAAAGAATCTTCTTGGTACTTTACTTTCCATTGTTTCACAGCTCTTTGTCACTATTTACTCGGTCTCCATGTGAAGGTTGTTTTATAGGCGCTTTGGGAATCGAGCACAATTGTAAAGCACTTCAGGTCTGTCTGTGGTGCTATCTTACCTCTCTTTTCTGTGATGTTTTCCCTCCTTCTGACCCTTGACCAAGTACTTAGTGTCCTTATTCCCTGATGACTCAGTTTTCCCCACACCCTGCCTGCCCTCTTGGGCCAGTGTCCCAACAACAAAACCATCCTCCTTTCTCCTCCAACTAAAACACTTACCAGTTTGCTGTCAAACAGAAAATTGATCTGATTAACTCGCTCCCTCCAGGGAGCTATTGATCGTTAGTGGCCCCATGTCTTATTCTTCTAGGGTGAAAATGAGTATTGTGGAACAGATAAGAACTTCACAAAAAATTCATTAACCAAAAAATTCACAGAAGTGACTCTGTAATTGTGGTATTTCAGCAATCATGAGGTGGGATGCTGGGATGTCGCACGTCCAGGAAGGATGCATACGCTGTTGCCTACACCTCTTGTTTGTAAGATGGTACTGATGGTGGTGAAAGCAACCTAAGGATTTCCAGTTCTAAAACTGTGCATTTCTGTTCTTCTTCCATAGAGGAATCTAAATGCTATGTCATGATAACTGCCTTATGCATCATATAATATCATAGAAATTAAAGGTAATTTTATTTAATTAATTTTTTTTTGCTGAGGAAGATTCTCCTTGAGCTAACATCTCTTGCCAATCTTCCTCTATTTTGTATGTGAGCCGCTGCCACAGCATGGCCACTACGAGTGGTGTAGGTCTGTGCCTGGGAACCGAACCCAGGCTGCAGAAGTGGAGCATGCCAAACTTAACTACTAGGCCACCAGGGCAGCCCTATTTTGTTTTTTAAAAAACATTACTGGTGGAACATAAAAAATAGCAGCAATAAGGCTTGCTTCTGTTAACTGTTAATATAACTTCTCAATAGTTCGTGGATATCATTATTATACATTCTAAATTTTGGTGAAATCTCTGATCAGAGTGTTTAAAGGTGTGTGTATTTACATATCCATGACACAGATCAGATGTTCAAAAATAGTTTGCTTCCAATTATTCTCTGGGAACAAATCCACGGAGTAGACAGGATGTGCTTAGTCATCAAAGCATTTCTTACATTGTAGATATGACAATGATAAATATAAAAGAAAATTGAAGGAAAAAATTTGAAGTGTAAAGGATAAGTTTAAGGAAACTATAAAAACAGACAGCAGATGTCGCTGTTGCTTTTCCGTTACCCCTAACCTCATTTTTGGGCGGTTTTGTTCTTAGTTAATGACATTTTTCATTTTATTTGAGAATTCTAATAGGTTAAACAAGTTCACATATTTAAACTTATGTTTTGAATTTTGTATGTATTAAAGTTATGACTATAAATCTTGCATATAGTATTTATAAAGAAGATACTTGTTACATTTTATAGGCTTAGGCTCATTAATACAATATTGTAAGTTGACAAAATAAATTTTATAATTATCATCTGATTCAAAATGGATTCTTGTTAAAATGAGGCGTTATCTACTTTGAAGATAAACTCGTCCTGATTGTATTTTAAATGACCAATCGTATTGTTTGTTCTCTTCATGTAAGTACTCAAGCACGTAGCATCAAATCTTACCTGTGATGATGATTTAAGAAAATTTTTACCATGTTGACACACCAGCCAGTTTCATGTAGAAAATATCTGGGGAAAATGTTCCACATCAACTTTCAATATACTAATATTTTCTACATCCTGTATTCTCTCCTTCATCAGTTCAACTCTTGTTTCCTATTATTTCCTATCTTCTTCAAGCTACTGTCTAGGATGTACAAACCTCAATTTCTCATCTCCTCCTCAGTTGCCAGATCTTGTTGATTCTAGCTTCTGTGTATATTTCTTAAAATCAACCCTCTTCTTTCCATCACAAACTTTAAATGTCATAGTACACAACTGAAATATGTGACACACACACATTTTTGTAAGAAGAACTTGGATAATTTTACAGTTTCAATGAAAAGTTCCATTATTTCATCAGAAAGAAATGATGCAACCTTGGTTTTAATGTGGGAAAAATGCAGTGAGAAGTAGTAATGGTACAATTAAAACTTACAAAGATTTCTTTTTTACAAAATCTAATCTTATTGTCATCTTTTATGCAGAAAGCTGAAGCTTTACCATTATATTCTTAGACATGTTGAGCCTGTATTTTTTTAAACCTGTAGAATTAAGGAACTTGGATAAAATATTCCTAATGTGCTTTCCATTGATAAAATTCTATGATTCAATAGGAATTTCTGAAAAAAAAGATACTTAGAGCATTGCTTTTTATTTCTCTTATAAAAATCTTATCAGTAGGTAATTTTGGTAGCATTTGTGCTACTGATATATGTTCCATGCTTTCATAAAAATGCATCACAAGGTTACTATTTTCTAGAACTAAAATGAAAGTATATATTGAGCACTTATTGGGAAATTAAGATTTTTATAATCATAGTAATGAAAATGTAGTTCACTCTTTAGTTAGAATCTGCTATAACTGATTATCAATTCAAGGAATTTATGGGCCGGCCCCATGGCTTAGCGGTTAAGTGCGCACGCTCTGCTACTGGCGGCCCCAGTGCGGGTTTGGATCCCGGGCGCGCACGGAGGCACCGCTTCTCCCACCATGCTGAGGCCGTGTCCCACATACAGCAACTAGAAGGACGTGCAACTATGATGTACAACTATCTACTGGGGCTTTGGGGGGGAGGAAAAAAAGGAGGAGGATTGGCAACAGATGTTAGCTCAGAGCCGGTCTTCCTCAGCAAAAAAAAGAGGAGGATTAGCATGGATGTTAGCTCAGGGCTGGTCTTCCTCACACACACACACAAAAAAGTTAAAAAAAAAAAAAAAGGAATTTAATGACATTTATCTACAAATTCGAGGATAAGCCTATGAATGTGAATATGATGGGAATGTTAGAATAAATGACAACAAACAATTTATATTTTAGAATTTGTTATCTTGATTCTTTATTGAAAAATGTGATTAATGATAATATTGACAAGAATGAGGAGAGGAAGGAGATAGGCCATCAGAACACTGTTCTGAGTTCTAATGAGTCAGAACTGCAAACTGGTGCCATGTTCAAATAAACTATAAGGGATATATTTAGAATTGCTATCATAAATAATTTTAATCACCAGTGAATTGGAATGTGGTTCTTTGTTTCTGGTTCATGTATTATTTAGTTTGGCAAGGGTTCTGAAGAGGAATTTAGAAACAGGGTACTTTATTTACCGGTAAGAACTTAGGTGCTTAGAGACATATTATTGCTGTGGCCTATCCTGGAATATTATGTTTTGAACACACTGCATCTTCAATACAGACCTTGGTTTGAAACTTGACTTTTCCATTTTTAATCTATGTCACCTTGGTCGAAAATGTAGCCTTTCATAAATGCAGTTTCCTTATAAAGAGAGACTAATGCTATCTATATTTTTCAGGGTTGTTGTGAAGATTAGAGTTGATGCATTTAAAGTACTCAACACAAATATATGTGTAAGGTGTACCATAAATTATTCAAGCATATATATCGTCATAATCACTAATAGCAAATGTTTCTCAATGGCCTGTTGAGTACAAGGCTTTCTGTTGGTTCTGGGAATATAAAAGGGTAGGATTTGTAGTCTTCACACTGAGAAGCAATGCTGAAGTAATGTATTAACTAATTGGTAAAGTAATTCTTTACCTGACATCTTTAAAAATTGTTTTAAAATTTGTGTTAGGTTTTAATTTCAAAGTCTTATTAACTTTCCCTTAGTAGTAACTCCCTGACTATCCCTACTCTTTTACCAACCAGGCTAGTAAAGTTGAACCACCAGTTTTACTGTTCCACTTGCTTTTTATCTTTATACCTAGACACTCAAATGATGGAGGAGATGATGGGATTTCAGAGTTAACCTGCTCACCACTGACATTCTGGTTGGGGTATGAAGCGACCCAGGTGAGTGGATGGTGGGGGTGCTCCTCATAAAACACCAAGTTAGAAAGTGGACTGTACACCTGGTGCCTCTTGGCGTGACTTGCTTATAGCTTTTATTCTTGTAAAAAGGTAGATGTATGGCATGGAAATCGATAGTCATAAGTTTAGAATATGGATCCAAGCTGTCAGACCCTCCAGTGAGGGTGGGTAGGCTCCTCATTGGTCTTGTGGCATCTCACCTTCTCTGTTCTCTGGGCCCCCAATGCTTCATAAAACTACAGATGATTTACCCCTTGAATTCCTATCTCTGCCTTCCAACTCCTTCACCATTTTAGCTAATATGTTCTCTGCTATCATCTTGGACAGAATTCAGAAATGAAATGATCATGTATGTCATATATATGTACATTATTGTCTATAATCCATTCTCACTAGTATGAATAACTTCCTGGACAATAATCCGTACTCTGAATATTTTTGTAGCAATTCTGAACTGGAGGCGAAGTCATTATCAAGTACTGTATTGTGTGTTTGTGAGATGGAGGACTGTTGACATATGAGAATATTCCTCCTAATCACTCCCTACCACAATGTTCATGATTCCAACAAATTTGCTGAGCATTTACAATGTGCTAAATACTGATTTAAGTGATTTACATATAACAATTTTTATGATAATCTAGGTGGGTAATATTATCATCCCTATTTTGGGGATGAGAAAACTAAGGCACACAGGGTCCTATAGCTAGTCCCACCTGAGGCCGAAGGTCTCACAGCTAGGAAGTGGCAGAGATAGGTCTACAATCCATCTTCCAGGTACAGAGTCCAGGCTCTTGGTACTTATGCTGCTAGTCTTCTGGGAGGGTTTGGCTTTGCTATTTTGCATTGCTAGAAGAGAGTGGGACGGAAAAGATGACTTCCATGAATCATGCCAGGCTTTCAGAGTGAGAGAATTTTTTTCCCAGTGCATAGTTGTGAATGGGGCTTGTGAATCACGAAGCACCTTTGAGCAACTTGTAATTATGGTACAATAGTCCCAGTATGATTCCATATTTTGGATGAATGCTGTTCTTGTAATCTAACCTCAGGTTGGAAAATGAATTGGCACTATCAAACATTATAAGCTGTACACTGAAGGTTAGGAAACTAGAAGTAAGACCTGGAATTCTCTCTCTAGCTCAAGTTTGTTACTCACAAAATTCAATTCATATACGTTATAAACATCGGGAGTAATGCATGCCATTATCTGTCTTTAACTGAAGTCCTCAAGCAATGGCTCTCTCCTGTTTTTCTGCAGCACTTAGGCGTGATTCTGATCACCTCATTGAATGTCATGAAATTAATAAGATTAAAAGTTCCTACCATTACATAAAATACCGAAGATATGATGGCACTTTTTGTTGGGTGGGAATGAGGGTTATGGGTGTGATATAATTCCACAAAGAGTGTTAATAACTATGTAAGAATGTGGAGAATATTTTTATTTACTTTGCTATGTATCTATCTTCCTTAATGCCAAGTGTGAATAGATATTTGATAAGAATGGAAGAGAAACACGAGACTGAAGTTGAATAGGCCAGGTGAGGAGACTAACACAAATGGTGAGGTGGAAAGATTTGGTTTTTCCAGGAACAATGATCTGGGCTGGTGGGATATATTGTTGGGGGTGGAGCAGGGAGAGGAGGCTGAAATATGAGGAGAGAAAAAGACAGAAATATTCCTCTTTAGAATCAGTGCTGTCTGCCTAAAAGAACCACCTCAGTGTCTCAAGGCAGCAGCACGATGCCTTCTGGTCTAGCTTTAACGCAAGGGATCACGAAGCCAAGGATCACGCCATTTCTACCTCCTAGAACAGGGCTATGGGAATTTGATGGATGCCTAAGGATTTCACTGAATCAGCCAGGGTCCTGGCTTTGCACTGTGACTACTCCCCATCACCCCATCCTGTTGATGCAGTTTGGGGAAATACTTATCACCCTATGGCAATGGCCAGTGGTGTGGCATCCCACCGGCCAGCACACTGGCAATCCGAGTATTTTTGTCTTCTCTTCTATTCTCTGTACTTAGAGTTAAGGGAGTTCAAACACTATAAAGAGAAGATATAATACTTCCAGGCTTTTAAAATGTAAGTGACTATTTTTGGCATATATGGTGGAGAAAGCAGATAGTCATGTGACAAGAGACCAATGTCTCCTATGACACTAATAAGAAGGTATCTGGTGGTTTTTAAATTATTATTATTTCAATCCATAAAATCATGGAGTTGTATTAGGTAATCCTTCAGGTTTCTTTCATACCTGAAGTTTTAGAGTACTTCACACAGTGATTTTTTTTCTATATAGTCTGTGATTATCACTTCTTTTTACCCTTAGACATAAGCTTTTACAGTTGTCTTTGTAGTCTTTTTTGGTATTGATAGTTTAGACTGAATTTTTGGCTTCTGGCATTTGGTTCACATAATGATTTTTTTTCCATCTTGTGCCTTAAGAGCTTTCTTAAAATAAAATTCAGTCTCCCTTTTGTTTTCAGGATGATTGCATCTAATTATGTACTTAGTATAAATATATGCAATCAGAAGCAAGTAATAAATATTAGGTTCTTACTCTGTAAATTTTATTTTTGATAGTAAATGCCTCAGGGGCAGAGCTTTCTTATTTATGCCTGCCAATACCTTGCATAGTGTTGTGCATGCACCAGGAATTTAATAGTTACTTGTTGAATTAATGAAGTATTTTTAAGATGCTGTGCAAGTCTCATCTAAAAATATGCAAATTCTCTAAAAGACTAAAAGTATTTTTCAAAGTTATTTAAAGCCATATTATGTTTGGACCGTATATCAGTTTGGAATAAATTGATTTATCAAGCTGCTGGTTTTGGCACAGTGGTTGACTACTAGTACATTAGTTGTCTTTGGAAGAAAAATGATTTTTATAGGTCATAAGTTAGGTCAGTTAGTCATCATAGATCTACTGTGTTTCTGAGCTGTTTCCTTAGATTTGATCTGGCTTCTCTCTTGTATATTTGAAGTTAAGCTTATTTAGGAATGTGTCAGAACAAGCTGTCTCTCCAGCCTGAATTGTTAGCCTTGAGGGCAGGGATCACATTGTTATATTATGTTCAGAGCAGGGCACAGGAGAGAGATGCCCAGATAATAAAGGATGATGATGAGCTCAAGCGAGTGACCCAGCTCCTCTGTCTGCACACCACGGCTGGAGAGCACGTGCATCTTTCTCAAGGTTTTTTCCTTGACAACCCCTCTGAAGCTACTCTTCACCTTGAGATGAAGTCTTAATTATTTTACTTTCTTGGAAAAATACATGCCTGTAACATAACTTATCTACTTCCATTTTGCAGGCTTTTCAGTTTTATAAGCACTTAAAATCATCTTTTTTGTCATTATACTTAATACTTAGCAGAGTTCCTGCCATATATAGGAGTTTGATAAATGCATGTTGACTCAAGTTGAGTTGGTACCTTTGACAGTGGGTAATCAGGCAGTTGAGAGCAGATTAAGATCTAGAATTCAGATCTCCTGTTTCCTTTCAGGGGAATAGTGGATTCTGATGGCTTTTTGACCCTCACCCAGAATCCAGCTTGGTTTAGAGTTGCCATAGGTCTTAAAGCCGTGGGGTTGATAGAAACAACAGACTTGGAAAAGATAGTGAAGTTTATAATTGAGTTTGGTGTCACCTTGGGTTTGTAACGTTAGCAGTCTGGGGAATGCCTGGTTCTCCTCCACTTGGAGAAGTTTGTGTTGCTAAAGGGGTCCAGAGGAGCTGGGAAGCTGGGAGCAGGAACACTTATACTTCTTATTAAAAATGAACTTTCCTAGTGATGGCATGTTGAAACTTTATAAAATTAAAATTAAAGAGCCTTAAGAGCACCTATTTTGGTGCTTTTACTGGACTTGTTTAAACCGATATTGCTCAATGCCAATATAACGGGAATAAGAAACCGTGTTCTGACAGTAAAACATCCATTTGAAAAAGATGGTAAATTTATTGGGAACATTTCAGGGCTGAAGCATATTTGTAACTGTGAGATATGGCCTCAATTATTAATCATCATGAGAAACTGAATAGAACTGACTCTGATATGCTAGATTAATGGCACTTGATTTTATTACCCCAAACTGAAATCATCACCTACAAAGAGATTTGCAGTCTTCTCAGTGATTCAGTCCTGGCTGTGTTACAGCCCCAGAACTGTGGCTTTTAATTACTGCTGATTTCATTTTGCCTTCTCCTAGTGATGTCACTTTGAAGTGTGGTGAGAGGATTCAAATCACTCCAAATTTGACACTTTGAACTAAAGTTAAGCCAGAGCTGTGGTTAATTTCTTTGGTCTTTTTTTAGACCAGTATGAAATGGAGGAGGGAAGGTACTATTTTTTAAGCACTTAGTATGTTTTAGGAATATTAGCCAAATGTAGGTATTATTCCCATTTTACACGTGAGAAATCTGAGACCTAGAGTAGTTAAATGTTTTTCCCATGGCTGCACCATTTATATGGAGTCAGCCAGAATCCAAACCAGCCTGAATGACTTCCAAGTCCATATGCTTCTTTCTCCTTTATAGAGATTTCCCCTGAGTTTTGCACTTATTTAAGTCTTCACAGCAGTTTTTTCCTCATATGGCACTTATATTGGTATTACAGTTATGTCAAATTTTGTTTTATCTCATTAGTCTATGTTCTTCTTAATGAGTAGGTTGTGTCTTTGTATTTCCTAAGTGCCTGGCATAGTACCTCTTGAACTTAGTAGATGCTTTATAAATATTTATTGAATAAAATTATTTAATAATCTGACATTGTTTACTACTTGATATAGATTTAGGGTTCAAAACTATTCTTCCCCAAAATAATGCTAGTGGTTGGTAATTAAAATGTGAAATCTCAGTTGGAATATTATAATTTTCACTTCTATCAATGTTTTTTCTTTTTTTTTTAAAGAGAGAAAATAACAGCTTACGTCTAGTAATTTCTTTTTCCTAAAGGGTAGGAAAAAATAGTCAGAGGGGGTACAAATAAATAAGCTGAGGTCCCTATTCTTTGGGAGTTCACAGCCAAGTGGCAGTGATGGGACATATTCATGGTATTTAAAATATAGGGTAGAATGTTCTAATGCCTTAATAAAATATTTAAGCAGAGTTGTAAAAGTTTAGAGGAAAGATGATTTTTAATTTGTAAGGATCAGGGAAGTGTTAATGAAAGAGGGGACATTTGACCTGGAACTTAGAAAGATGAGACCATTTTGACAGATAGATTTCAGGGAAAGGGACTCCAGGCAGAGGAAACAATTTGAGAATAGTCGTGGAGGCATAAATGTCAAATAAATGATAATCAGTTTAATCTGACTAGAGTGTAGGACATGTTAAAGGTAGTGAAAAAGAGAAGGCAGGAAAGGATACTGGAGGATAGAGCTTGGGGTGTCTTGTACAAGATGAAACTTAAGTTCCTTTTTAACAATGTTATGATTCTATAGTTGTCTGAATGCCATGAGAAGGCATTTGGATTTTATGAAGTAAGCAATGTGAGTTTCAAGAATATTTTGAATTGTGACATCTTATCTTCATTTGATATTCTTACAAGTGTCATGGAGTGACACAATCAGAATTGTGCTTTGTAGGCGCAGAGTTAAGATTATTCTGGTGGCAATGTGTAGCATTGAATGAAATGGAAAAGGACTGAAGTTTAGAAGTTAGAAGGCTGTTGCAATAATATAGATTAAAAAATTGTATATACTATTAGACAGTAGTATAGATTAGAAGAAAGTATAGTGTAGATTAGAAAAAATTGTATAGATTAGAAACAAAGACCTGAACTATGATGGCATCAATGGAAGTAAAGAATTAGAGACAAATTTAAGGTGAGTTTTAGATCTATATTTGATAGGGCCGGGCAATTGATTGAAAGTGTCTATGTGTATTAGTAGTGTTGGAGAGGGAGAGCTTAAAGATAATTTCAGAGTTTGGAGGCTGGATTATAAGAAGATTAAGAACGTAATAGAACTAGAGGTATCAGCTGGTGAAGCCTATTTAAGGAAGAGGAGAAATTTTTGGTTGTGTTGAGCTAATGGCAAGGAATTTAGGGCAATGGATTAGGTTAGACATGGAGAAAGAAATAAAAAGGCTGATATTTCTATAGGTGCAAAGCTTTGGTGAGGAAGATTTAGGACAAAGTATAACAGGGAACATTATTTAATTTTCAATACATCTATTAATCATAGATCTTGAATGACTATAATTAATAAATAGATACACTCTAATAATAAACAGACACATAGACATAGAAACATATAAGCCCGTACAAATATTCCTGCACAGGTAAATCATAATAGTTACCACAATGAATTTAGAGTAGCCATCTCTGGTATTAGTAAAGAATGAGACAGCTGTAACATCAGAATTGATTTGGATAAAGTGGCCCCAGGAAATTCCATTATAGTGTTTCTGTTATTTGAAGTCCAAGACCCTTCCTCAGACTCCTTTGGTTGCTTAATTTTCTTATTGTTAACAATCTCTTATAAGGAGATGTGGCTAGAACAAGATTTGTGATATCTTGGGGCCATTTTTATCAATTGGTGCTTGAAGGAGACAGATTGATCTTCTAGAAGTTAGGTTTCATTTTATTAATTGACATCCACCAGCTCTAGAATTTGCTTAATTTCGGAGCACAGTTGTTAGGCCATTAACTCTTCAGCTACCTTTGTCTTCCATTAATCACATTGAAATTCAGTTTCTAAGATAGGTTTTTCAAAACTACCTATCTTCCTCCTTTTCTTTCCTCCTTCTCTTTCTTTTAAAGAAATGTATTTATTAAATGCCTATTTCATGCCAGACATTATGTTGCATGCTAGGAATGGATTGATTAATAAGTTCCTGTTTTTAGGGATCTCATAGGCTAGGGGAGTGGAATCATAAATGTTCTTATATAGGAGCACAGAAAAGGGAACTAAATCAGACCTGGAAGTGGAGGGGTAAATTAGAAATGGTTTCCTGGAAGTGGTGACATCTGAGCAAAGTTTTGCAGATAAGTAGGAAGTAACTAGACAAAAAAGGGAGTTTTGGGATGAAGGAGTCCCTTCTAGGCAGAGGCTTAAAGACACAGTCAAAGATTTAGCAATAGTTTGTGTAGTTAGAAAGAGGGGTCAAGTTTGGGCCTTGGAGCCTGATTTCATGGAGTAAGTGACAGACAGGGATAAACTCTCAAATATTTGGTTTGAATATTTGAGTCTTTAGTGGGATCATTCACTGAGGATACAGAAGTGAGATCTGATTTTGGGAAATAGAGATTTCAGATTTTGGCATGTGGGAGTTGAGATTCTCTTTGGTTATTCAAGAACTGTCCATTAGACAACTCAGCTGAATGTTTCGAGCAAGAGACATAGAGTATAGAGTTATCCTGTGAGCTGAGGTCATAGGCATGGATGCTGAAACGCAAAGGTGATAAGGTGAGGACAGAAGTTAGAGCTCTTGGGAAGACATTTAATTGATAATCAGAAGAACACATAGGGGAGAGAGAGAAGCAGGAGAAGTAAGAGGTAGGAGGGAAACCAGAGAGGAGCAATAATGGAAACAGAGACAGAATTTAAAGAAGGAGGAAATGTTGTTAGTGTCAAAACTGCAAACAGGTATACTAAGAACTACAGAAAATTTTTTATTGTATTTGGCATAAAGATATAATCAGTGACCTTTGACCTGAGGAGTTTCAGTAGAGCAGAATGGGCAAGGCTGAGTTTGGGACAGAATTGTGTCTAGTTATAATTGGAACAGCTGAGTTAGGAATGAAAAAATGAAATAGCAGGATGAGAACAGACAAAAGTCTGTTCAAAAGTCCTGGGAGCAAAACCAAGTTGGGGGCCAAAATGAGCAGCAGGTGTTCCCAGGCAGGAACAGGGAGGGAATGAACATGAAACTCATAAAGATTCTATTGAAATGTGATATGGTTTTAGCTGGCATGGCTTTAGTTGAGATACCTTAAATACCTATGCAATTTCTGACACCACGTTTCTGAGACGTGTTTTCTACTGACCAACCATTTCACATCCGGGGGCAAATCAGAAATCCTGACCAGTTATATGCAACTGCCCATCTGGTATTAAACAGCCGAAACCTGTTCCAACACAGTAAGGTAAAGTGTCCGTGGGAAGAAGAATCCTTTATCGTAGGCTACACAGACTCAGAAATCAATAAGTGCTTGACAATCTGGAAAGCATCCTTTTCATGATGGATCCAATGCCACTGGAAGTACTTAAACGCCTCAGCAATGTTTGTCGTTTATAAAAGAAAAACATGGTTGTAAACTAAATGCTCTGAGAAGGCTTGAAGCTTCTGCTTTGTTTTCAGGGTGGGCACGCCGTGGATATCACGTACCGCATTTTGAGGGATGCGAATCCAGCAGCCTTGGGGAGGTAGCTAAGGAAGGTGTTCCCAGGAATTCTAGTTTGTCGAGGGAAGGACTAGAGACAGAGCTGCTGTGTGTGGATGTCCAGCTGGGCAGACTGTTCGCTGTTCAAGGAGTTGCTTAACCTGATAAAAGTAGCTTTGGAGCAAAGGCAAACAGGCTGACCTCATACTTGGTTCACACTTGAGTCTGCTTCCCACCTACTTGCTCCCCTTAGTCACCCACTTTCTCTAGTTACTGATCTTCACCTTTGCTGTTGGCTATATCCCTGGATCCTACGCCACCTGGGTGTATTGTGTTTTCCAGTGAGTTATTGATAGCTGACTCTGTCTCATCTTCTTGGGTCATGCTATGTCTTATAAAGTATACTCACCTGGGCAGATATACAACATTGTTAAAACAGACTTGAATAAAGGGTTTCACCCATTCTAATCACCAGCATGTTGATTGTAAGAATCTTGAGGCTCTATCAATCTAGTTGTCTGTCTATAACAATATGAGGAGCTCTCTAATTCAGAACTTTATTAAGCAACAAAAGAATTTGCGGACAATGTCTGCTTCCCCATTCTGGAAGGATTACTTTAGTTCATATAGTTCAATACTACAAAGTATAAAACTGGACAATGGCTTTTGATATAAATTTCCAGTTTCTTGGTGAAAACCCTTATCCAGAGAAGTAGTTTTGGTTTGGTTTGTTCTGGTCTGGCTTGACTTTTCTTATGTTGTCCAAGTTTACTGACCCTCCTCTTCTGTGTGTCACACGCTATTTTTGCCCACTGTCTTCTGCCCAGGGATATAACTTCTTTGCTTAAAGATCAGTTTTAGAATGAATTTTTTTCCATTGATGCTGTGAAAAATGTATAATTCATTTTGTTCTGCAAAATGTTGGTACATGCTTTCTGCTTACCCCTGAAATGGCTGGTTGTGTTTGCCTGGTGTCTGCCTCTGCATTATCCCACTCATCTCTATCCTTGGGTCCTGGCTCACCTTTCCCGTGCAGCATTTGATCTGCTTTGATCTGCAATCTCTTCCCTGTGGTGATGGTTAATAGCTAAGACCTTGGAATGAGACAGGCTGGAGTTTAATTTTAGCACCATCTATTATTTGCTGTGTGGTATTGGACAAATCATTTGACATTTACATGCTTTAATTTTCTCATCTCTGAGTTGAAGTCATAATGGAACCTACCTCATACGTGTGTGGATTAAATGAGACAGTACATGCAGAGCACTTAGCACAGCATTGGCACATAGTAAGGGTTTCATTATTATTAGTGTTTACTGGTTAAGTCCTAGACTGAGTATATATTTACTCCCCACTATTTAGTAGAAACAAAATTCCATGGTACTTCCTGTTTTACACCATTAAAGCTCTCCTTTTCCAGCAGCAGCACCTCAGAGGGAATTCCTTTTCAACTATTCATGTTCAGTATTTGTGTCAGTGATTGATTCTCTTGCAGAGGATCCTATATTTCTACTGCTTTTGTCTCTGGTAAGATACAGATCCATATCTTTCACCCTTCCCTTCCCCTTTTTCGTCCTTGCCTTTGGTTTCCTTCTTTCTTTCTTTCTAATCCAATGTGTTAGTTTTCTATTGCTGCATAATGAATTACACAAACTTGGCTTAAAACAATACACATTTATTATCTAACAGTTTCAATGGATCAGGAGTTTGGGCATGACTTAGCTGGACCTTCTGCCCAGGGTTTCACAAGGCTGCAACCAAGGTGTTGGCTAGGCTGCATTCTCATCTGGAGACTCAACTGGAGAAGAATTTACTTCCAAGCTCATTCAAGTTGGCAGGATTAATTTCCTTGAGGATGTATTATGGAAGGCCCAGGCTTCTTACTGGTTGCTGCTGGAGGCCTCCTACAGTTCCTTGCCATATGGCTTCCTCAACATGGCTGCTCGCTTTATCAAGACAGCAAGGAGAATCTCTGGGTCTGCTAATATGGAGTCTTAGTGATATAATGTACACACGGGAGTGATATCCCATCACCTTTGCCATGTTCTGTTTGTTAGAAGCAAGTCACAGGTCTCTGTTGCACTGAAGAGGAGGGGATTACACAAAGGTGTGAACACTAGGAAGTGGGCAATCTTTGGGGGAGGGCTCACCTTAGGGTCTGTGTGCCATATCCAGATGCTTGACAAATTGTAATGTCATAGGACATACTGAATTCTTCCATATCCTTAATCTTGTTAATTCTATGAGCAAGATATCAAAACATGGTACTACATTTGGAAAAATCTAACTGCAATAGAAAGTATGAACTGAAGTTATTTCCCTTGAAAAGCCCCCTTGAAGCTAAGAAGCTTAGGAAAGGTGAACAAGTTCTGCAAAGATCTTTCAGGAAATGAGGTAAGAAGTGTTGAAGTCTGAGCAAAGTAGAAAGAGTTTGCGATGGTCCAAGTGGGTAATATGATAATAGTGGATTAAAGTGGAGAGATAAAACAAATTGCTAAGTAACAGTGAGTGTCTATCTTAGATTGGTTGAAGTGATGGAACCAACTAACGGTTTCATATTGGTGTGCAGCAATAGTGGGCAATCTGGAAGCAGGACTAGAAAAAAAAGGTGACTTTTAATCAGGGATGGGGATTGGCAAAGCAAAAACAGTAGAGATTTAGAGGGTGGGAAATTCTAAATCTTATTACTATTTCAATTTGGCTTGTCTAGCTGAAGACAGGTAATTTCTTTTCTTAAATCTTAAGTTATGATCTATCCTAAACATAAAGAAAAAACCAGAAAATAATGTAATAGGCAACCACCTATTCCCAATCATATTCAATAGATGTTAAAATTTCACATATTTCCTTCGAAAATTCTTCTCTTTTTTTAAACAGCTGAAACTACACTTCCTATCTATCCTGTCTCTCTCCCTTTTTTCTTCCCTAATGAAGATTTGAGGTTTGCAGTTATTATCTTATCTGTTTAACTGGGTCAGTATGTATAATCTTAGAATGTCATTTTAAAGAAGGAAATTCTTTCACACGCTCATTAGCAACTAATAGATATAATGCAAGGAGAAGAGAATTGGAAAAATCTTTGAGGGCAACGACTAACGGCCAGATGTTTTGTTGCAACATTAATGTGCCAGATTTCAGAGAAAGCATTAAAATGCTTTAATATCCATTTGGCTTAAAAGGTTAAGGGCAGAAAAACAAATGTACTCTTGTGTGGAGGAGTTAAACTGGAAGGCAAAGGGAGCTCTTGTCTAGCACGAGCTATAAGAGATAATTGTTCTTTAGAGAGTGTGAAGTCTGTTGTAAGCACAACCACATTCATTAGCCAGTTCCCTGCTTCCTGTCTATAATGGGCATTATGTTTCCCTCTGTTCAATTAGAATGAATTCTGCCTTTGCGCTACAGATCCTTTCCTGGGTTTTTAATATTCTGACATTTGGTCTTTTTTCTTTTTGGATTTTCACTGAGTATGTGTAACCTCAAGGTAGAGTATAAATTATTTCTTAAGTAATATACTCCAAATGTATGATACGTTCTCAGAGAATATAGAGTGTACATAGACATGAAGCAAAAACACCCCAAACCTAAAACATCTATATAAAAGATACCTAAAATATATTTAGACTGATTTATAATATTATATTTTGTTAATAAGCATAACCAAAAGCCAGAAACATAGGACATCAACAAAATTACTAAGTTTGTTGTGTTTTGGAGACATGTCTAGAACTTAACTTACTTAAAGGTCACAGTATTTTGACAGATAAAGATTCTTTATTGCTAGGTGTCAGGGTCACCTCCAGATTTAACCTTAGGGCCAGCACAGTCTGAACAACACAGTTTGGATTTGTTTTCTTGGGTCACAAATAGCCTAGCCTTCCCTCTTGATTACACCTAATAGGTATTTAAACGCCTGTAACAACAAGCAACCTAACCATCTAAAAGGGTGCACTGGTAGGTGGTAGTTAGTGGGAATGGGTTACAAATGCACTTGCAGTGTTATGTAATGGAACTTCAAAGTTCATTCTATTCAAACCACATGTATACTGAAGTTACTGTGCTACCTGAAGAGGAGAGGCAAACGTGAAAATTCTTATTCTTATAGTATTAATGCGGTTGGAGTAAGCCCTTTAAGATGATAAGGAGCTTCATTCTTGTAGTAGAGTGGTGAATCTGATTCACTGGGTGATAGGTTGGATACTCTGAGGTATGATTATGCCATTGAGAGACCTATAGAGCCTCTTGATAATTGATCAGGTAAAGAGGGTGTAAGAAACATATTTGACATATTGAAAGACTCGTTAGTGATTTTCCTGGAGGTCAACCCTGTGTGGGCTACATGACATTGAAAAGCAAATGCCACACCCTAGGAGAATTTCTATGAGATTGGACTTCCGTCAGGGAAATTCTGTGTGAAGATGCTCTGACAGCTGCAGAATCTGATATACTAATGTTGTGATATCATCTGTTCAACAGGCAGGGAAGGAAAAGGCTCTCAACCTTAGTTTTTCCCTGGAATATGTAAGTTACAACTTTGAGAGTGTCCTCTAGCACATGATTTCTGATTAGCTGAATGAAGGTGACACTGGACTGTATAGAAGTTCTCATTCCTCCAGAATGCGCCTGAAACAACCAATGAGTGTGAGGAGTCACTAAAGTTAGGAGCACTAGGCTTTATCTCCATTTAGGATCAAAATGGGGATTCCAGATGGAAACTACACATAAAAACATAGACAAACGTATTTTCTGAAAGATAGAGAATCATATAGCACCCTTGCATCATTCTATTCTCAAAGTGTATATTAAGTTCTTATTGAGTGTGAGGCATGGTTCTGATCATTGGGGATATAAAGATGAATAAGCCATTATTCCTGCCTTCCATGTAAGAGCAGTTACAGCAAAGTGATTAATGCTATAATAGAGGAGTAAGTAAGATGCTGAGAAGGCACGTGAGAGGAAGCACGTAGCTTTTCCTGGAGAGGCTAGAAAGGGCTTTTTGAAGAGGGTAGCATTACAGTAGATTCTTGAAGAATGAATTAGTTTTCAAGGGTAATAAGAAGGAGCATTATAGGCTGAAGAGACTGCATATAAGTAAAGGCAGAAAGGTGTGAAACAACCAGGAGACCAGACTGTGTGCAGGTATAACTTTTAAAGGTAAACAGGAGTAGAAATCCCACAAAGATTTGTATACTGTACTCTGGAGTTTGGACTTTAACCTGTAGACACTGGTGCTCTTTGAAGGGTTTGACTTCAGAAGGATGGAGAATGGAGGGTACAGGGAGTGCGTGATGCCAGATTCTGGATGGCTGGTTAGGAACTTATCATAGCCATTTTGATGAGAAATGATGTAGGCCTGGGCAGAGAAACAGTCTGAGATTAATCTCAGCTTTCTGACTTTGTGGATCATTGTTTCATTAATCAAAAGAGAAGAGCCTGCTTTTAGGAAGAGAAAGCTAGATTCAGTTTGGACATCTTGAGTTTGAGATTCTGTGGAACATCTGGATGAAGATGAACATGAAGCAGTTGGTAAAGTAAGCTTGAAGTTCAAGAGAGGAAGATTCCGGTTGGAGATAATAGATTTTAGAGTCATCAATGTATAGAATTTTTTGAAGCCATGAATGTGAATAAAATTGCTCAGCAAGAGTGTGTCAAATCAGAGGAGAGGAGCAAAGGCCAACCCAGGGTATCCTAACAATTAAGGTGGTAGGGAGAGGAGCCAGTAGACAGGGCTGAGAAGGAATTACAGGGGAAATAAAAGAAAAATCAGGAGGAAGTGATGCCAGGGAAAAGAAGAAGTGGATAACTTCAAGAAGGAGATACTGGTTAACAGTATCAAATGCTGTTGTTGATCAAGTTTGAAAATGACACTGGATTAGGCCATCACAGGCCAAGAGAAGAGCAAGAACCGTTTTATTGGAATGGTTAAAGCAGAATAAGATAATAGTGGGTTGAGGATTGAATGGGAGGTGAGGAAATGAAGTCATCAAGTGCTCATTATGATTTTAACCTTTCCTTGAAGGCAAGAAAAAAGAGATATTTGTAGCCCGGGGGTGCTTAAGAGTCTCGGAATTATACTTTTTAAAATAATAGAGGAAACTTGATATTTGGTGAGTTCAAGAACCTGGTCTGATGGCTACTGAGTTAGGTTAAAAAATTTTTTTTGCTTCCTTTTTGAGTGTTGGTTTAAGGGTGTTTTAAAAGTAGGTGAACTCTGAAATGTCTAAACCTGCCCAGAAGTGCCTTGAGAAACACTTGAGACAAAGGGCAATTTAGGAAAGAATCCCCACTGCTGCCGCATGCCGAATGTGCTGGATGTCTGAGATGAGGAGGTTTAAATAATGGCAAAGAAAGTGGAAAAGCTTTCAGCATCTTTGCTGACACCAAGAAGCGAAAAACAACCTGCCCTCCAGCAAATACATTTTCCCTTCTGAAATTCTGTCAAATAAATTCAGAGGGACATGAAAAAAGTAGAAATAAATCTTGTGCTGATATGGTCACATAGCCCCTATTTCCTAGATTGTGCGTGATGAATTTCAACACTATATCTGATTTCTCTGGCAAGTACATTGTGTAAAAGAGATTGTAGAGGTATAACTTCATAATAATTCCAGGGAACTTGAGAAGGCATTGCACCAAAATGAGACTACAGATACAATATAAGCAAGAAGAATTCTTTCCCTCAAAAATGAAGGCACTCCATAATAACATTCAGGGAAAACTGTATCCTTTGAGGGATTCTATACATGCATTCTTACCGATGACAAGAAATGCAGCCTAGGTTTAGCATTTCATTTGGAGTATCACAATCCTAGCTACCTTTGAATGGGCTTATTTTTCCAGAACTGAGGTAATAGCTCATCGTGTATTTCTCAGCTTCTGAAATGATGGGTATTCCTCTCCTATCTAGCAGCTGTTGGAAGATTTTTTATTTAGCCAATGAAGAGTTCCAATATAGAAGTGTTGTCCTGGATGTATTTTAAAAACACACATTTCAGGCCTTTCCTCTTTAACTTGAAGTAGTAGATAAAAATCCCAAAGTGAAAATGACAAGATAGCATTGTGACATTGACTCAGAAAGGCATACGGCATCTATAGATGCCCCTACATGTCAGCTCCCAAGGCAAACACTGCAACTGTCATATCCAACATCCAAGAGCTGAGTAGATTAAGTCAAAACCTCGATTCACTGCAATGCTTATGGAATCAGGTGTTCTGGGTAACTAAATTCTCTAGTTGTTAGATAGCTAAATGGAATGCCCATTTTATTTGACTTTTTGTTGCCACAGATTTTTAGAAATGTTTTGCCATATTTTATTAATTTAGTGGTTTTCCTATTGACGTAAAAGGTGAGTTTGGTTGTGGATTCCATCCCTGAGGAAGGTGGGAAGGCAGTTATTTTCTTGATATTTTCCTTGGGGTCTGTGTACGGGAGAGAAATGTGGCTGGTGGTGGCCAGCTATTTCTTGTTTTAGATCTTGTGATTAGTCTGTTTAACACGTTCTTGGGCATCTTTCCTCCCCTACCACATCAATTTTATGTCATATGTTATTCTCAGTCTTTTTTTTTTGTTGAGGAAGGTTCACCCTAAGCTAACATCTGTTGCCAATCTTTCTTTCTTTTGTATGTGAGCCGCCGCCACAGCACAGTCACTGACAGAAGAGTGGTGTAGGTCCGTGCCTGGGAACCACTAGGCCACCAGGGCTGGCCCTCAATCTATTTTTTTAATTCTCAGATATTTGATATGGGTTGGGTAGTGAAGTTGCTAAAATGATACAGAATTTGTAAGTAATTTATAACTTAATGAGAAAAGAGACATGTACTGCTGAAAAGCTAACTGCATGGGATTGAATCCTGCCTCTGCTACTTGCTAACTATATGACCTTGAGTAAGAACTGAATGTATTTGTGTCTCAATTTCATCCCCTGTAAAATGGAGATAACATTAATACCTATCTCATAGGGTTGCTCTTAGTATCCTTAAAGTGCTTAGATCAGAGTCACCCACATGTTAGTGGTAATTGTTACCACCCTATATCCTTATTCATGGTGAGGCCCCAGAGTGCATCTCTAACTCCTGTGCCATGGGAGATGTCTTAGTCAGTTCCGACTGCTATAACAGAATACCACAGACTGGGTGGCTGTAATAACAGAAATTTATTTCTCTCAATGGAGGTTGGAAGTCCAAGATCAGGGTGCCAGCATGGTCTGGTGAGGATTCTCTTCCTGGTTTGTCTCCTTCTTGTTGCATCCTCACATGGTGGAGAGAAAGAGAGGGCTCTAGCCTCTTAGTCTTCCTGTAAGGATGCTAATCCCATCATGGGGGCTCTACCCTCATGACCTCAGCTAAACCTTATTACCTCCCAAAGCCCCATCTCCTAATAACATCATATTGGGAGTTAGGGTTTCAGCATAGGATTTTTGGGTCCATAGCAAGAAATGATGGAAATTTCCCTTTGGGAGCATGATCTTCAATCCCCAGAGCTTGGAGAGAGCCATCTCCCCTAAATTTCGTGCTGCCTGGCCTTTTATCTATGAATATTCTTAGATTGGGTTTGTAAGAGATTGTGTGCTTAAAAAATAAATAAATAAATAAATAAATAAATAAATAAATAAATAAAAGAAGATAAAAGAAAAAAGAAACATAAAGAACTCTGATATAGGTTGTTATGTTGTCATTTGCCTTTCTATAGCATTAACGTTTAGAAAACAATTTCTGGTTACTAAATTATAGTAAATTGAGGGTTTCAATGGATTAATCAAGGTTTTCTATAATATGCTATGATAGAAGACAATAAATAATTATATGAATTACCAAACATAAAAGTAAACCAAAATATAATGAGAAAAGGCAGTTTATTAGCGCTTTCTCCGTGCTTCGGTGTACCGCTTGATGTATGCAGAGAATAGCAATCAGATTGGCTTCCCCTCCTCCAGGGGTAGGCAGTAACTGGAGGATTCTTTTGATCATTTTATTCATTTTGTGTTAAAACCATAGCATTTCTAATTTATAGACATATTGTGAATGTCAAGGAAATGTCACCCAAATCATTGAAATAGAGTGAAATTCATCCGTTATATTTAAGTAACAGGTTGCCCTGGGCTCCAAGGGAAGCAAGCTTAAATGGAACTAGGATTTTGACTGTTCAATTTCAGCACTTTAAAGACATAGAATAATCAAGGTGAATTTCTTAAAGGAATAGACTCTGAGGATGGAAAGGTAAGTGAAGTATTTCTGGATAAGCCATTAAGTGACAGACTGGCGTACGGCTACATTTCAGACCCTGATTTGTTTGGTTTAATGTGAACCACTTTTTTTCCCTTTAAATTGAAGCACAAATCCTATAATGGAGATACTTAAATGAAGCCTCTGGGTCACTTAGGCGTCTATTTCAGCATCCCTCTGAGAAATTCAACAGTCTGTTATAAAAATTGAGTTTTATATGTTTCTGTCAATGCCTAAGGGAAAATTTGATTATCCTCCAGATTTTTCCCAATCCTTTAACTAAATTGGATTATTTGCTGATTTACCCTTTACTTTCCAGAGCCATAGTAGTGTCTCAGTTGCAAACTTTATAGTATAAGCTGGCAAGATTATAAAATGTTCATCTTCCTAGGGAAGCAGCATGGTGAACTTTGCCTTTGCGCTTATATGGGTCCACATTCCAACCCTGCTTTGGGTGCCCAATAATTGGGTGACTGTACGCAAATTACATGATTTATGTGGGTTTCTTTCCCTTTTTAAATAGAGTGAGGATACTAATGATAACCTTGCATGGTTTTGGTAAGGATGAGTAGAGACAATGCATGTGGAAATATGGGTCCTGAGTAGGCACTCAATAAATATAACTCACCTTCCATCTGCCCACCCCCTAAATCCTTTTTTATTTATTGAGGAAACATACAACCAAGGATATGTGTAGTCCCAGGATCTTTTATGATGGGAGTCCAAGATAATGCATCTTAAATCAATCTGTATCAGTCAGAGATCAACCAGAGAAGCAGACCAGTAGGAGATATTTATTAAAGATATTTATCACAAGTAATTGGCTAATGCAATGTGTGGGCTGGCTAGCCATGTCTCAGATTCATAGGACAGGCTGTCAAGAAGGGCAGGGGCTAAAGTTGCTGTCTACAAATAGAATTTATTCTTCTTCAGGGAAGCCTTAGCTCTGCTTTTAAGGCTTTTCAACTGATTCGGTAAGGCCCACTCAGATTATCTAGGATAATTTCCCTTACTTAAAATCAACTGCTTATGGACTTTAATCACATCTATAAAATACCTTCACAGAAACACCTAGATTAGTGTTTGTTTGAATAACTGGGGACTGTGGCCTAGTCAAATTGACACATCAAGAAGATCATCACACCATCCATTTGGCCACTCTCTGGATTCTTCTGTTCATAATAACCAGTGACTTTTAAAGAGAAGTTTTATTATGGTAAAATATGAGGCTCAGTATTTTTAAAACCAAATGACAGAAAAAATAATAAGGAAAAATTTGTGGTTTCATTAGTTGAGGTCAAATGTGAAGAACAGTATAAAATTTTTTCTGCTTAGATAATCAGAAATTATCTAATTTTTTCTTGTTTATGGATTTATAGTTCTAGGATGTAAGCTCCGTGGGGACAAGGTTTGTTGCGTTCACTCCTGAATCCCCCACATCTTGAACACTGCTTGATTTAAGACAGACGCTCAGTGAATGTTAATGGGATGAGTCAATAAATAATTTCTTCCAACGAAGAGTTGAGGTACATTTCCTTGTCTGAATAAAGAGTTTTCTGTTATGTTTATTTGGCTCACTTTTGACTTCAGTTGTGTTCTGCACCAAGGCTTAGCGCTCGGGGACAGACTGGGGGATGAAATCTGACCTGCCCTTTGCTCTTCAAGCTGGGTACCTGAGTTAGCGCTGTGTTGGGAGGCAGAGATGTCTTTTCTTCCAATAAAGGGGCCTTATGCACACACCCAGCTGTGTTCCTGGGATGGAGGGCAAGGAGTGTGCTGTCCTCTAGTTCTCGCATAGGTCAGTGGTAACCCTGGCATTCTCCCATTATAACTTTCTAGTGCATGTTGGGGATCAGTGAGGACAAAAAGCAAAAGGAGGACTAAAATGCCCCATCTGCCCTTCACTGGGGGCAAATTCTTCTAGAAGATTATGATCCTACCTCTTCTCCACAGGGAGAAAACCCTGGTATTAGGGCAGTTAAAGAGTAGACTAACAATTTATTGGTGACTTTAAAGTACTTACCCCTTTATCTCCAACATTTTCCAAGAAAAATACACATAACCTTTACAAATTTACAGAAGACTATATGTGACATGTATATATGTTATGAAGTATAGTAACCATACAAACACTCATGAATTCAACCAACCAACTTAAGAAAGAGAATATCACTAATACCGTTGAAAATTCTATTCTGTTCCACACGCTCCCCATCACCCTACTTTTCTCCACCATCACAACTGTCCTGAATGTTGTATTTATCATTTACTTGGTATTCTTTACAGTTCTACCAGATATGTATGTATGCCTAAACAATATATTTCATTTGCTCTTTTTTTGGCTTTATGGTATCACAATATATATATATTTTCACTGATCTGCTTTTCTCATTTAATATGTTTCTAAGATCTATCCAGTGGATATGTATACCCATAATTCATTTACTTTATTCCTATGGACATGGAATATTTCACTCTCTGATTCATACCACAATTTATTTGTCCATTTTCCTGTCAGTGGCCATTCTCTTCCCTTCTTTTTCTTCTGTTATAAACTATGTTGCTGTGACTATTCTTGTACACATATCCTGAAGCATATGTATGGGTAAATGGACTTTAGAGGTTTTCTAACTGAAACCTTTTATTTATGGATAAATAAACTGTGGCCCAGAGCCTCCAAGCAGTTGGTAGTAAGACTAGAAGTGTGATTCCCTTAACTCTCATCTACTATGATTTCATCATTCTGTGCCATTTCCATATGAATATATTGAAGCTTGTTTTGTAAAAAAAAAGTTAGTTTTATAATGGTTAGTAAGGATTTGGCTAATGTAGTCACTCTCTCTCGCTCTCTTTTTTTTTTGATAACTTTAAGAGGAAAGGAAATCAGGCTCATCTCTTGTGCCTGTGAGAAAGAGGAAAGGGATGCTCAGGGAGCTGGCCTAGGATAAGGAGCAAATCTGGGACTCTGGTAAGGCCAACCCTCCCCCTGCCCCATTTTAAAACGTTTTCTCTAGGTATAATATGCATACAGAAAAGTGCACAACCATGCGTATACAGCTTGATGAATTTTTACAAAGTGAACACACTCGTGTAACCAGCACATAGGTCCAGCAGCACATTTTGGAGTGATGCTGCTGTGGTACTGTGGATACAATACTGCTTGTGGAGGCAAAAAATCGGAGTTAAATCCTGGCTCTAGCATTTCCTCACCATGTGACTTTGGGTCCCTTTAACTCTCTGGGCCTCAGTTGCCTTATCTGTGACATGGAGACAATAAGGAATTTTTGGTTTGGCAGGAAATTTAAATGAACTAAGAAAAGTGGAATCTTTTAATAAAGATCCTGGCACAGAGTAGGTGCTCAGTAAATATTGGCCCTGAAAGCTGAGTGTCTCTTTGTGAGTTGGAAGTTATGAGCTCATGGGACATCATATGTAGACTGTACAATCTTTGGACATTAACATTCCCATGTGCGTGTTCTCCTGCCTCTGTTGTCATAGTCCCCCTTTTCAGGCATTTTTCTGTTCTAGGGACAAGCTTTCCCAAGGCATCCTTCACCCTGAAGGAAGTGGAACAAGAGTTCCAGTACGTAGTCTAGTCTCACCTTCCAAGTCCTGGTTTGCTGGCCTTATTGTCACCTGGATATGAGCTTTGATACAATTCTTATTGTGGGGCTGAAGAAAGCAGCGGTGTAGATCTATGGCTTGTCTCAGATTTATGCTTCAGACTTGAAGTGTGTTTGAAGTTACAACACTTGACACCATTGGAATGCAATGCCACTCTCTGAATAACTCCAATTCTGGGCTCTGCTTTTCAGTACTGAACGAAGGTCAGTATTTCTATCTTTAAGTGCTAATGCTTAATGCTCAATTAGGAATACATATAATGTCCTCAACTTTTGGAATTGGAGATAGGTGGTAAAGTCTACATGTTTTCTATGTCATTCCCTTATTTAGAATAATGAACTATTCATTTTGTATGTTCTTGTCTTACAGTTTTTATCTTAGCCCTTATTTACTCAAATCGTTAGATAGATGTGCACCAAATGTATATTTTATATGTTTCTATTTCCCTGAGAAGAGGAAGAAACTTTTTTTTTCTCTTGCTATGGTTTTATTTTCTATGCAGTAAGCACATTTTAATTGTGTCATGAATTTCAGTGCCCGTTAATTTGAGGAAATAGACCATACTTGTGACTTTCAATAAGGCTGTGAAAATTTCATTAGTTTGCATAGATTCACCTGTAAATAAAAATTAGAGCAGAGTAATAAAGTATAAAAAGTGTGGATGGAGAGGGAAAGTGAAACTTACACTTATTGTTTGCATACTGTGTACATGTGTGTAACTATGCTTGTACCTCTTATCTCATTTAATGTCACCATGCCAAATTAAAGGCACCATGAAAATCAAACAACTGTACCGTGGCATCAAGGTGATGGTACCTCTCTATCAGGTATCTTTAGAGTTTCCAGGCACCAAATTTAGGTCCCTCTAAGGAAGTAACAGAATGATCAGCCACATGTCTTGAAAAACTCAGGTGTTTAAGGTTCATTCTTTATTTCATTTTTATTAAAGTCTTATAAGGTTTATATTTTATTGCACTAAAAATGAGAAGTGAAGGAGAGAGGCTCAAATGATTTGTTTGAATTTATTGAGGACAGAATGTCCTTGGAGTCTTGTAGGAAGTCTGGGAAATGAGGTAACATGTTCTAGTTCTTGATCTTGTATCAATGTGACTTAGAGCAATGTTTATTAGTTTAGTAACAAATATTTACTGAGTTCCTACTTTGTGCCAGCCCCTGCTCAATATTGGAAATACGATGGTGAGCAAGATATGGTCTGTCCATGAGATCATAGCCTAGGGAGGAAGCCAGGCATGAAAGCACAATCACAATCCAAAGATGTAAGTGCTGAAAGTAGAGACACTACTAAGCCATGGAGTGACCAACATCAGAACCCGAGTTTATTTTGTGGGTTAACGGGCTTCAGGAGTCTTCCCAGTGGAAGACAAATACAAGTGGAACATGAATCCAAGATGGCTGAGTAGAGGGGCATTATAAGCCAGCAAGAACAGAGGCATAGTGTCCTTCAGGGAAATGCAAGAAAGTTGGTGTCTCGAGTGTTTTGTGCAGATCTCTTTGATGGCAGCCACCAGGCACTGCGGGGGAGTCATGATAATTCTTTCTCTATTCCCACATCCAATAGGCGTCTAAATCCTTTCAGTTCTACCTTCAAGACATTGCTCATGTCCATTCTGTCTGCTCTTTTCCCATTACTAATGTTTATCTCATCGTCTCCTCCCAGATCCATTGCCATTGTCCTCTAAATGATCTGGCTGCCTTCAGTCTTGACTGTCTTGGGTCTCTTCTCCACGGTGCTGCCACAGTAATCGTTCTATACTCAAATATGATCTTTTCCCTGTGTTTAAACCCTTCTAAATCTGCCTTCCCACTGGCAACAAGATAAATCTAGACACTATTTGCATGTTATAGGAAACTCACATGATCTGGCTCCTGTTTGACAAGTTTTTAATATTCATATATACACTTATTTTGAAAGCAAACATGAGGTTTTGGGGACAGAGAAGAGAGTTATTGTTACTTACAGCAATGACTGAACTCATTCCCTATAACCAATAATTCATAAGTGATGCAATGAGAGCCAGATGCTATCCTGCATGTTGGAGGAGGGGAGAGTCTATACTGCAGGAGAAGAACCCTGAAATTATGAATCTGGGAGTTTATATAAACTACATGCTTTTGAGAGAGGGAGAGAAACTTTTACTCTCTAGTCTTCTACAGTCCTTTGGAATGTAAAGGTCCTTTGTAAAGGACTGGCTTCAAGGCTCAGGGTCTCATTCCCCTTAGATAAGGTAACACATAGAGAGATAAGTCTCTAAACTCTCTGGAGGTCTCTGGCTATTCAATTACTCTTTAATTTCCAAGGTTTATCTTTTAGCCCAGGTTCCAATTTTCTTTGGTCAGAAACATGAAAATATTTCCACTCCAGTTTCACACTGCTTAGCTTTCCACGCTCATCCCCTATTGCTTCCTTCCTCAAACACTGTGCTCCACCACTGCTAAACTACTGGCAGTTTTCTGTACTATGCTGTTTCAGCCCTCATGCCTTTTTTTGTTTGTCTCCATATCATCTCATTGATTTTTTGGCTCATTATTTCTATTGAGGAAAAATTTACATACAGTGAAATGCACTGGTCTTAAGTTCACAATTTGGTAAGTTTTGATAAACGTTAAGTACCTGTGTAACACCACCCCAATCAAGATTTAAAACATTTCTATCACACCAGAAGGTTCCCTTTATGTCCTCTTCCAGTCAATTCTCCCATCCTCTCATAGCAACTACTGTTCTGATTTCTGTCACCATTGGTTAATTTTGCCTGTACTTGAACTTCATATAAGTGGAATCATACAGTATGTACTCTTTTGTATCTGGCTTCTTTAGCTCAACATAATGTTTTTGAGATTCATGTAAAGTGTTGTTGAGTGAATCAGTAGTTTATTCTTCTTTACTGTGGAGTAGTTTCCATTGTATGAATATTTCTCAACAAGTTTGTCTTCTTCTTATGTGATGACATTGAGTTGTTTCCAGTTTTTGTCTATTATGAATCAAGCTGCCATAAACACTCTTATTCAAGAACTTTTTGTGGGCCTATCTTTCCATTTCTCTTGGGTAAATATCTAGGGGTAGAATTGCTGGGTTGTAGGCAGAGTGTATGCCTTAACTATACAAGAAACTGCCAAATAATTTTCCAAAATGGTTGTACCTTCAGGCTCCATGCTTTTTGACCATGCTGTTTTCTCTGCCTGGAAGGTTCTTCTGACCCCTTCTTGGTGAAGAAGCTTGGTGAACTCTTTCTTATCTTTCGAGTCATAGCCCAAGCAGCACCTCCTCTGTGGAAGCTTCAGGAGAGTTTAGGCTGCCACTTTGTCTCATTCATTCCTCTCCATTTCTGCTGCTCCCCCTAGTTTGTGGAAAGCAGGAATAGTGTCACATGTACCTTACACACATTACATACATTTCATTAATGAAATGTTGCATTAGGGGAAGCTACCAATGTTGTACATTAGATGTCTTTCATTCATTCTATAAACTTGTACTGAGCAGTTAGTGTGCTAGGCAGAGTATGCGATAAGTTTATAAATAAAGAAAACTTATGACATCTAGATGTCAGTTAATTTTTTTCATTGATTGTTGGAGGAATCTGATTGACGAAAGATGTTATGTTGGGGACGAGGAAGTTATGGCTGTCAAACTGGCTATTTATTCCTCTCTTTGTTTATATAGTAAAAATCCAGGGAAACCTAGCATGAAGTCACATAGGGTTGAAATAAAGCCACTGTTGCCTCAACAAGGCAAGAGGAAATAAACAAGAAGAATGTGTGTGGATTATTTAAAACTTAAGGTTACAAAACATCATTATCCCCTAATTCAAATGTAGGAAGGTGGCACAACAAAGAAAACTATCTTGTTACTACCATCTTCCTTTTCTTTCATGCTATTTTTTTGAATTGTAAAATATTTTGTCTTTAATTCATCAAAGGATCATGACTTTTTCTGTCTCCTGTGAAGCTGATCTAACCACAGAGCTTCCACTGACTAGACAGTGGATGTTGTGGGTTGTGGAGCAAGATGAGAAACAACATCCAAATGACATGTGTGCCTAGCAACAGAAAACAGAAAATGCATTTATTCTAACCTTTCCATGTGCCCTTTAAAAAAAGGATTTCACAACAGACAATATTTTAATAGTTTGTTGTTCAAAATCTTTTAATGTTTCCTCTCCTCCTCCACAATTCCCAGGTAGGGGAGAAGAGTTATCATTACTTAATAATCAGTAAGGTTGGTATTTAATGAGAAAGCATTTCTGAAAAGTGGATGGGTTTTAAACATCTCAGCATGAAGAAGTTGAAATATTAAAGGCAACAGCTGCCTGTAAACGATCGCTGTTAGCTGGAATTTACATATTAAAGAGCAGAAAACTTCTAAGATTTCTTCATTCTTAACATTTTAATGATCAAACTATAAGAAAATGTAACACTTTAAGTTGGTGACTTTTCAGTTTTATTTTTCAGGAATGCACTGAAGGCAGATGAGTAAGCTCTTGTGCTGCCAAAAACACCATAGGAAAATATTTAGGCAGCATCATCTTTAGCTAATGTACCAGTTTTTCTCAGAATACACAATCAGGTGCTATTTCTTCGAGATCTCTAACAGAGAAACAGGTCTCTAACAGGCCTCTAACAGAGGTTGCTTAAAGGGCTCATGGAACACAGTGTATGTTCATTCTTAACATCAACTAGAGGAAAATGATGAGTTGGGGCTGAACTTACCGATACAGTATATGTGGTGTGTATTCATTGAGTGCTCTCTATATTCAAAGTGCTGTGGAGGAAAACACTAAAGGTATGCCCTGGCTTTGAAGAAATTGTAGATTTAGACTATGCTTTGGAACAATCGAGTGGCACATTTACATATCAACATAAATAAATGCAATTTCAACAAAGCAGACTAAGCGAGTTCCTGAAATAACTTGAAACGAAGTCTTTAAGTGTGATTTTATTATGAGCTTAACCTACTTTAAAAATGAAACCAGTGAAAACAGAAAACCTTTCCAGCTCTCAGAATTTTATTTTGGGTCACTGTTAAGGTGTAGATATATTTTCATTAAATTAAAAAATAACTTTATTTTTTATTACGTATACTTTAGAAAAATACATAGAAAAAAAAGAAAAATCACTTATAATTCCAATAACCACAGCAAATCACTTTCATTCTGTCCTTTGTGTGTCTGTATATGTGTTCATGTATATATGTGCACAGTCACACACATATATAATTTACTTCATAAAATGGGACCACACAGTTTTGTAACCAGCTTTTTTAAAACTTAGCAATATATTGTTACCACTGCCGAATTAGCTGAGATAGACATAGTCAATAGTTAACATTAGGGAAGCCATCTTGTAGAAGGAAGCCAGGTTGGGAGTATAAGTGACCCTGACTCACCAGACCCCCGTCCCCCACCTTATTCTTACAGTGTGCTTTGGAGAAACACTTAGAAGTGCAGGTAGGCAAGCTAATTAGTAGACAGTCAGTAACCAGTGGAGAGAATGACTTATTAGCAAAAGATTTAAGTCCTCTGCCCAAACTATTCCTTCTCTCCCTGATAAGAAAATGACTAATGTTTTCTTAGATTCAATTAGGAATGTCACATTCAGCAGATCTGAAACTTTTGTCTACGGAGAGGCAGCCAAGGCTCTGCGACAGCTGGCACTCCTGAACCCCTCCCCTTTCTCTGCTTCTTCAGTCATATTCATGTGTAAATATCGGTTTCTTTGGCCTTTGTGTCCCTGAGCTTCACAAGGTAAATAGAAGTTACAAACTGTTAAAAGCCCAGGTGGCCTCCTGTTGAAGTTTTCGCTAATTACAGGTCCTTGTAAGAAACTGAAGATTCAGACCCCAACTCCTGGGGCTTCCTGGTGCCAGAATCCACCATCCATCACTGAGGCAGACAACCAAGGACACCCACCTGCAGATTCCCTTATCCTGCCATCCGCCTCCCTACAAGCAGCCTCATTCCTCCCAACCTTTAAAAACCCTTGCCTCCCATCCTTCAAGGAGACAAATTTGAGGGCTTACTCTCATCACCTGGCTGACGTCACCCGAAATGAACCCATTTCCTTGCCATAAGCGTGGCGTTCTGGTTTTTATTCGGCCCCTCTTGTGTGGTGGGTAAAAGAACCTGTGTTTGTGGCTGGTAACAATATCACAAACATATTTGTATGTCACAAAATAAAAATTTACACACAATTTCAAATGATGAAATTAAAAACATATACTTATTGAATAGTTGTTCCATAATGTATATAATTAATTCCTTATTGTTGGACATTAGATTGTTTCCAGTGCGGTGATGAACATTCGTGTATTTGTGCTACAGCCTTGGGGGAGATTCTAGACATAGACTTCTTGGGTTGAAGGATACGCCCTTTAAGATTTTTCACGTGTTGCGAAAATATCCTTCATAAAGCTTGTGCAGTTTATATTCCACTGTTCTTTCCCACCAAAGTAAAGGAATGTCCATTTCCATGAAATCTTGACAATAGAGGAAATTGCCATTAAAAAGTATTCAAAATAGCTTATAGAGTATTTGATGAAAAATAACTTTCTTATTGTTCGAATTTTTACTTCTTTGATTAGTAAGGAGGTTGAGATTTATGGTATGTTTTTGATCATTTATATTTATTCTTTTGTATATTGTCTGTTCATGTCATTTGGCCATTTTTTTCTATTTGATATTCATTTTTTCTTATTGATTTATAAGAATACTATGTTAATGATAACTCTTTGTCATGCATGCCCTTATTAGACAAAGAAGTAATGAGATCTCTATTGTATTTTACATACTATTATTTTCACTTAACATTATTTCACATATGCATTTCTGTGAACTGATATAAACACTTTTCCTTTAGAAAGCTATACAATATTCCATCTCACATGACTATTTCCTGTTTTCAAACTTAAGCAATGGACAGTTTTCTAAATTTTCACAGATATCCCCAGTGTTGAAATAGTATTTTTATTTAGAACCTAACTAAAATATATACTAATATCAATTTAGGCTTTCACTCCTTTGTTTATAGGGTCTAGGGAACAATAAAACCAGAATAAATTAACAATTAAAATACAACAGAACTGCAAAACTAATACCATTCATGTTAACAATCAACAATGTTGCTTTGCTAAAATGAAATCATTTTGTAAAACATTAACATGGTGTGGACTGTTAGGGTGCATTTTTGAGTTCTGCATTATTATACTACCTTATGGGGTGTGAGAATTCAATTATTCTACAGCTTTTCTTTATTTGAACTATTGTGAATATTTCATTAACACAGCGAATGAATTTGACCCTTACTTGGAGGGAATAAATTACCCAGTCGTACTAAGTTAAAAGATGGTGATAAATGCTTGAAAATATGCTTATATATATTAATTCTTTGAGATTTTCATTCAAATATAAACCAAAAATTTAAAAATTGTTATGGAAAACACCTGGATGCTGGTTTGAGAACTTCTGTTTCCTTTGTTCTTCCCTTATGCTTGGGCATTTAGATTGATGAAAAAAATTTGCATGCAATAATATAGAAATGTAAGAAGGGGAAATAAATTATGAAAGGTTTTATCTCAATAAAATTATCATTGGAAATCTCCAATTTAGACAAAGCCAATTCATTTCTTAATCCTACAACAATTTGAGCATATTTTTATTACCATACTTTTCATACTGCATTGCAATGTGTTACGTGTGTTCTTGATAGATCATCAACTCCTATAGAAATTACATTTTTTATCCCTATATCTCCAGCACCTAACAATGTCTACCTAGCTCATTTGAAGTGCTCAATAAATGTATATTTTATCGAGCTACTGTACACTTATTGTATTTAAAATAAATGAGTTAAAAATGCAATTGATAAAATGTTTCAAAATAGTGAAATGCATTATTAATTTCACTTCTTATTGTCAACTCAACAAGAGTTCTTAAATTTTTTCTGTAAAGCAAGGTCCAAAATCTTATCATATTCTGGAGGTGATGCTCATAAGGGTACCACAGTTGATTTTTCTCGAATTAATGGAGAAATAAGTACATTTTATTGAGTTAAGTAGTCAACAATTTTTGTTAAATTGTTTGTATTTTGTCTGCTTGACTTACCAATAATTGAGAGAGGTGTTTTGAAATCTTCCACCCTGACGTGAGATTTGTTGATTTATCTTTGTAGCTCTATCAGTTTTTGCTTTGTGTATTTTGAGGCAATTAGGTAGATATAAGTTTGAAATTCTTAAATCTTATAAGCTAATCAAAACTTTACCATTGTGTAATGACTCCTAATACTTTTTGTCTTAAAGTCTATAGCCGTCTCAGCTTTTCTTTTGGTTAATATATGCCTGAGGTACATAGCTGAATTTTTTTTTTTTAATTCAATCCATATCTTTTTGTTTTTTTAATTGGCAAGTTTAAACTACTTACTCGTTTATGACCACCATCCTATATGGACTTGTGACTTTTATTCTACTTTTCCTCTCTGTTTCAGATATCTTTCCTCTTTTTTCTTTTTTTTTTTGGATAGAATGTATTTTAAAAATTTTAAATTTATTTTCTTAATTCTTGTTTTGTCCCTGAGAGAAGTTAGTGTGAAAGTTGTATATTCTATTTCTATTATTTTAAGGTTGCCCTTGGAATTTTACCATACACACTTAACAATTTCTGAAGTTAATATCTAAATCTTTCTTTCAAATGATACAAAATCTTTAGAATAGTTTAATTCTGATCACCTACCTTCCAAATAATATGTCATTTTTTGTCTTGCATTTTTGCTTGGTCTTTCTACTGTGAAAATTATTACTATAATTGTATAGAGTTCTGATCATGCCCTCCAAAATTACATGATATTTTGTACAGTATTTAAATTTGTGCCTTTAAAAAATTATTTTATACAGTGTGTATTCATAATTACCTATTTCCCAATTTATTTGTTCTTCCCATCTTATATCTCAGATCCTCATTCAGGGATTGTTGTTCTTCCTGAAGTATATCCTTTACGAGTTATGTCAGTGAAGTTCTAACGGGGTAAACTCTTGGTTTTAGTTGATCTGGAAATACATATTTTTGATTCCTCATTCTGAAAAGTAGTTTCCCTGGGTTTTATTATTTTCTCTCAGCACTTTGTAGAAATTATTCCACTATCTTCTGGCTTTCATTGTTGCTGTTGGGAAGTCTGTTTTTATTCTATTTGTGGTTTCTTTGTAGGTGGCCTGTCTCAGGTTACTTTTTAAGACCTCCATGATTCCTGTTATCCAAGCATTTATGTTTTTTAGTTATAAAAATTCACAACCATTTTGTCTTCAAATATTTCCTCTCCTCTTTTTCTTTCTCTAAGAATCTCCTATATATATTTAGGTTGATCATAGTCCTGATTTGCCCTGAATAGTCTCGATATACCTACCAGCTGATTCTTAAGAGAGTCCTCTTTTCACTTTCAGAAGTATCTGGATTGGATGATAAATTAGGTTAACCCTTTGTATGTGAGACCTTTGGAGACTCTCTCCTCCATATCTCTTCTCTTTTTTTTTTATATTGTTTATCTCCTTATATTTCTAAGCCATATCAACAACTGTTGTGTTCCCAACCTCACAAACTCCCATTTTAGGTTAGTTTCTTCAGATCTATATTCCAGTTTATTAATTATTATTTCAGCTGTGTCTAGTCTGCTTTTTAACTCATTAATTCAGTTTTTGATTTAAATAATTATGTTTTTCATTTTTAGATGTTCTATCTGGCTGTTTTCTAAATCCACTTGGTAATTTTTAACATTCTTTTTTATTTGCTCATTTTTGTAGCTCATTCTTTTATTAATTCGAACATTTCATGCATAGTAGTTTTTATATTCTGTTATCTGATAATCTCGGTTTTGAAGTCCTTGGTGGTCTAAATCTGTTATTTGTGATTTCTTATGGCTTTCAATTGTGGTAGCTTATTTCCCTCTATATTTCATAATCATATGGATTGTGAGCCTATATTATTCTCAAATACTGAGAATCCAGGAGGCTTAAACAGGAGATGCTTTCCTCCAAAGAGAATTTGTGTATTCATTTGGGAGCCAGGGTTACTACTGACCTGGATCCATGATAACCACCTTCTAGAAAACTTCTTAATGCAAAAAAACTGCAGGTTTAGTATCCCACTGTTGCCACTAGTCCAGAGTAAATTGCCATGTTGTTGTGCTTGTATTGGCGTTTGCCCTGAAGTGTTTGCTTGCTGCTCTTGGCTCGCTGCTTTAGTTTCAACTTCTTCTTTCTTTCTTCTTCTTTTTTGTAAATAAGAGAGTGTCCCTCAGAGAGTTCCTGTGCTTAATTAGAGACTCCAATGGATTTAAAGTCTGTTTTCCTGAGATCTATTTGATTTTAGTGGGAAGGTCTTTCAGAGTATCTTGTCCACCCAAATGCTAGAAGCAGAAGTCTTAGGTTGTTTGTCGTTGTAGTCATTCTCTTTTAAATGGAGCTTGATGAAGAATTCTCAGTTCTTTTAAAACTTTTTAGTAATTTTTTCTTCACATGTGAGAAAGCTAAATTATGGATGTTTTGGCAAATTTTAGAGTTTGCGTGTGAGCTAAAATACTTCACATTTAGTTTTGCATGTTAAGAAATGTTATATTTTATATTTGGTGTTTTTACTAGATTATTTTGGAAAACCGCTGTATATTGTGGATGAGGCAATCAATCTTACAAAGTTCTTCTCCTAATCCAAACTCTTACCTTCTATGCTGTGTGTGTGTGTGTGTGTGTGATATGTTTCTGTGACTGTTGGGTGGGGGAGAGTGGAGGGTGAAAGATGAATGTATGCTTACAATTGGGTGTATGTGGACTTTAGATCTGGGCAAAGTTGGCCTTTGGTGGAGGTGGGAGTTGAGAACACAGCTGTTGTTGATACCTCTAAGGAGGAAGGGAACAGCAGTCTTGAGAAGAAATTGTGCAATAAATAACTACTTTTTATTAAGCCTGTGTAAGTCCTTGTTATTAGGCTCTGTGCTAAGGGTTTCACTTTCATGATTTCAACCAATCCTCATAAGAACCTCATGAAACCTGCAGTAGTATTACCTCATTTTAAAGATGAGGAAACTGAGGCATAGAGAGGTTAACAATCCTTGCCCCAGCTCACATGGTCATTAAGTAGCAGAGTCAAGACTTGAGCCCAGAATTAGTGGCTCTTAAGGCTATACTCTTTTATTGTTCTACACTGCCCAAGGAATGAAGATTAGCCTGTATGTAATCTTCGGCCCCCACCTATGGGTTTCACATT
This sequence comes from Ceratotherium simum simum, assembly GCF_057802395.1. NCBI lineage: Eukaryota > Metazoa > Chordata > Mammalia > Perissodactyla > Rhinocerotidae > Ceratotherium > Ceratotherium simum. The sequence continues at coordinate 10,726,238 of NC_141902.1, read as the reverse complement.
CTTTTTTAGATTGACTAATATAGAAATGAAATAATTCATCATTGGCATTTTAAAATAAATGTTTTTTACCTTTTATTTGAAAATAAGATTTTTTTCCTTCTGTATTTAGGAAAGTGCTTTGAACAAATGGATTTTTAATATTTTTGATATCTAAATTTGGATAGAAAAAAATGGATGTGTTGGTATAGTCAGCAGTGAGCAAAGATCATATATTTTGAAGATTGCGTGCTACTTTAGTCTATACAAAATTTCTGGGAAAATATTTTTATATACTTGAATATCTTTCACTTAAAAATTATAACATATGCTTTCCTATTTTCTTTTTACTCAGAAACACATATTTACAAAAATATTCATAAATTAATTGTTCAAATCAATGACATTGAAGTATTTTACAGCTGTTGGGGAGGCAGTATATTCATACTAAATTATTACTTAAATGTTGAAACTGTGATTTTCATTCTTTTTTACTTATCAGTTAATAAAATGCTAAATTTAATTAATTAAATTTATTAATAAGAATATAAAATGCTAAAGTAATTTATTAGTTAAATTAATTATTATTTCTTTAAAAAACAATGCAATATTGAAAAGGCCGGGCATTTCATAACACTTTTCAATAATGTTTTATATTAAAAGTCACTCCAATTATATTTAATTGTTTGCGGACAAAGCTTTTGAAGAAGCAAACCTTATAGTAAATAGTTTTAATGCTTTTTGGCTTTGGGTTTTTCTTTTGTTTTGGAGAGAGTTGTTACAAAAGAGATTTGATAAGAATAGGTTGATACTGGGGCATATAATAACCTCTTGGGATTCTATTCTGGAGGTCTGTGAGGTGGTATCTGGTACAGTAAATTGACAGTGAACTCCATGCCAGGAAACACTGGCACACACTTCTTTTCTTTTAAGCTATTTTAAAGAATGTGCTTATTGTTTACTTGACTTTTTGAAAGTATAATTTATGGAATGAGGAATCCTTGAGTGATGCTATATGAAAATATTCACTTATATTTTATGAAAGGTTTGAAAGTTTTGGGATTTGATTCTATTTCTTCTTAAGCCTAGAGTTCAAAAGTAATTTAAGAACTAAATAAAAGTCTCTACAGGGACCTTTCAGTTTGTGGGCTTACCAATAACATTTTGAAAAATCCTATTACTATTAAGCACTGCAGTTTTTCATTAGATTTCAATAGCCCTTTTTCTCTTTCTCTGTGACACTTTTATAAGTAACAGATCGGTACAATTGGAACATAACACTTTACTGTGGCTTAATATTAATTGTCTTTCTTAGCACAGCCAAATAGCATTTAAAACAATGCTTTGAAGATTATTAACATGAAGAGCAGCCTTTTCAGTCATGCAGAGAAATGATTTTGAAGTGATATTAACTTTCAAATAAAATTCTGTTGGGAAACCTTATAATGGCTCGTTTTTTTTCTTTGGGGAAAAAGACTTCCAAGCTATACTTTTTGACATTCTTTGAGGGCACTCATGCTTTTAGATTGCTCCATATAAGTCAAAATAACTTGGTATTTTAGAGCCTTAAAGTTTAATATTAGCAGTTTTAAGTAATCCTCTTCCTGAAAATCAAGTTAGACATTTCTATTACTTTTATCATTATATGCCTTGGAGCAGTCTCTTAAAGAGACTTTTGTAAAGTCACAACTTTTCTAATCCATTTTAATGTCTTGCATCTGTAGATTTCATATTTGATTGAACTTTTAATTCAATTCAAATTAAAGTTTACTTTAAAAAATCCTTTTTATTTCTAGAGAAGTTTGTTGTTTATGGTTAATTTTCTTAAAGTAATTTTGAGTTGTCAAATTAACTGAGACAGATTATTGGGAAAAATTTTCTCTGCATCTTTTCTCCTTTTTTGCACGTAGGACTCAACAAAGTCAAAACATCAAGGTATGTTTGCCATTTCTTAAGGAATCTCATATGACTTATCCCTTTCTATAATTTATATCAACATCCAAGTGGGTGAAACACTCATCTAATGTTAGTTTCTTACTGATAAAACTTGCTAATATTTCACTTACCCTACTTGATTGACTTAAAACGACAAGGATTTTTTATTTCTGGGTTGTCTGGAGGATTCTGCTTCATGTGGTATTGGCTAGGGTTCCTCATGTGGGTTTGTTCAGTTGGCAGATGGTCTAGCCTGCATCTGTCACATGTCTGGGGCTTCAGTGTTGACTGCTCGTTGGGTGACTATGTCCTCTTCCACGTTGCCTCTCTGTTCAAGTAGTGTCTATTGAGTGCTAGGCTTCTAACTAGCATAGCATCACTTCTACCACATTCTGTTGGTCAAAGCAAGTCACTCAGTTTTAAGGTGATGGAAATATATCCCACCTCTTGACGAGAGGGATAGCAAGTGCAATTCTAGTCTATTCTAGATACAAGTCCCTCATCAGATTTATGATTTGCAAATTTTTTTGACAATGGTTTCTTAGATATGACAGCAAAAGCACAAGAAGCAAAATGAAAAATTAGATAAAATTGGACTTCACCTAGTTTGAAAACTTTTGTGCATCAAACGACACTAGCAAGAGAGTGAAAAGACAGATGGAGAAAATATTTGCAAATCGTAGATCTGATAAGGTACTTTTTTTTTTTTTTTTTTTTAAAGATTTTATTTATTTATTTTTCCCCAAAGCCCCAGTACATAGTTGTCTGTCATAGCTGCACATCCTTCTAGTTGCTGTATGTGGGACGCGGCCTCAGCATGGCTGGAGGAGTGGTGCCTCGGTGCGCACCCGGGATCCGAACCCGGGCCGCCGGCAGCGGAGCGCACGCACTTAACCACTAAGCCACGGGGCCGGCCCTGATAAGGTACTTTTTATCCAGAATATATAAAGAACTCTTACAACTTAACACCAAAAAGTTAAAACACCCAATTAAAAAATGGGCAAAGGACTTGGATAGACATTCTCCAGAGATGATATACAAATGGCCAATAAGCACATGAGATGATGCTCAACATCATTAGTCATCAGAGAAATACAAATCAAAAGCACAATGAGATACCCCTTCACATACCACATAACAAGTGTCGATGAAGATATGGAGAAATTGGAACCCTCGTACATTACTGGTGTGAATGTAAAATGGGGTAGCTGCTGTGGAAAATAGTTTGGTAGTTCCTCAAAATGTTAAAAACCATATGACCCAGCAATTCCACTTCTAGGTATATACCCCAAAGAATTGAAAGCAGGTGTAGAAACAAAAACATGTACACAAATGTCCATAGCAGTACAGTTTACAACAGCCAAATGTGGAAATAACCCAAATGTCCATCAACGGATTAATGGATAAACTAAATATGGTATATCCATACAATGGAATATTATTCAGTCAAATAATGGTACATGCTACAACATGGATGAACGTTGAAAACATTATGCGGAGTAAAAGAAGCCAGACATAAAAGGCCACATATTATATAGGTTCATATATATGAAATATCCAGAACAGGCAAAAAGTAGACAGAAAGCAGGTTAGTGATTGCCAGGGACTGGGGAGAAGGGAGAAAAGAGGAGTGATTGTTTAGTGGGTATTAGGTTTTCTTTTGGGGTAATGGAAATGTTCTGGAGCTAGAAGTGGTAATGGTTGTCCAACACTGTGATATTACTGAATGTTACTAAGTTGTACACTTTGAAATGGTTGAAATGGTGAATTTTATGTTAATGTATATTTTATTACAAAAAAGAAGCAATTGCACAATTGAATTTGCTTGCTCTTGTGCCTTATCCTTAAGAACATGCTCAGCCTAGCCATTGTGAAGATAAATGGAACAGAATTGAGTCACCCAAATTGTCACAGCCAAAGCAATCCCAAATCACCAGACAACCATTCAACTCCAAAACATATAAGAGTCTAGGCCAAGATCAGTAGAGCCATCTCACCCACCTCTAGCTGACTCTAAGTGTGTCAGCAATAAGTGCTTATCACGTTATGCTTCTGAAGTTTTTGGATTTGTTTTACAGCCTTATTGTGACAGTTTGACTGATGTAGTATCTAATACCATTTCTTGTTAAAAGAAATCAGAGCTTCTTGGAGAAATGGCTGATTTGAAGACTGGGGCAAAGAAGGTAACCATTGGACAGATAATTCTCCATTGAGATGGATAGTCAGTGTTAGACAGGAAGACACTCTCTGCTATTGCCTGAAAGCAGATCAATACGTTCTAGACACCAGGAGCGTAGAGAGTGAAGATGCTGATAGGAGCCTAATTTGTATCACAGGGTTACTTGGGGGCCACCCAACTTTGCCTGCACTTGGCACAGGCAGCAGGAGAAGACTTCTTGGACATTAGCTCTGGATGTATTCAATTGCTAAACAGACCCTTGGTTTAAGGCTGAGAGTTTTTGCCTTAAAGACAGAAGGATATCCTTGCTTGGATACTTTTGAGGGCACAGATGGTTAAACACCCACATTCATCTCTGTAAAACCTTAACGTTGATCCATAAATAACATTTTTTTGGGTAGGATGGCATCTTGATGATTTTTCCTCTAAAAGTATGTCTGTGTAAGGACCAGCCATGTTACGATTACCTGGAAGCTTTTTAGAAACGCAGAATTACACGCATGCCTCAGAGCTATTGAATCTGATCTGCATTTTTTTTTTTTCATTGGTGAGGAAGTTTAGCCCTGAGCTAACATCTGTTGCCAATCCTCCTCTTTTTGCTGAGGAAGATTAGCCCTGGGCTAACATCCGTGCCCATCTTCCTCTACTTTATATGGGATGCTGCCACAGCATGGCTTGATAAGCGGTGTGCAGGTCCAGCCCCAGGATCCAGGCCTGTGAACCCCAGGCTGCTGAAACAAAGCGCAGGAACTTAACCACTACGCCACCGTGCCGGCGTGTGAATCTGCATTTTAAAAAGATCCCCAGGTGTTTTATGAGCATATTAAGTTTTGAGAACCACCACATTAGATGTTAGTAACAGGAGGAACTCTGAGAAAATTCATTGAATTAATTGGTTGAATAGAGATTTCAAAAATATTATCCATCTGGATGACCTAATTCACAATTTTGGTTTTATTATCAATATTTAAATATTTTCCTGTCAATATCTGCCTAGTAGTATAAGCTGCTTTTATAAAAGCATCACAACTCCAAAACAAATACTGTGACTACAAGAAGAGATCACTTTCAGTTTTCCCGGGCTGCCACGAGTCTTATTCAGTGCTTAAAATCTTGCTAAGTCTGGTCTATTAATTTGCTTTTAATTTTTCTATTTTTATTTTTTGTTCCTGTGCTAACTTGCTTACTAATTTGCTGTCAATTTTCTTTTTTCTCCAGTTTTTATTTCTTACTCAGGTGCTAATTTTCATATAAACTTGTGGACCTTCACAAGGTCTTAGAAGAATCTTCTTGTGACATGGAAAGGAAATAGAGATATGAAATGACTTTAAAAACATGCAGAAAATACTAAATGTTTTGACACTTATACTTTTGACAGTTGCCAGATCTACTCCAATATATTCATTAACTACAAGCCAAGATGACAAAAAGTTGAAGGAGGTGACAGGTTTCAAAAAACATGCATTAAAAAAAATTCCCAACACATTTTTTTGGTCTATGAATTATAATTTACAAAATAAAATTTTTGAAAATCTTCAGTATGGTTTTAAGCTGCTTTCTTCCAGTTGATTTTAGAGGATGACATTTTCAGAATCTTTCCTTTTCTGTATCCAAGAACACAATCTATTATGGAATTTGGTTATTGGAGATTTCAAAATTTCATTTGGGTTTAGTGTACCTTGTTCTGAATTGTGTGTGGAATGGGAAACAGGAAATATACTTGCCTGTTGTATTAACTATCATGACACATCTTTCATGATGTTCATTTTGCCAGTAATTTTAAACGATTAATCACTTACATCTTACATCATTAAAATAAAAAGTTTTCAGAATACTTGAACATGCATTATCTTATTAAGTCTTCACTATAACTCTGTGTGGTAGCTTTTATTATCTCCACTCTAGAAATAAGGAGTCTGATCGAGGATGATTAACTGTACTGATCACAGAGGGTAAATGGTGAAGAGCAGAGGCTGGAATCCAGGTTACCTGACTTCTAATTCAATGCTTTCTCCACCACAACAGTTTTTCTTCCCTTCCTGTGGATTTTGTTTATCTCAGAATTTCCTTAAATATCATGTTCTCCAGCATATAGAAGTCAATTGTGTATAATTCAAAGAAATTGATCTTTTACTGTAAACTGTATCTATGTTCTGCTCTAATGCTAATCAAGAAGAAAACTTTAAGTTTAAAGTTTTCTCTTCCAATTTAATTATAATTTGCCTTTCAATTTAATAATTCTAAGATCTTAAAATAAAGCAGAATATGTTACCCTTTATGATTTTTTTTAATGGATTCCTACTTGAAGAACGAGGTAGCACTCACTACAGATTGATTACCATTTTAAACAAGAAGTTTCCCCCTGGTTACAGGGAAATTCAGGAAAATAGATAATAAATAATGGCTATTTGTAGCACTTGAAAGGCTTTATTAATAAGTCACGTCAAACCGTCTAATGCTTTTTCCTCAGAGTTGTTATTCACCAACACTTTATGGATTTCTATTTGTCACGTTGCTTCTAAAATGTGGATAGGATTCTTATATTCAGGGAAATATTCTTTTGTTTCTTTGTTGAGTTTATTTTGAGGATAAAATCTGTTTAGGTATCATTTTCATGTTAGACTTGAGCTTTGAAATTTGTATTTTTCATAAAATAATAGTCTCTATGGTTCCAAACTGCCTCTTTGTTTTTTAGTATTGCTCATTTCATCTCTTTTTATTGCAAACTTAATCCTATATTTTTTAGTATCTAGGCTAATTATTTATCATAAATTGATTTTGGTTCTTCAACTATGATATTTGTTTGCAGTTTAAGAAAATATAAAGACTATATTCTAAGGATCTAATACTATTTTACTTCCCTTGGGATGTTAATTAACTTTTATAGTTTTTATTAGTTCTAAAATAAATGGTCTCCACATTTAGGATATTTTCAGCCTAGACTTTGCCTCCTCTCTATTTGCCTTCATGATATCTCCTGTTAAATGTCCTCTCAATTGAGGTTTGTAGGTTGAAAGTAAAATTCCTCTTCCTAACTAAATGGGTACCGCTTTCTAATTGCCCAGAGTCACCACCTTTACGGGGTCTGACTTCTACTTTTGTGTGATTATGTGCTATTTTCCCTCTTTGCATTTTTCATTCAATTTTTTGCCAGCTCCTATATACTGAGTGTTTGTGTCTCCCCAAAATTCATACGTTGAAGCCCCAACCCCCAATTTGATAGTATTTGCAGGTGGGGCCTTTGGGAGGTAATTAGGTCATGAAGATGGAACCCTCATAAATAGGATTAGTGCCCTTAGGAGAAGAGACACCTAAGAGATAATCTTTCAGACATGTGAGAACACAGCAAGAAGGCAGCTGTCTATAAGCCAGGAAGTGGGCTCTCAGCAGAACCAGACCATGCTGGCACTGTGATCTTGGATTTCCAGCTTTTAGACTGTGAGAAATAAATGTCATTTAAGCCACTCAGTCTATGGTATTTTATTATGGCAGCCCCAAATGACTAAGACACCAACTTTGGTGTCATGGGCTAAATTGTGGACTCCCCTTCTCCTCAAATTCATATGTTGAAGTTCTAAACCCCACTACTAGAGAATTTGACTATATTTAAAGATAGGGTCCTTAAGAGGCAATTAAAGTTAAATGAGGTCATTTGGGTGGGCCCTAATCCTATGTGACGTGTTGTTTTTTTTCCCCCAAAGCCCCAGTGCATAGTTGTGGATCCTAGTTGTACATCTTTCTAGCTCTTCTATGTGGGATGCCACCTCAGCGTGGCTTGATGAGCGGTGCGTAGGTCCCTGCCCATGATCCGAACCAGGCCACTGAAGTGGAGTGTGCGAACTTAACTGCTATGCCACCAGGCCAGCCCCTGACTGGTGTTCTTACAAGATTAGGATACAGATGTGCTCAGAGGGAAGACCAAGTGATGACATAGGGAGAAGATGGCTGTCAACAAGCCAAGGAGAGAGGCTCTCAGAAGAAACTAACCCTGCTGACACCTTGGTCTTGGACTTCTAGCCTCCAGAACTGTGAGGAAATAAATTTCTGTTGTTTAAACCACCCAGTCTGTGTATTTTATTATGGCAGCCCTAGTAAACCAGTACACATTGGCAATTTTCTGCAATGTTTCTTGAATTTTGACCAGTTGAAGAGTACGCATTGGTTCTTTATTGTCACTTTATTTATATATATTATTCTATTTATCTAAAACAGCATTACATTTCCCATACTTTGACTTAATTTGGAGAAATACCAATTATTTTGCAAAATATTCCTATTCATTCTTTCTTTCTCAACTTAGAAGTAACCTCCTCTGGAAGGCATGCCCATGTACCTGTTCTTTGGGCTCCTTTGCACTTAGTGCTTGTCCCAATTACAGCCCTTTTTCATACCATGTTACAGTTGTACATTTGACTAGTTTCCTCTCCCACCTGCAAGATTGTAAATGCCTATGGTCAGGGACTGAGTCTTGAGTATTCTTATATTTCCACTGCCTAGCATAGTGCCTGGCACAAAGAATGTGCTTAGTAAATATTTCTGAGTAAATTACATTGTTTTTTTACTGCAGTAATAATCCCCAAATACCAATGTTTTAAAACAAGAAAAGTTTGTTTCTTGCTTATGACACTGTGCATTGTGATTCTGCTAAGGCTCTGCTCTGTGTCATCTTCACTCCTGGATCCAGGTTAATGGAGTAGCCACCATTTACAGCATTGTCTGTCACTGTGGCAGAGGGGAAAGGAGAGCACGGTGATCCAGTAGTGGCTCATAGATCTTCTGCACAGATATCACTTCTGCTTATATTTCATTGATCATACAAGTCACATAGCCACATATGATGTCAATGTGGGAGAGAATTAGATCTGACCATGTGTTGGAAGGAGAGAAAGCCAGACTACCAAAAAAACTCCTATATTGGTACACAGCATAGTGTTTCATTTATGATTTGGTCTTTTTAGTTTCATGTTTTATCTACTATCATTACCTTAGTGGGCTTGAATTTTGCTAAAATATTAACTTTGAAAGTATTTTTTGGCCCTAGTCAATCTGGATCTTATGACCCATAAGAAACTGTTCTAGTTTTTCTTCTATATTTTGAACCTTATCTTCTTGGAGAGTGATATCAGCTAGTTCTTATAGCTTGTGATCTTATTGTAGTTCCATATTTCGTGCACTACGACCATGGATAGAACATTATAACTTTTTTTTTTTTTGTGAGGAAGATCAGCCCTGAGCTAACATCCATGCCAATCCTCCTCTTTTTGCTGAGGAAGACCGGCTCTGAGCTAACATCTATTGCCAATCCTCCTCCTTTTTTTCCCCCCAAAGCCCCAGTAGATAGTTGTATGTCATAGTTGCACATCCTTCCAGTTGCTGTATGTGGGACGTGGCCTCAGCATGGCCAGAGAAGCGGTGCATCAGTGTGTACCCGGATCCTAACCCGGGCTGCCAGTAGTGGAGCGCGCGCACTTAACCGCTAAGCCACGGCGCAGGCCCTAGAACTTATGACTTTTCGGCTTCTCAATTTCCTTTTCTGTGAAAATATATTATGATGTCTCAAGTTCCTTCTACCTCTTTATTTCACATAGATCATAAATATGTATTATAAGTGACTATAGTGTTCATGGATTTAATTTTTATTTGGTTGGTATCGAAGTACATGGTTGTTGGTTTATGAGTAGATAACTACTTCATTATTTTAGTGTAAACTCTTTACAGGAGATCCTCCTGTTTATGGTCTCAAATATACATTGGTTTTCCTGTCAAAACACAGCTTCTCCCAATGTAGATGACTCTGATGTTGCTGAGCAGAGCAACTTGAACATATCCTGGCCTTTCTAAGCAAACCAGGGCCATAAGAATATACAGTGAAAAAAATCAGTATATTTGATTATGAATACATTTAAAGTTACGGTAAAAATTAACATAAAAATATTTAAACCAAATAAAATTTTGGGAAAAATATTTGCAACACACAAATATAGACAAAGCGTTTTTAACTATTATACAGAGAGATCCCATAAACTAATAAGAAGAAGTATAGTCTACTAGAAAAATGGGGTAAGGATATGAACAGGCAGTTCACACACACACACACACACACATGGCCAATGAACATATGAAAAGATGCTAACTCTCAGTGCTGATGAGAGTGGGGGAATGGGCATTCCTATACACTGCTGGTGAAATGTAGAATGGTACAATTTTTTGTGGGTAAGGTAGTATAACCCTTTGTGGCACATATTTTAAAAATTTTAAATGTTTATGTATTTTAATCCAGCCACCCCAGTTCTTGGAATCTAACCCCCAGAAAGGATAGGGATGCTCATTGCAGCACTGTTTGTAAAAGCAAAAAATTAGAAGCAATTTAAAAGTCTCTCAACAAGGGAAAAGTATATCCATAAAATGGAAAAGTACACATATATTAGAAGAAGGAGGAAAAAATAATAAAACGGTAGCTAAGATTTATTGAGTGCTGACTGTGTTCCAGACTCAATTGTAAATGCTCTTTTAGAGGTAGATTTATAAATATGAACAGAGTAATATATACATGATATATTGAGTGAAAAAAAGTTTCATGACAATATGAAAATAAATGTGAGTATAAATGTATTATTGTAAAGATCCAGATACTTACATTTCTGTATGTACTATATGTAGATATACAGATACAGACATCTTTATGAATACGGAAAAAGTTGGGATGGCTACACTCCAAAGTATTAACAGTTGTTAATAAGGGATTGGGTTAGATGGGGGATGCTTTTGTTTCTTATATAGTCATAAAAACATGGGATTATGGGTAATTTTTACTTTTTTTTCTTGCTTTTCAAATAAAAAGTTAAATAAAAACATGTTGGTGGTGATGGTGCCTGAATAGTTATGTTCTGCTTCATCATTGTAAGTGCAGCTTGGACTCTGAATATAGTTTTTGGTGGAAAAGCTTGGGAGAAGAAGAACATCACTTTCATGGTGCGGTCGTAGAGAACTAGAAGTTTCCCAAAGTGAGGAGCCTTAATTCTATTAGTAATTTATAACTAAGAATACATTTTAAAAATAGATACTAATTATTCCCCTCGTTGAGATCAGAAGCCACTAGGGAAAGGGACATTTTGGTAGTTACACTTCGGGAGGTGAAGGATGGTGAGGTACATTTTGAGAAAGCAGGTGTGGATGGGGTGGTGGTTTGGAGTATTGTAGTGTCACATGGGGGCTCTGGATTCCCAGGGGATGGGATAAAGCAGCAGAGGGTAAAGGTCGTTGGATTATTCTTGCATATTTGCCTTTGGTTCTTCTATTTGCTGTTTTGACATGAAAATGACTTCCAAACTCTAGATTAACAGGAGCTGCATTTGAGTATTAGGTCTGGTTTGGAGGGGGTAAGCCCTTATTATCAGTGGTTCTGCTGCCCCTCATCCAGCATCTCCTTAATGATTCTCTCTTTTCCATTCTTCTTCCAGTGCCATAGAGAAGAGAAGACAGAGCATGCGCAGAAAAGAAGAAAAGGACCAACACGATTTTCAAAACACTCACTGCTAGAAAAGGAGTTCAGCAGAAGGAGTGGTTGCTTTTAGGATCCCTGTGCCCACCACACTCCTCTTATTTTTACATGAGCTCCCTACATCTTTCCAGATTTCAGGATGACTGTCCTGTGACTTTAGTTCTCTGATGGGCTCACAAAAAGTCATTAATTTGCTATCTGTTCAGATTTCTTCTTGTTGCAAATATGAGCGCTACAGTTTGGAGCTGAAACCACAAGTAAGTGATAAGATTTTAAGTGATTAAATTACTAAAGCAATGCAGGTAAACCAAATGTAAATAACGATTAAAGAAAACTTGGCAGAAATCTAAATGATATGTTTAGAAAGGATGTGTGAGCAATATAACTAAGAAAATAGCATCAGCCAAAAGAAAATCCCACCAGTTTTCCAAAAAAATGATTTCTAATTATTTGCAAATACTTATTGAGCATTTATTAAGTGCTTTGCCTACCTTTGAAAATTGAATCTTTTCAGCAACCCTCTGAATTAAGTTCTCTTATTATTCTCATTATGAGGAAACTGAGGCACAAAGAGTTTGAGTGACTTGTCCAAGGTCCTACAATTAATAAAGGTTGGAACTGGGATTCTGATTCAAGAAGTCTGAATCCAGAGTCTGTCTTCATAATATAAATGGAATGAGGCTTTCACTTTTTCAGGTATTAAAAGGATCCCAGTTGAATAAAGAAAGAACACGCTGTAAGAAATAGTTCAATAGCAGAAGATACTATAATAGTATATGAAAGGAGAAATATTCTCAGACTGATGAAAGGAAGAAAAGAAAAGGAAAGCCTGTGAGGATTTTAGAGCATCCTCGCCACGGCAGCATGTCTGACCCAGGCAGACACTTCTAAGAGCTGCATGGAACTGTAGGTAAGGTCGACAGGAATAAAACTATCCATCTTATCTTACTTTCCTTGTATATACCCTCAGACTCCTCTCTATTATTCACTGGCAACCCCAGCTCTCTGAAAATTCCACTGAAAGTATTGAAAGAAGATACTTTTTATTTTAAATTCTGTCTTCCCACTGTTTGTAGATATTATGTGCGTTACATTGCTCAAGATTCATTCTCTTTGCCCGAGGAAAAAGACAGTTTAAAAATAACTTGTGATGTGATCAGAAAAGTCTTTGTATAAAGATACCTGAAAGAGAGAGAACACAGGCATCTGGGTAACACATGATGGGTGACAGTTTTCAACTGTGCTTGGGAGGAAGCAGTTTGTTTTGCATAGAAACAAAGTGTAGACGGGGAAAAAAGGGATATGTTAATGCTAGACATATTTGGCATGTATTTAAATATATCTGTTGCTAACAAGCTGGATAAATCCTCTAAATATAAAATATATAATTTGGGGGGATGCAGTTGGCCATAGGACCTCTTTCTTTTCTTCTCTTTTCGGGGAAGATTGGCCCTGAGCTAACATCTGTTGCCCATCTTCCTCTTTTTCTTTTTTCTCCCCAAAGCCCCAGTACATAGTTGTAGGTCCTTCTAGCTCTTCTATGTGGGACGCCACCTCAGCATGGCTTGATGAGCGGTGAGTAGGTCCATGCCCAGGATCTGAACCAGCGAACCCCAAGCCTCCAAAAAAGCAGAATGCGCGAACTTAACTGCTACGCCACTGGGCCAGCCCCAGACCTCTTTCTTGACTTGTTAGTGGTGGTGGTGGAAGAGGAGGGAGGCAGACAGGAGTGGGGGAAATAGTATTTCTACTAGAAGAATTTTGAACCTAAAGTATAAGAAAATGTTCTCCTTCCTATTGATACTGGTCATGCTTAATCCAGACAATGGGTGATTGTCAAGGCTTATTTGTTAGCCCCTTATATCCTCTTTACACTGAAAGGGTGGGAGCATACAATATGCTCAGTGAGGGGGGGATGTGTGGAAATCTTACTGTAGTCCAACAATTACAGAGAGTCCGGGATATTTTGTAATACCATCATTTATGTCAAAGTCCAGCCCAGACTTTTAAAATGTTTGAGTATCATTGGATTGTAGCAAAATACCATTTTGTTGAAGAAAACAACCCTCTCCCATCCGACTTGAAGTGGATTGAGGCAGTGGTAACTTTAGTACAAGTTTGAAACAAAGTCTGCTTCTCTAACCTTTTTAGTAGACAAGCAGACACATTACCAAAAAATATGAGATTGGAAAGTCTAGTTGGAAGTTTTGCCTTTACAAATTTTCTTAAAATGGAGAGGGAATGGGCTCTACAGTGACTCTGCCCTGGCAGCATGAGGAGGGGCAGGGTGCTGGTGTCCCAGCTGGAGGAGCCAAGGGTTACCCGGTGCCTTTTATTTCAACATTAAAACACTATAGAGAAAAGGGTCTGACTTTCCATCTTTTAATATTGCTCAATCATTTCTTTTTACTCCTTGCTTCAGTGAGCACAGTATGTAGTTTTCAGGGGAATTTATTAAAAAGAAAACCCTTTGCTATTTTATGGATGGATTTCGGAGAAATCTACAGTCATTGCATGTTTCTCAATTCCTTCACAGCTGTTCTAATTCTCTAAATCTTGGTAAGGGCATGATAAAAAAATTGGCTCCTAATTTATTATTTAACAAGTGTCAGAATATTTCGACATTAGCAAATGAAGGGAAATGTTTTATATAACCTCAGTAACTCAAACTGTGAGCATGGCTTTCTATTTTGGTCAGTTGTAGATAGTCATAATTACATAGCAGGCTGTTGGAAGCCCAGGCCAATTTTGCTGTAACGTTCTGGGTAACTGAGATCATTTGGGCTCAGTTTCATATTTATAGTGGTTATCTGCTGTCTGTGTTAAGAATGCCCCCTCCCTTTTGTCTTTGCCCAAAGACAAAGTTACATAAACACTTTTGTATATGTATTTATAATTTGGAGTCTGTAGCCATTTTTGGGTTTTAACTTCTTGCTTTCCATTTCTTTTTTTGTGTGTCTGAGGAAGATTAGCCCTGAGCTAACATCCGTTGCCAATCCTCCTCTTTTTGCTGAGGAAGATTAGCCCTGGGCTAACATCCATGCCCATCTTCCTCCACTTTGTATGGGAGGCCGCCACAGCATGGCTTGCCAAGCAGTGCATCAGTCTGCGCCCAGGATCCGAACCTGCGAACCCCGGGCCGCCGAAGTGGAGTGTGTGAACTTAACTGCTAAGCCACCAGGCCAGCTCCCTTGCTTTCCATTTCTTAAGGGCCATTCTCAGCATTTCACCAACATCTCCTAATCTGTAGTGAGTAAAGGATGGCAAGAAACAAGCCAGAGAAGATGCTAGTGGGCTAGGGAAAGGTCCAGCGCAGAGACTATTGTCTTATTGTACGGTAGAGGCCATGCTTCTGCGGTCCGTATTCATCATGCACTTGGAGTCTCTCTCACACAGCTTCTGATTTAGGGCACATGGTGTCATCTTTCAGCTGGCTTAAAAAGGGTTTACACTACATGTACTCTTTGAGAAGTCTTTGAAAATAAGTTTATATTAATGCAGGCAGTTCTCTAGACCACAAACTTAAAATTCTGTGGGAGCTGTGTGCAACAAATGGAAATGAGTGGAGTGAATGATATTGAAACTAACATTGCCTTTTAAGTCACTGCGTGAGCATAAGATACACATGCACAAGCAAGGCCCACTGGCTGGCTGGGTGTGACTCTTGTTTTAGACTCATTTTATTTTCTTGCAGTAAGAATGCTGAACTGGATAATAGAACTCTCTCTCCCCTGGTCCCTGAGAAACCAACCTCCCAGCTGCAGTCCCCATTTTTAGCAAGCACAAATCTCATCTTATTTAACCAATATTTCCTTGAGTGGCTGAGTTGAGGAAGTTATTGCTTTCTGTAGTCTCAATTGCCTAATAGAAAGTCATTTTACCTAAATCCTAAGAGTCCTGTGGGAAAATCCCAGTTGGTTACTCTGCCTGTGGACTAAAGCAGAGGCTGACTGGCTCCTCTTCACAAGCAGAACTAGTTTTAAGATTTTCACTCACACCACCTTAGCTAAACTTGAAAATTTCCTGTTTGTTATAGCAAGAAGGCAATTTAATTCTGCTGTTTCTAAATATTATTAGAGTCTACCCCTGGATACAATTCAGTTCCTGAATAGGACTATTGCTGGGAGATCTGACTGATTTGAATATGTTGGTAGACTGACTTATATTGTGCAAACATCATTTTCTTGCAAAGAAGTTCTGAAATTCTGTGGTATCTATCAAGTATTGTTTTTGTAAAAACTAAAAACCCCTAAATCTTTCTTCTTGCTATTTAATCAAGTACTTAAGATGATTGTATAATAAGTATCCTTTTTAAAAATAGGATTTGAGGGCCGGCCCTGTGGCTTGGTGGTTAAGTGCGTGCGCTGCGATGCTGGTGGCCCGGGTTCGGATCCCGGGTGCGCATCGAGGCACCGCTTCTCCGTCCATCCTGAGGCCGAGTCCCACATACAGCAACTAGAAGGATGTGCAGCTATGACATACAACTATCTACTGGGGCTTTGGGGGGAAAAAAATAAAATAAATAAAATCTTTAAAAAAAAAAAATAGGATTTGATATTTAACTGCATGTTTAGCAAAATTAATTAGTTGGAGGCTTCTGCAATTTGGGCCTGCACAATTGTCCAAGGAACCTGCAAAGGCTTCATGTTGCAAAATTATTTAAGCACGTAATGATTATACCTTTCACCTGTGTAGTACATCTTATAGATAACTCACTATTAATAGGCATTTATTAAGGCAATTATAAATACACTCTGCTTTTATAGCTATAAATAAGCCTTCCCATTTCCCATGAGAGCTTCTTATTCCCTTTATGTGGGAGAATAAATGGAGGCAAAGATGGAGCATTACTAGTAGGTCTGTCGTGTGCCTGGGCTGATTAGTATATTGTGGAGGGATTAATACCTTTGAATAGATTATAATTTTACTATCTATGACTCATCTCCAATAACACTCAATTCTTTGCCATATAAGCAAAATGGAATCATATTTGCAGTGAAAAGATACCCTCTCTAATGGCTTTAAAACATGGCCAAACAATTTTCTGATACTCCTTCATTAGGAGAGGGGATCTTTGTCCCCTTTCTTTGAATCAGGGCTCTGTGACTGCTCAACCAATATATACACTGAAAGTCACACTGTGCTGATCCCTGGCCCAGGCTTTAAGAAGCTGGCAGCTTCCACTTCCTGTCTTCCACTTCCTTCCTTCCTGATGCTTGCTCTTGGAACCCTGCCACCATGCCATGAGAAAGCCTCTGCAGCCACAGCAGCAGCCCTCGTGGAGCATCCAGTGCACAGCTCTAGCTGCGCTTCCAGATTATAGCCAGCTCCTACTTGCCAGCCATGAGTGAGCCATCCTGAAAGCCATCCTCTGTGTGGAGCACAGATTAGCTATCTCTGTTGATCCCTGTGCAAGTTACAGATTTGTAAACAAAATAAATGGTTATTCTTGCTTTTAGGCCACTGAAATTTGAGGTGGTTTTTTACACAACAGATAACTGGAACATGCTCTCAGGAAATGTCAATGTTTCCAGCTCCCTTCTGTTTAGTGCAGCAAAAGCCGGGTGCTACTTCGTATCTCAACCCGTGATGCTACTGGCTTGCAAAGGAAGAAAGTGAACACAACACATGTATGGGGGAGACTCCCAGCTCTCAGTAAATATTGGTGGAATTATACTTGTTCTAGGATGATGCATCACAGTCTAATCTAATTTACTGAGTGTCTACTAAGTGCCAGGCACAGTTGCAGCTCTAATAGAGGCAGCTTTGCTGTTTGTAGTTCTGCATGAGCTACTAATTCACCACGGGCTTTGACAGATTATCCTGCGCTAATGAATCCCATTTCCTCATCTGTAAACTGCGAGGGCTGGGATAAATATTCTTTCAGGTCCTTCAGCTCTAAGATGATATTACTCATGACTCTAAAACTGTAGCTGTTCCATTTGAAAATCCAAATGTTTATTGGGCCCAAAAAGGATGCCTCTCTTCATTATTGGAATATTCTTCCCTTTGTAGGGAGTAGTTCATTCCTAAGAAGGACTGAAAGTAAAGTTCACCTGGTCTGTACCTGATGCTCTCCAACTGATGACAATTCTCCAGTCTAAATTTAAAACCACAAACAAAAAAGGACCTAGAAGCTGAAATGAAGAAGCTCTGATGAGCAAATGAAAATTGAGCCAATAAAATTTACCTCATAGGGTTGTTAAAAGAGGTAACATATGTAAAGCCCATAGTTCAGAGCCTGACACTTAGCAGACACCCAACAAAGGTGGTTGTTTTTTTTTTACTGAGAAGTAACCCAGACTAGTCACTTGAAATGTAAAATTTTGGTCATGGAATTGCATAAAATACTTTCCTATTTTTACAACAGTTTTTGTAGTCTTACATGCTCTACATTAAAAGATTGTTATTTAATATATTGTACTTCTTTTGTCCATCTGTCTGATAAATATTGGCTGCCTGGTTTTTGATTTTGCTAAATTTCCCTTTTTGTCGTTGTTTAAATAAGGAATTGTTCTTTTCAAGAATGCAAGCCTGGATATATGTGATGAAAAGTTTATTCTAAGAAAATGCCTGAAGAGATGAACTGTGGCATGACATTTTATAAAACTCATAAAATGAATTTGCAATATTCTTTTATTGGACAAATTTTAATTAAGAATATATTGTTTTTCCTCAAGTGTATTAGTTACATATTGCTGTGTAACAGATTATCCCAAGACTTAGTGTTTAAAACAACAAATATATATTATCTTATTCAGTTTCTATGGATCAGAAGTTTAGGAGTGGCTTAGTTGGATGTTTCTGGCTTGGGTCTCTCATGAGATTTTAGACAAGATGTCAGCTAGGGCTGCAATCATCTGAAAGCTTGACTGGGGCTGGGGGATCTGCTTCCTCTGGTTCACTCAGGTGCTGGCAAGTTGGTGCTGGCTATTATTAGGAGACATCAGTTCCTTGCCATGACGATCTCTCCATAGGGCTACTTTAATGTTCTTAAACATGGCATTTGATTCTCTTCAAGAGAGAGCAAGGAAGAAGCCACAATGTCTTCTATGACCTTGCCTTGTAAGTCAAACTCTCTTATTAGTCACACAGGTAAGTCCTATTCTGTTTGGGAGAAGACCATCCAAGAGCTAGAAACTCAAAAGTGAGAATCACTGTGGACCACCTTGGATGATGGTTACCATGGCAAGGCTCTGGCTTAGGCTCTCTCCTCTTGTCACTCTGTATATACTCCATGGACAAACCCATCCATATACATAGCTTTACATATCACCGTTAAACCCATTACTCCCAAATATATAAACAAGCTCAGATTTCTCTTCTGTTCTTCAGACCTCAATGAATCAAACCTACTGGACATTCATTTTTTCCAACTGGTATTTACTGAGTAGCCACTAGGAACTAAGCCTTAAGCCAGTCTGGGTAAACAAGACAGGTCTCCTGCTTTCATAGAGATTACAGCTTAGTGAAGCAGGAGGAAAATAAAAAAGTAAGTTAAGAAAATACTTACAGCTTGTGGTAAGTATGAGACAAATATACTGCTGTGATAATAATGGTGGTGTGTGGTAGGAGAGGAGAGGGGTAGGAGAGGGAGGAGA
Organism: Ceratotherium simum simum; assembly: GCF_057802395.1. Taxonomy (NCBI): domain Eukaryota; kingdom Metazoa; phylum Chordata; class Mammalia; order Perissodactyla; family Rhinocerotidae; genus Ceratotherium; species Ceratotherium simum. The sequence goes on along the minus strand of NC_141902.1, from coordinate 10,707,046 downwards.
GCTACTTTGGATGAAGTGGACAAAGAAGAACTCTTTGAAGAAGTGTCATTTAAACTGAGACTGGAGGGATAAGATGTGAAAGATGGGGGAGGAAACTGTTCCAGGCACTGAGAACAGCAAGTACAAAGGCCCCGAGGCAAGGAAGAGCATAGCATGATCTAGAAAATGTCAGAACCATTGTGGCTGGAGCACTATGAGTGAGAAAGAGAAGGGCAAGAGATAAAGTTGGTAAGGTAGGCAGGGACTAGATCACTTTGGTCTTGAAATTGAGGGCCTTATAACATATATGATGGAGTCTGAGTACCATGGGAAGAGATGGGGTTTTAAGGAGACTCCGGACATATGGTATATGTAATGTAACAAAGCTGTATGTAAAATCATTCTTCTCATCTCCCACTCCAATTGCTGGTTCTCTAATGCTTCCTGCATCACTGAATAGCAGCACCATCCAGTAGTTGTGAAGAGTGCAGGCTTTGCAGTTAGGCAGCTCTGTTTGAATTTTAGCTCTGTAGCTCACTAGCAAAGCGATCTTGGAAGCGTTATTTATGTTGTCTGATCTCCAATGTCCTCACCTTTAAAGTGGGAACTGTGGGGTGAGGATTAAATTGCCTGGCACCTAGTTGTAGTTGAAACATGGTAACTGTGATGATGATTTTCTTTAAATAGTGACACTAGACCATCTGACGTATTCCCAACTCATGTTCCTTATCTTACTTCTAAAGAAACTGTCTAAATTTTATTTTCTTGCCCAGCAATTTAGAATACAGAATCTGGTGCAGTGTAGGGCTCTCACTACAGGGCAAAGTAGTTTACAGGCTGAGTCACACACTAAAACAGGGCTTAGAACGTGAGGAAAGTTTTTGAGATTAGCCTTACCCTTTTTTCTCCCCAAATTGGCTGAAACCTCTTGTTTCTAGTCTTTGAGTTAGCTAGGTTCATTAGGACTAGGTTCTGAGTACAAGCCCTTGTTTTAAGTCCAAACTTTTACTAACCACCAGATACTGTGTCCAGACACCAAAGTCCAGTATTTCTTTTTCATTGTGTATTCTTCAGAATACTAGTTCTCAAAGATTTCTGTAAAAAAACTGATTTAATGGGGACACTGCATATTATCCCCCTCTCTTGGAGACTTACAGTTGTGATGAATAGGGAAGCTCTATGAGAATCTGTTTAATGGTGTTTAACTCAGTATTTCCACACATATTTGACCATAGAACTCCCCCCTACCCAAACAAAGCACATATTAGCCCCCCTGCCCCCGATTTTGGGAAACTCCATTTCAGGCTGATTTCTCATTCTCTTGATTTGCATATCCCTTATGTCTTTATTCCAAATGCCCTCAGCCCTGGTCAAGTAGCATCAATTTACCCTTTCTAGCTTTTTCTTAATCCCACCTGATTATTTTATCCCTGTATGTTCTATTTACCTGCCATGCCTTAATACTACCAGTCATGTCTTGTCTTTGTTCATGTTCTTTCTGGCCTCCAGATTTATTGGTAACATTTAATTTTTTTTCATTTTTATAGTGATTTTCTAAATAACTCATTTTCTGGGTTATTGTATGTATATAGTTATATATCTTTTTTTATTGAGATATAATTTACATATAATAGTTTCAGGTGTACAGCATAATAATTTGATATTTGTATATATTGTGAAATGATCACCACAATAAGTCTAATTAATATCCATCATCACACATAGTTACAAATTTTTCCTTCTTGTGAAGAGAACTTTTAAGATCTACTCTCTTAGCAACCTTTAAATATACAATACAGTATTATTAACTATAGTGACTATGCTGTACATTATATCTCCATGACTGACTTATTTTATCGCTGGAAGTTTGTACCTTTTGACCCACTTCACCCATTTTGCTCTATGGTGAAGAGCAAATGGTAACCACCTGCCTGTGGTAACCACCAATCTGTCCTCTGTATATATGAATTCATTTTTTTTTTTAGATTCCACATAAAAGTGAGATCATATGGTATTTGTCTTTGTCTGTCTGACTTATTTCACTTAGCATGATGCCCTCAAGGTCTATCCATGTTGTCATAAATGGCAAGATTTCCTTTTTTATATGGCTGAATAACTTTCCATTGTATATATACCACATTTTCTTTATCCATTCATCCATCGATGGATGCTTAGGTTGCTTCCTTGTCTTGCCTATTGTAAACTGGGTTATTATATTAATGTCTCCCAGACTCTCTTTATGGTGTCAGAGGAGACGTTGTCTATAGAAAATTAAATTTAGTTTTAGTTGTTGTACAAACTCCTTCCACATCTCCTAATCAGGCATCCTTTCTACATTACCCTTAAGCGAACATTTAAATACCAAGGAGTTCATCACCTCAGAGGGCAGCCCTCTTCATTTGGACAGCTCCAATATTTAGGAAATTCTTTCTTATACTGAAACTAAATGTGTCTCACTATCATTGGTGGACTTAGCTTAGTCCTTTTGCATTAAGTTGTTGTCATATGTTTCCTATACCGTCTCTTTTTCAGAGAGCTCTGCGTATGATACCGTTACCTGACACTTCAATATTCTATTTACCCTTTTTTAACTAGTATATACAATGAGAAGTCTCTCTTAGTGATGGACTCCAGTAAAACTCATACCCACAACTTAAAACCTCTTTCCACCAAAATAGCATTAAGTTTGGTTTGGATTGCAGCTGGTGGTGACCATGTATACGGCCAGCCGGAATAGCTTAGTCTTCTTGCAAGACAGCAAGTTGAAGGTCTAGAAGGGAAAAATTCAGAGTCTGGATCAGGAAAGGCAAGTCAGCCAGTCAATGCAACTCTAGGGAAAATTTGGAAGTAGGTGAAGCTTATTTTGATACTTCTAGCTTGAATTTTCTGGACTCTTTTTCCCGTTGCATGGATTCCCTTCCTATTTCTCCTTCACTTTACACGCCCAGAACTTGCTTGCTTTTTTCCTCAATTAAAACTCGCTTTCAGGAAAAGATTTAGTTTCAATTGCTTGTATATTTGTTGAGAATATAATATGATATCATTCTCAAATTTATGTACACTTTAAGCATTATTGCTAACTATGGGTTGAAAGGCATTGTTCTCTTGTGTGGAAGGAATTTTAAACTTCAATAGCTGGGTGAGAGAGATTTGGAGGGCTGGGAAAATATTTATATTGGTTTGTCTAAAATCATAAAATATTTTGTCTGCCTGTTTTCTTGCATTTAAGCCTATTCTTACAAATTCCCCTAAACATTCTGTTCCCTTAAGTAAATTCTGTACTGCATTCTGCCTAAGGATTCTCCCATGCAGTGTTTCTCAAACTTTAAATCAATGTGCTCCTGATGTCAAAGGAGCATAAAGCCTGGGATCTGAGAGTGTGGTTATGAAGAACACCCCTCAGGATTAAAATGATTCCCTTGGGAAATTGTTTTGTCCTCTTGTAGACTAAAAATCAATTTAATTCAAAAGATCAATGAAAATGGAAAATCACTGTGAAAGTCTTATCCATACAGGGCAGTAATGATGGCATGGCACTAATCTACAGAATAGCTAATCCCTTTGGATAAATGGCACATAAATAAAAGCATTCCAAACAGGGCTTTTCATGCACTACATGTCCATCTTTTATTGTTTCAGGGTCACTTTAATAATGAGGCATTTTGTAGATGAAGCTGTCCTGTACAATATAGACTGTCACAGAGAGAGAGAGAGAGTAACTCTAAATTCATCACTGAAATCAACCCAAGATAATATCCTTCATAAGTAGGCATTCTCTGAGTACACAACTTAATATTTCATTGTGATATACAGTCAAGGATTCTGAACAAAGATGAATATAATTTATACAAAGTCACCTTCATGCAAATGGCAATTTTGGATGAAGTGGGAATGCCTATTTCTCAATCATAGTTTCTTCATTTTTCCTGGTAGTCTTAGGAGTTCTGACACAAGATGCTGGTGGTAAAAATTAATATTGGGTGGTAATAAATACATACTTGTGAGGTGTCTTTTCCCTTTGCAGTTGTTCTCGAGATTTTTATAATTGTAATGACTGCAAAACTATCTCTAAAGTTATTTCAATCTGCATTATCTATGAAGGTAGGTTGATACTATACTATTTTACTGCACCTAACCAAGTTATGACAATTATTATTTTAAAGACTTTAATTTTGTTATTAAACTACATCTTAATATAATTAAGAAGCCATTGCTGGAGATGTTAGCTTTTTCAAACTTTTACTAATACTTATATATTGAGAGTCTGCATTGGATAGGATACAGTACCTAGAGCATTAGAAGTCATTTAACATGAAACTTAAAAAAAATGCAATTTAAAATCCATGTGATTAAAATGTGTGACTCAAGCATCCGAAAAAACATTGCCTGTATTTTCAGACTAAAACCTGAGTTATTGTTTCTGCTACTTGTGTGATGGTAATTATTAGCCAAGCATTTTATGAATCAACAGTTAGTTACTGAACACCTATAATCTGTGAACCTGGGAATCCAGGCTTGGAGAGGTAGCAGGGGGTAGAATCAACATTTAGGAAGCACTGATTATATTTGATGTTTTATGTGCTGGGGTGATTGGTTTATCATTTTCTTCATGGGTGGCATATTCTTCCCTGTTGACTTTGGGCTTGGCTACATGACTTGCTTTAATGATTGGAACATAGGCAGAAATGAAAGCATTCAGCGCATCGAGATTTTAAGAGGCTTTGTGGTGTCCAGTCACCCTCTTACTCCCGTCCCTGAGCTAAGCACTGGTTACTACATCAGCCTGGGTTCCAGAATAATGATGCACATGGAGCTCCAGCTGAGTGAGGAAAGCAAGAAATAAATATTTGTTCTTGGAAGACTTTGAGATGTTGAGGTTGTCTGATGTAATATAACATAAGGAAAGTTTTCTTTGTATATACTTAAGCTTCACAGCCATCATATGAGCTAGATATAATATTTTCATTTCACAAATGAGGAAATTAGAGTCTCAAAGGGGTTCAGCCTTTTTTCCATGGTCAGATTACTGGGAAGTGGCAGATCTAACCCAAAGGTCAAAATATTTATACCGTAGCCTACTTCCTAGTGTAGAAGTATGGAACAAGGGAATGAGCCCTGCCTGAAAGTCAGAAAATCCAGGCTCTAGTCTTAGGGAAGTCACTGAGTCTTACTCTAGGAAGGGTATATAGGCTGAAGTCTCTGTTGGGTCATAATTCCCTTTCAGGGCTCCTGTTGTTCTGATTAGCAGACTGTGCACACGGTTGACATTTACTGAGGATTACTGTAAGTAAGATTGTCCACAGTAAGTATTAGCTGTGGACCTCTAATTTCTTTCAGAGGTAGTGCTATTACTTACTCATATAATAGGGATGAAAAGAAAGCACTGACTTTCAAGTCTCAAAAGATTTGTGTAATTTGTGAGTCGCAGACGATGAGTAATCAGACGTTCAGAAACACTGAAAGAAGCTCCAGGGATAACGCCAGCTTCTACTCTACAGCGTAGTTAGCGCGCCTCCCCTGCAGAACGAGCTGAGGAGTCGGTGTCTGATCTGAGTAATTTAGGCCAAAATTGTGGGCTTTAAAAATATGCCTGAATTTCGTGGATAATTACACCAACTCCCATTTCACTGGAGACTTATAGAATGTTCCCAAAGTCAGATTAATTATGGCTAACTTAAACTTTTGGAAGAATGACTCTATCCATATAAATGAGTATATGGTTTAAATGAAGTTTCCTTTGGGTCATGATTCACGTTTTCTAGCCTCCCCTTTCCTCAAGTATCATTTTTCTTTTATGAATCATCATGAACTCACAGCAAGGAAGGTATTACAAAATCACCAGTGCCATCAAGTCTTATTCTTGATACCCTACAATCACGCTATTTTGTGGGTCTCAGTTTCACTTTTCATTTTTCACAAAGACAAGTAATAGGGTTTCTCATATAATATCTCTCTTCTACATAAGAATAGAAAGACCTAAGTTATCAAAAAAGTCTTGATGCCTTAGAATTGCCTCTGAAACAACTTTCTTTGGCTTCCCTTACTTTTTATTCTGTCAGATCAGAAACCTTTATTTCTTAACTGAAAACTTTTCATTTCAAGTTTCTCATGGGCAGTGCAAAATTGATTTCTTAAGTACTAGCAAAGGAGTTACCATGCAAAGTTTTCTAGAAAACATCTACTTATGCAACAGGACAGCTAAAGATTCAACTTTTCTATTTACCTGACGTCCCACTAGAAATTCTATTTTGTTCCTTTTGTGTTTAAACTATCATGTCTCTAAGCATTTCTTCTCACTGTGTAATTAAGGAAGTGGTAGCTCATTAAACTCCCACTAGTTATTAACATTCATTGGGAATTAGCTTATCAGATGATTTTCAATCACGCTGCTTCCACATTAAGGGAATCCTCATTCTGGAAACGAGGAAAGCAATCACTTACCTTGCATCCACTGTAAGCCAAGAGCTGTGGTAGGTGCTTTAAGTATATTATCCTTAAGTATATCCTTAAGTATAAAACCTCACAGCAGTTTTAGATGTCAAGGCTTGGCAAGTATGTAATTTCCCCTCTTTTACAGGGTGCCAGTATTCATCCGTATGTTGCCTGACTTCAAAACTGGTGCTCATCCTCTGCACCGTGCTTCTGGAGGTGTTCTAAAGGAAAGTGCAGTATTTCCAGGTTAGGTCCATGTCTGAGAGGGAATGATGATGAGCTGCGTGAGGACTTCAGGGCCGAGAAGTGAGGAGTGGTGGAGGAAAACCAAGGAAAGGATGAGAAGGGGACCAGGGACAGGTGTGTAGGAGGGAGATGAGAATGTCGGGAGGATTTTTTTTTTTCCCCTGCACCATAATTTTTCCCAGAACAAGTCCTGATTATGAGAATATGTATATATTTTTTGATGAGGAAGATTAGCCCTGAGCTAACACCTGTTGCCAATCCTCCTCTTTTTGCTGAGGAAGATTGGTCCTTGGCTAACATCCGTGCCCATCTTCCTCTACTTTATATGTGGGAGGCCACAACAGTGGCTTGATGATTGGTGCGTGGGTCCACGCCCGGGATCCGAACCAGCGAACCCCGGGCTGCCAACATGGAGCACGCGAACTTAACCACTACGTAACCGGGCTAGCCCCCCATAAGAATATTTTTTATCAGTAAATTTAAGCTTTATAATATGTTTGTTCACATGATGCGAGTTCTTATATATGATTAGAAGTTTCATTTTGGAGGAGATGTTCTTATAAACCTCTTATCATTGAGATGATATCTTGAGACAAAATAACTCAACATGATAAATTGTCTTTAGTGTTCCACAAATTTCCCTTTTGGAGTCTCGCCTCTCCTTGCACTGGTGATCTCCACTCCTGCTTTCCAAGAAAGTTTACTATCCCTGTTGAGCGTCTATCATGAAGAAAGCACTGTGGACCTTGACCCGTTGGCTTGCCCCTTACGTGGCTCTCTGCTCTCTAGATAGGTCTTTGTGGTCCTGGCCTTTCCATTTCCCAACTTTCCATCAAAATTTGCCAGTCAGATGTTCCATTTCCTTAGGGACTTAAAGAAATCCATATCAATATTCTGTTTGTGTTAATAATTAAATGTTTATTCTGTGTGGGTAACATAGCTGTACTTGGCCAGGGACCTTATGGATAAAATGTCTTTAAGTTTAATGGAAATAACCTGACCTATTGGAGTCACAGCATTTTAAAGCTTTGAAAGCAAACTTAGAAGAGTATCTGATACAATTCCATCTTTTTTCAAATGGCAAAATGAGGCCAAGAGAAATTCTTAGAATTTAGTTCTTAAATAACAATTTCAAGATAGTGAGATGGCAATTACTGCTAGAGAAATGAGGAAAAAGAGGTACAGAAAGAAATGATTTAATCGAAGCTACACAGAGGATCGAAAACCCAACTGGGAATGGTTTCCTTTCCCCTACCTTCCTTCTGACTTTAGAAATAGTATTCGTGATGTCCACAAGATCCTTTTACATGGAGATAATACATTTTTAGCTGCAGGCCTCCTTAATTTTGCTTATAAAACTTGTCTCTGTCTTTTCAAACCCTGTTAAGTTGAAATTTCATGGATGTCTGAACCCTGGAAGTAGCAGTGACTGGGCTGGAGGGTGAGCAGAGGTAGGGAGAACTTGCCCTTAGGTTTTCGTTGTTTTTATTTTAGAAGTCACTCTTTTTTTTTTTTAATGTACTGGTAATGATGTGACTTGACTAATAAGAAAAGAAATTAAGAACCAACTACTGTCAGTGTCACATTAGTCAGTTTTGTGAATAGAAAATCTTTCCAATAAGGAGCCTGATTGGCCATTTGGATTTTATAGTTTTCCTAAGCAAGAATAAATACTAAATACTGTAAATCACTCATTTCTAAATTAGCTATAGTACTAAAATAGCTGCTGATAACATTTACTTTCCATTTGCTAGCAGGATGAAATTATAAAATATATTTGTTGTCTTCACTTTTTCTATACTGAATAAGAATCTTGAGATCTAGAAGGCTTGGTGATCAATTCATAACTGATAGGTAAAGGAATTTGTGTGAGTAGTGAAATGATGGAGTTTAGACTGAGAATTTGCCATTTATTCTTAAGCAAAAATACAGATTTTTTACTATTATGAAAGCAAATTAGGGAAGTCAAATAACTTCAGTTTATTGACTTTCTTTTTTTCTAGTTTAGTCCCTAATGATATCTTTCACCAGTTGCTATAGGATGAGATTTTATCTTTTGGCTTAATGTGGTATTCAATACCTGCTTTCTTACAAAGTTCCAGACTAGAGATATGGTTATATTTAATGATGTATGATACAAAAGTTGTAGCTCTGTCATATGAGTTTCTTATATTTGTGGGTCTCCAAGTTAAAGGTTTGCTACTTTATTATGTTTATTTTTATAAAATAGCAAATATGAACATTTGCTATTTGCCAGGTACTGTGCCCAAAGCTCTACATGCATTGTCTATTAATTTTCACACAAACCAACAAGGCAGATACAATCATTTTAAAGTCGAGGAAACTGAGAATTGGAGGGGTTAGGTTGCTTGTCTGTGGTCCATAGCTATCAAGGAGCCGAAACACAAACCCAGATTTGCCTGACTTCAGAGCCTGTGCTCTCATCTACTGTGCTACACAATAGATTAATAAGAAAAATAAGAAAAATGATGAAGAAACTAGGTGAGGACTAATACATTAAAGATAGGCAGAGGGGAAATCTGAAGTAGCATCTAGTTCTCAGTCTTAGTATCAGTCCTAGCTCAAAACAGCACTCTTTGCTCTGTTGCAAATATTCTTATTTGATGAAGAGTAGATAAACTCATGGCAGGTTGGGAGTAAAATGGAAGATTTTCTCTCATCGCTGACATCTAATCATTGACAAGTTCTGTTGATTCTTTCTTCTAAACTCTTCTGAAATCGTTTTTTTTGCATCCTCATTCCCACTGACTTAGTTTAAAAGTCCCTCTTCAGGTCTCATCTAGTAACCTCTTACTAATCTCTCTGCCTGTCCCCTCTCCCTATTCAGTCTACAATATTCCTTCAGTATTAAGAGTTAAATTAGACACAGCTTGTCACCAAGGAGCTTATGGACTTGTATGAAAGACAACATATAAATAAGCAACTACAAAGCAATATGGTAAATCCTTGATCTATTAGCAGCAAGTATGCTTTGTAGGAGCATAGAGAGGTCAGAATTTCAGGGGGAGAGCAAAGGTAAAAGGTGACATTTATGGGCTGGCCCCATGGCTTAGTGGTTAAGTGCGTGTGCTCCACTACTGGTGGCCCGGGTTTGGATCCTGGGTGCGCACCGACGCACCGCTTCTCTGGCCATGCTGAGGCCGCGTCCCACATACAGCAACTAGAAGGATGTGCAGCTATGACATACAACTATCTACTGGGGCTTTGGGGGAAAAAAAAAATAAATAAAACTTAAAAAAAAAAAAGAGGTGACAGTTAAAGGAAGTGCTAGTTAGTAATAATATTGGAAATAAAAATAAAACATTCTATTGATAATCTCACTACTACCAATAATTGTTGAGCTATTCCTTTGTGCCAGGCACTGTTTTAAGTCCTTTATGTACACCATCTCATTTAATCCTCATAACCACACTCTGTACTAGGCACTATTATTATCCCCACTTTCACATGAGGAAACCAAGTACTGGAGGGTTTAAGTAACCTGCCCCAAATTACATAGCAAATAAGGGTGGAGCTAGGAATCTAACTAAGGCAGTCAGAATTCATTGCTCATTTTATTTAGGGGGAAAGAGGGGTTGAGTTATATGCACATTGCATTTGAGTAGTAGAGTTGTTCCAAAGGCAGTGGGTACGCAGATCTCAGGTTTAGGAGATGTGGAGTTGGGAGTCATCAGCCTCTAGAAGTTACTTGAAGCTAAGAACATTCATGAAAATGCCCCGAGACAGTGTGAGTTAGAAAAGAGGAGGTCTCAGGAGAGAATCTTGGGGGGAAAGTAGTGGTGGAAGAGTCACTAAAAACACGTCAAGGAACTACCAGAGAAGATCCTTATTTGAGGGCAGACGTAGCTTGGCTGGTTGGGCACATAGGAGTTAAAAGAGATCATTGAGTGTCCTGAAGGCCCCGCTTTAGCTCTCTCTTTGCCCGAAGAAGCTGACTTCTCCAGTTAAGTCTCCATCACAGCTATTGGCTTTGTGCCCTGTGACTCAGCTTCTGTAACCATCTAGAGGAGGGGTCAGCAAACTTTTTCCGTAAAGGGCAGAGAGTAAATATTTTTGGCTTTGTAGACCATATAATCTCTGATGTAACGACTCAACCTGCTGCCTGTTCCAGTGCAAATCAACCATACACAATACGTAAACAGACAGATGTAGCGGTGTTCCATTAAAGCTTTATTTACAAAAACAAATCATGGGTTAGATTTGGCTCTTGGGCTGCACTTTGTTGACTCTTGATCTTGAGTGGCCCCTTTGGTGTGGTGTCCTTTCAAAAACTTTCTCAGCTGTGGTTCTTTCTTCATTACCACTTAGCTCCACACAATTGAATGCTTTTGTACATCTTCCTTATTCTCCTCCTTCTGGTACGTTCTCTGGTATATTCCCTAGTAAAATTCTCTGGGCAACAAAAATTTTAATAGTGATTGTAAGAACAGCTCCATAGGAAGGGTGAGATGGAACCTGGTAGTTAACTGAACTGTCAATGTGAAATCCATGGTGTTTTGGTGATCTGTTCTGTTACTACTCTGGTTCCTTAAATTCTGGCCCCCCCCCAAAAAAAAATTCAAAATGATTTATTATAAAGTGAGCGTGGCCTGTATTTTAGACTGTGGTGGAGTTGTATTAAATGATATGACAAATTAGATTTTATTTGTGAAGCAAGGAGTGATTTTGATTCCAATGCAGCAAAATCCTTTTGGTGTGTTTTGTTTCTTTAAGAGTTTGGCAATTTTGTGAAATTAAGAAGGGTGCCTAGCATTTCTTAGAATCCCCATGGAAGGAGACACACAGCGATTGCAAGATTACCCTGAGAACTGGGGAAATTCAGCTCACCACTGAACATTTTAAGTAGAAAATGAAAGCATCCATTACAGCTCAGTAGAATTGAAAATTGGAAAATAAGTACTGAAATAGTTTGCTTCCTGGTAAAGCAAGATTTAGAAAATATGGGAAATCTGCTAAAGCATAATTTTCCTCCACAGTCCTTATCTTTAGGGTTCTTGCTGCTGATTATAAAGTACGTTCAAATCTTTTTTTTAAATTGAAAAATCCTTATTTATATACATTGATCTTTACACCAAGAAGGCTGATAGAATAAGCCTGACTTTCCAATCATCCTAATCTTAATTGAGTTGTTTACATAACATTTCAAGCCTGCTACCAATTAAGCATACACTCTGTGATGTGTGAGTTGAGGAGTGGAATACAGTGATTTCTATGTCAACTCCATTTGTGATAAGAAATCAATGTATGAGCAACAGAGTCAGGAAAACATCGAAATCCTTTGCAGTTGAGAAGACTGCCTATGGAGGTGGGGCAAACTTGTGCTGCTCTCTCCTCGCTTCCAGGAAGGTCTTGCTGCCCAGCTGTGGGGAATGCAGTCAGCAGACAGCCTGAAGCTGTCAGTTCCCTTAGGGCCAGCCTCAGCCGAGGTCATGCTCTTCCAGAACAGCTCACCAATGATGACTACATGAGGTGGGGTGGTGGTGGCTGTAATAAAGACCAGACCGTTGCAGGCTAATGGGGGACACTCTGCTAGACAATGCTTGCGCCAGAGCTCCCTGACAGCTTTGTCGGGACTGCATTACAATTTAGCTTCTCCTTCTGCCCACTGCCCAATGTTGCTTCTACTCCTTCCATTTACAAACCTTATCCCTCACAAACGTCGTGCATCCAAACTCCATCTCAGCATCTGGTTTCAGAGAACCTGGCCTGTGTAGAGGTAGTTGATCAGCAATCTTCTGGCTTCCCCATAAAAGGGATGGAATTATCAAGAAGGTTTGTACTTTGTAGTGTTTGGTCCCTAGTGGTGATGAGTTATCCCACGTCATTCACAGTCTCTCAGTGGGTCCTTCGAGGTGAATGACTTGAGGAATAATCAAAAGTGGGTGATCCAGAAGCACTTTTTTCAGAGCAGATAGTAGAAACTACTAGAAATCTGAATGATTTGCTGTCTTTGCCAAAAAAGGAGTTTATTCAGAGTCCTTCTGGCTTATGAAGTCTTAGTGGAAAATTGATTTCTTTCATTTTTCCTGAGGGCTCCTTTTTTTTTTTTTTGTTATCAGTAATCACTTTTTTTTTGTTTGTTTATTGCCGTAACATTGGTTTATAACATTGTATAAAATTCAGGTATACATCATTATACTTCTATTTCTGCATGGATTACATCATGTTCTCATGTTCACCACCCAAATACTAATTACAATCCATCACCACACACATGTGCCTAATCATCCGTTTTGCCCTCCTCCCTCCCCTGTTCCCCTCTGGTAACCACCAATCCAATCTCTGTGTCTGTGTGTTTGTTTATTGTTGTTATTATCTACTAGTTAATGAGTGAGATTAACGGTATTTGACCTTCTCCCTCTGACTTATTTCACTTTGCATAATACCCTCAATGTCCATCCATGTTGTCACAAATGGCTGGATTTCATTGTTCCATAGGGCTGAGTAGTATTCCATTGTGTAGATATACCACATCTTTTTTATCCATTTGTCCCTTGATGGGCACTTAGGTTGCTTCCAAGTCTTGGCTATTGTGAATAATGCTGCAATGAACACAGGGGTGCATGTATCTTTATGCATTGGTGTTTTCACGTTCTTTGGATAAATACCCAGCAGTGGAATAGCTGGATTGTATGGTAGTTCTATCCTTAATTTTTTGAGGAATCTCCATACTGTTTTCCATAGTAGCTGCACCAGTTTGCACTCCTACCAGCAGTGTATGAGAGTTCCTTTCTCTCCACATCCTCTCCAACACATGTTGTTTCCTGTCTTGTTAATTATAGCCATTCTGATGGGCATGAGGTGATATCTCATTGTAGTTTTGATTTGCATTTCCCTGATAGTTAATGATGTTGAACATCTTTTCATGTGTCTGTTGGCCATCTGTATATCTTCTTTGGAGAAACATCTGTTCAGGTCTTTAGCCCATTTTTTAATTGGGTTGTTAGTTTTTTTCTTGTTGAGATGCATGAGTTCTTTATATATTTTGGAGATTAGCCCCTTATCAGATATATGGTTTGCAAATGTCTTCTCCCAATTGTTAGGTTGTCTTTTCATTTGGTTGATGGTTTCCTTTGCTGTGCAGAAGTGTTTTAGTTTGATGTAGTCCCATTTGTTTATTTTTTCTATTTTTTCTCTTGCCCGGTCAGACATGGTACTTGAAAATATGTTGCTAAGACTGATGTCAAAGAGCATACTGCCTATGTTTTCTCTACAAGTTTCATGGTTTCAGGTCTTACATTCAAGTCTTTAATCCATTTTGAGTTAATTTTTGTGTATAGTGTAAGGTAATGGTCTACTTTTATTTTTTTGCCTGTGGCTGTCTGGTTTTCCCAAAACCATTTGTTGAAGAGACTTTCCTTTCTCCATTGTATGTTCTTGGCTCCTTTATTGAAGATTAGCTGTCCATAGATGTGTGGGTTTATTTATGGGTTTTCAATTCTATTCCATTGATCTGTGTGTCTGTTTTTGTGCCAGTACCATGCTGTTTTGGTTACTATAGCTTTGTAGTATATTTTGAAATCAGGGAGTGTGATACCTCCAGCTTTGTTCTTTTTTCTCAGGATTCCTTTAGCTATTTGGGGTCTTTTGTTGTTCCATATAAATTTTAGGATTCTTTGTTCTATTTCTGTGAAAAGTGTTGTTGGAACTTTGATAGGGATTGCACTGAATCTATAGATTGCTTTAGGAAGTATGGACATCTTAACTAGGTTAATTCTTACAATCCACAGAGCATGGAATATCTTTCCATTTCTTTGTGTTGTCTTCAATTTCTTTCAGCAATGTTTTATAGTTTTCAGTGTACAGATCTTCACCTCTTTGGTTAAGTTTATTCCTAGGTATTTTATTCTTTTTGTTGCAATTGTAAATGGGATTGTATTCTTAATTTCTCTTTCTGCTACTTCGTTGTTAGTGTATAGAAATGCAACTGATTTTTGTATGTTGATTTTGTATCCTGCAACTTTACCATATTTGTTTATTACTTCTAAAAGTTTTCTGGTGGATTCTTTAGGGTTTTCTATATATAAACTCATGTCATCTGCAAATAGTGAGAGTTTCACTTCTTCCTTTCCAATTTGGATCCCTTTTATTTCTTTTTCTTGCCTGATTGCTCTGGCTAGAACTTCCAATACTATGTTTTTTTTTTTTTCATTTATATTATTATTATTATTATTATTTTTTTTTTTTAAAATTTTTTGTTTATTGCAGTAACATTGGTTTATAACATTGTAAAAATTTCAGGTGTACATCATTGTACTTCTATTTCTGCATGGACTACATCATGTTCACCACCAAAATACTAATTACAACCCATCACCACACACATGTACCGAATTATCCCTTTCACCCTCCTCCCTCCCCCCTTCCCCTCTGGTAACCACCAATCCAATCTCTGTCCCTATGTGTTTCTTTATTGTTGTTATTATCTACTACTTAATGAAGGAAATCATACGGTATTTGACCTTCTCCCTCTGACTTATTTCACTTTGCATTATACCCTCAATGTCCATCCATGTTGTCACAAATGGCTGGATTTCGTCGTTTCTTATGGCTGAGTAGTATTCCATTGTGTATATATACCACAGCTTCTTTATCCATTCGTCCCTTGATGGGCACTTAGGTTGCTTCCAAGTCTTGGCTATCGTGAATAAGGCTGCAATGAACACAGGGGTGCATGTACCTTTGCAAATTGGTGTTTTCAAGTTCTTTGGATAAATACCCAACAGTGGAATAGCTGGATCATATGGTAGTTCTATCGTTGATTGTTTGAGGACTCTCCATACTGTTTTCCATAGTGGCTGCACCAGTTTGCACTCCCACCAGCAGTGTATGAGAGTTCCCTTCTCTCCACAACCTCTCCAACACATGTTGTTTCCTGTCTTGTTAATTATAGCCATTCTGACAGGCGTGAGGTGATATCTCATTGTAGTTTTGATTTGCATTTCCCTGATAGTTAGTGATTTTGAACATCTTTTCATGTGTCTGTTGGCCATCTGTATATCTTCTTTGGAGAAATGTCTGTTCAGGTCTTTTGCCCATTTTTTAATTGGGTTGGTAGTTTTTTTGTTGTTGAGATGCATGAGTTCTTTATATATTTTGGAGATTAAGCCCTTATCAGATGTATGGTTTGCAAATATCTTCTCCCAATTGTTAGGTTGTCTTTTCGTTTTGTTGATGGTTTCCTTTGCTGTGCAGAAGCTTTTAGTTTGATGTAGTCCCATTTGTTTATTTTTTCTATTGTTTCTCTTGCCTGGTCAGATGTGGTGTTTGAAAAGATGTTGCTAAGACTGATGTGGAAGAGCGTACTGCCTATGTTTTCTTCTAGAAGTTTCACAGTTTCAGGTCTTACATTCAAGTCTTTAATCCATTTGGAGTTAATTTTTGTGTATGGTGTAAGGTAAGGGTCTACTTTCATTTTTTTGCATGTGGCTATCCAGTTTTCCCAACACCATTTGTTGAAGAGACTTTCTTTTCCCCATTGTATGTTCTTGGCTCCTTTGTCGAAGATTAGCTGTCCATAGATGTGTGGGTTTATTTCTGGGCTTTCGATTCTATTCCATTGATCTGTGTGTCTGTTTTTGTGCCAGTACCATGCTGTTTTGGTTACTATAGCTTTGTAGTATATTTTGAAATCAGGGAGTGTGATACCTCCAGCTTTGTTCTTTTTCTCAGGATTCCTTTAGCTATTCGGGTCTTTTGTTGTTCCATATAAATTTTAGGATTCTTTGTTCTATTTCTGTGAAAAATGTTGTTGGAACTTTGATAGGGATTGCATTGAATCTATAGATGGCTTTAGGAAGTATGGACATCTTAACTATGTTAATTCTTCCAATCCAAGAGCACGGAATATCTTTCCATTTCTTTGTGTCCTCTTCAATTTCTTTCAGCAATGTTTTATAGTTTTCGGTGTACAGATCTTTCACCTCTTTGGTTAAGTTTATTCCTAGGTATTTTATTCTTTTTGTTGCAATTGTAAATGGGATGGTATTCTTAATTTCTCTTTCTGCTACTTCGTTGTTAGTGTACAGAAATGCAACTGATTTTTGTATGTTGATTTTGTATCCTGCAACTTTACCATAGTCGTTTATTACTTCTAAAAGTTTTCTGGTGGATTCTTTAGGGTTTTCTATATATAAAATCATGTCATCTGCAAATAGTGACAGTTTCACTTCTTCCTTTCCAATTTGGATCCCTTTTATTTCTTTCTCTTGCCTGATTGCTCTGGCTAGGACTTCCAATACTATGTTAAATAGGAGTGGTGACAGTGGGCATCCTTGTCTGGTTCCTGTTCTTAGAGGGATAGCTTTCAGTTTTTCACCATTGAGGATGATATTAGCTGTGGGTTTGTCATATATGGTCTTTATTATGTTGAGGTACTTTCCTTCTATACCCATTTTATTCAGAGTTTTTATCATAAATGGATGCTGTATCTTGTCAAATGCTTTCTCTGCATCTATTGAGATGATCATGTGATTTTTATTCTTCATTTTATTAATGTGGTGTATTACATTGATTGATTTGCGAATGTTAAACCATCCCTGCATACCTGGAATAAATCCCACTTGATCATGGTGTATAATCTTTTTAACATATTGTTGTATGCGATTTGCTAGTATTTTGTTGAGGATTTTCGCATCGATGTTCATCAGTGATATTGGCCTGTAATTTTCTTTTTTGTGTTGTCCTTGTCTGGTTTTGGTATCAGGGTAATGTCAGCTTCGTAGAATGAGTTAGGAGCTTCCCCCTCCTCAATTGTTTGGAAGAGTTTGAGAAGGATAGGTATTAACTCTTCTTTGAATGTTTGGTAGAATTCACCAGGGAAGCCATCTGGTCCTGGACTTTTATTTTTGGGGAGGTTTTTGATTACTGTTTCGATCTCCTTACTGGTGATTGGTCTATTCAAATTCTCTACTTCTTCTTGATCCAGTTTTGGAAGGTTGTATGATTCTAAGAATTTATCCATTTCTTCCAGATTGTCGAATTGGTTGGCATATAGTTTTTCATAGTATTCTCTTATAATCTTTTGTATTTCTGAGGTGTCTGTTGTAACCTCTCCTCTTTCATTTCTGATTTTACTTATTTGTGCCTTCTCTCTTTTTTCTTGGTGAGTCTAGCTAAAGGTTTGTCAATTTTGTTGATCTTTTCAAAGAACCAGCTCTTGGTTTTATTAATTTTTTCTATTGTTTTTGGTCTCTATTTCATTTATTTCTGCTCTGATTTTTATTATTTCCCTTCTTCTACTGATTTTGGGCTTTGTTTGTTCTTCTTTTTCCAGTTCCTTTAGGTGCATTGTTAGATTGTTTATTTGAGATTTCTCTTGTTTGTTGAGATAGGCCTGTATTGCTATAAACTTCCCTCTTAGAACCGCTTTTGCTGTATCCCATAAATTCTGGCATGTCGTATTTTCATTTTCATTTGTCTCCAGGTATTTTTGATTTCTTCTTTGATTTCTTCGTTAACCCAATCGTTGTTCAGTAGCATTTTGTTTAATCTCCATGTATTTGTGGCTTTTCTGATTTTCTTCCTATAGTTGATTTCTAGTTTCATACCGTTGTGGTCAGAAAAGATGGTTGGTATTATTTCAATCTTCTTAAATTTATGGAGACTTGTTTTGTGGCCTAATATGTGATCAATCCTGGAGAATGTTCCATGTGCATTTGAAAAGAACGTGTATTCTTCGGTTTTTGGATGGAATGCTCTGTATATATCTACTAGGTCCATCTGTTCTAGTGTGTCGTTTAAGGCCAATGTTTCCTTATTGATCTTCTGTTTGGATGATCTATCCGTTGGTGTAAGTGGAGTGTTAAAGTCCCCTACTATTATTGTGTTACTGTCTATTTCTGTTTTTATGTCTGTTAATAATTGCTTTATATATTTAGGTGCACCTACATTGGAGTGCGTAGATATTTACAAGTGTTATATCCTCTTGTTGGATTGTTCCCTTGATCATTATGTAATGCCCTTCTTTGTCTCGTTTTACAGTTTTTGTTTTAAAGTCTATTTTGTCTGATATGAGTACTGCTACCCCTGCTTTCTTTTCATTGCCATTTGCGTGGAGTATCTTTTTCCATCCCTTCACTTTCAGTTTGTGAGTGTCTTTAGGTCTGAAGTGTGTCTCTTGTATGCAGCATATATATGGGTCTTGTTTTTATCCAGTCAGCCACCCTATGCCTTTTAATTGGAGCATTTAGTCCATTGACGTTTAAAGTAGCTATTGATAAGTATGTACTTACTGCCATTTTTTAACTTTTTTTTTTTCCCTCAGTGTTTTAGTAGTCCTTCTCTGTTCCTTACTTCTTCTATACAGAATTGATGGTCACTTTAGTTTGACCTCTGTCTGAAAGCTGTACTCTTTAACTACCCTCCTCCCTCCTTTTATGTTTTTGATATCATATCCAACTTCTTTTTTGTGCATTTGTATCCATTACGTTCTAATCGTGGAAATAGATAATTTTTCCTATTTGTGGTCTTCTCTTTTCCCCTTAAATCAGTCCCTTTAACATTTCTTGTAACACTGGTTTCTTGGTGACAAACTCCTTTAATTTTTGCTTGTCTGGGAAATTTTTGATCTCTCCTTCCATTTTGAACGATAACCTTGCTGGGTAGAGTATTCTTGGCTGTAAGTTTTTTCCTTTTAGCACTTTAAATATATCATGCCATTCTCTTCTAGCCTGTAAGGTTTCTGCTGAGAAGTCAGCTGATAGCCTTATGGGGTTTCCTTTGTATGTAACTTGACATTCTCTTGCGGCTTTTAGGATTCTCTCTTTATCTTTAATTCTGGACATTTTGATTATGATGTGTCTTGGTGTGGGCCTCTTTGGGTTTATCTTGTTTGGGGCTCTCTGTGCCTCCTGTACCTGGATGTCTGTTTCCTTCCTTAGGTTAGGGAAGTTTTCATCTATTATTTCTTGAAATAGATTCTCTGCCCCTTGTCTCGCTCTTCTCCTTCCGGGACACCTATAACACGGATGTTAGTGCGCTTGATGTTGTCCCAGAGGTCCCTTAGACTGTCCTCACTCTTTTTAATTCTTTTCTCTTTTACCTGTTCACCTTGGGTAATTTCTTCTAGTCTTTCTTCCAGCTCACAGATCCGTTCTTCTGTATCCTCTACTCTGCTTTTGAGTCCCTCTAATGAATTTTTCATTTCCAGTATTGTATTCTTCATTTCTGATTGGTTCTTTTTATATCTTCCATTTCTTTGTTGACATTCTCACTGAGTTCATCTATTCTTCTCCCCAGATCAGTTAGCATCCTTAACACTCTTAGTTTGAACTCTCTGTCGGGTAGGTTGCTCATTTCTGTTTCACTTAGTTCCTTTTCTGGTGTTTTGTCCTGTTCCCTTACTTTGAATGTATTCTTTGCCTCCTCTTCTTGCCCCTTTCCCTGTCCTTGTGTCTATGTATTAGGTAGGTCAGCTACGTCTCCTGCTCTTGGATAGGTGACCTTATGTAAGTGATGGCTTAGGAGGCTTCCAGTGTGCTTCCCTCAGTTCTCAATGTTCCAGGGTGGCCCCTATGTGGGCTACGTGTGTCCTTCTATTGTGGCCTGTTAGCTCTCCCTATAGGCGCCCAGGAGGCTGAGTTATGCTCCTGGCCAGCTGTTGTAATGCTCAGCTGCTTGTAGTTGTTGTGGGCCCTTCAGTCTCTTTATCAGGTGTGAGGAGCCCCAGCACAGTTGGCTGCAAGTTCTAATACCACATCTGTGTTGCAGTATTTCTTTTAAGTGAGTAGGCCCCCAGCGTGGCAGGTTGTTAGGCTCAGGGCCTTAGAATTGCTGTAAACCTCTAGCCTATTAGGTCTCTTGTCAGCTCTCTGAGGATTGCAGCTGGGTGGGGCTGGCCTCAGGCACAGGAGCACCCAATTGTTTCAGGCTTTGGAAGGTGGGGCAAACCTCCTATGTGGGTCTTTGAGAAGCACAAGTCTTCTGCAGCTGACAAGCCCTGCCGCCCACAGGTCCACACACACAGTCAACACAGTCCTGCCCGTGTGAGTGCCCCGACCTCCCCAAGCGGACCCAGTCTCTCCACGGCGGGAGCCCCACACACTCCGCCACCACCCCACACTCTCCACCCGCTCCTTGTGCACACCCTGCCCCGCTCAAGTCAGCTCAGTTGCCAGGCTGCAGAAAATCCAGTCACCAATCTATGCAGGCCCACACGTTGCCTGAGGGTTTGTTGTTAGGTGGGGCCAGTCTCTAGGGTGGGCTGCCTGCCCTGGCTGAGCTGGATTAAATCGGTGCTCTAGCGGGTGGAGCAGACCCTGGGCTAGCAGGTCTCAGGGAAAACTCCAATGGCGTCTGTGTCAGCACGCTCACACCAGGCCACAACAATGGCCGCCGCCAATGTCCCAGTCCCTGGAGAGGTCTCACCCCTCACCGAGATGCACTCAGGGCCTATTAGGTGAGTCTCTTGTCACCAAAGCACTGTGCACCTTTCTTTCTGGTGATTTTAGGATGCTTTCTGGAACGGGTGAGTTTGTGCGCAGGCCCTTTAAGAGCCAGTTTTAGTTTCTTTGTGAGCCGGGTTTTCTGGGGATGCTCCCCAATGCTTTAGTAGCAGCAAAGTCAGATATTATGCCGCTGGTCTCGATTGTGCTGGGTCCACACAATGCCCACAGCAGGGGCGCTCCCCGGCTCAGGGCCCCGCGTCTCCAGGGAGGCTGCGTACCTGTGAGCTGCTCCCGGCGGCCGTGAAGCTGGCGGCTTGTGAAGGCGGCGTTTTTCCTCTCCGGAAGGGAGTCTCTGCCTCTTCCACCCCAGTTAGGATTGTCCGTTGTTGCAGGAGTTCCTCTCATCCAGTTTTCAGCTCTGTCTCAGGGGTAATTTTTCCACGAGTAGTTGTAAATTGGCTGTGTCCACGGAAGGAGGTGAGTTCAGAGTCTGCCTACGCCGCCATCTTGACTCCCTCCTATTATTATTATTTTTTAATTTTTTGTTTATTGCTGTAACACTGGTTTATAACATTGTAAAAATTTCAGGTGTACATCACCAATACAATGTTAAATAGGAGTGGTGAGAGTGGGTATCCTTGTCTGGTTCCTGTTCTTAGAGGGATAGCTTTCAGTTTTTTACCATTGAGGATGATATTAGCTGTGGGTTTGTCATATACGGCCTTTATTTTGTTGAGGTACTTTCCTTCTATCCCCATTTTATTCAGAGTTTTTATCATAAATGGATGCTTTATCTTGTCAAATGCTTTCTCTGCATCTATTGAGATGATCATGTGATTTTTATTCTTCATTTTATTAATGTGGTGTATCACGTTGATTGATTTGCAAATGTTGAACCATCCCTGCATCCCTGGAATAAATCCCACCTGATCATGGTGTATAATCTTTTTAATATATTGTTGTATGCGATTTGGTAGTATTTTGTTGAGGATTTTTGCATCAATGTTCATCGGTGATATTGGCCTGTAATTTTCTTTTTTTGTGTTGTCCTTGTCTGGTTTTGGTGTCAGGGTAACGTTGGCTTCATAGAATGAGTTAGGGAGCTTCCCCACCTCCTCAATTTTTTGGAAGAGTTTGAGAAGAATAGGTATTAAGTCTTCTTTGAATGTTTGGTAGAATTCACCAGGGAAGCCGTCTGGTCCTGGACTTTTATTTTTGGGGAGGTTTTTGATTACTGTTTCTATCTCCTTACTGGTGATTGGTCTATTCAAATTCTCTGTTTCTTCTTGATCCAATTTTGGAAGGTTGTATGATTCTAAGAATTTGTCCATTTCTTCCAGATTGTCAAATTGGTTGGCATATAGCTTTTCATAGTATTCTCTTATAATCTTTTGTATTTCTGAGGTGTCCATTGTAATTTCTCCTCTTTCATTTCTGATTTTACTTATTTGAGCCTTGTCTCTTCTTTTCTTGGTGAGTCTACCTAAAGGTTTGTCAATTTTGTTTATCTTCTCTAAGAACCAGCTTCTCATTTTATTGATTTTTTCTATTGTTTTTTTAGTCTCTGTTTCTCTTATTTCTGATCTGATTTTTATTATTTCCCTTCTTTCACTCAGTTTGGGCTTTGTTTGTTCTTCTTTTTCCAGTTCCTTTAGGTGCAATGTTAGATTGTTTATTTGAGATTTTTCTTTTTTGTTGTGATAGGCCTATATTGCTATAAACTTCCCTCTTAGAACTGCTTTTGCTGTATCCCATGAATTCTGGCATGTTGTATTTTCATTTTCATTTGTCTCCAAGTATTTTTTGATTTCTCCTTGGATTTTTTCATTGACCCAATTGTTGTCCAGTAGCATTTTGTTTAATCTCAACATATTTCTGGCTTTTCTGATTTTCTTCCTATAGTTGATTTCTAGTTTCATACCTTTGTGGTCAGAAAAGATATTTAGTATTATTTTAATCTTCTTAAATTTACGGAGACTTGTTTTGTGGCCTAATATGTGATCAGTCTTGGAGAATGTTCCACGTGCATTTGAAAAGAAAGTGTATTCTTAGGTTTTTGGCTGGAATGTGCTGTATATATCTACTAGGTCCATCTGTTCTAGTGTGTCATTTAAGGCCAATGTTTCCTCATTGATCTTCTGTTTGGATGATCTGTCCGTTGGTGTAAGTGGAGTGTTAAAGTCCCCTACTATTATTGTGTTACTGTCTATTTCTCTTTTTATGTCTGTTAATAATTGCTTTATATATTTAGGTGCTCCTGCTTTGGGTGCATAGATATTTACAAGTGTTATGTCCTCTTGTTGGATTGTTACCTTGATCATTATATAGTGCCCATCTTTGTCTCTTTTTACAGTTTTTTTTTTTTTTTAAATTTTTTTAAATTTATTTTTCCCCCAAAGTCCCAGTAGATATTTGTATGTTATAGCTGCACATCCCTCTAGTTGCTGTATGTGGGACGTGGCCTCAGCATGGCCGGAGAAGCAGTGCGTCGGTGCGCACCTGGGATCCGCACCCGGGCCGCCAGTAGCGGAATGCGCACACTTAACCGCTAAGCCACAGGGCCGGCCCATACAGTTTTTGTTTTAAAGTCTATTTTGTGTGATATAAGTATTGCTACCCCAGCTTTCTTTTCATTGCCATTAGCATGGAGTATCTTTTTCCATCCCTTTACTTTCAGTTTGAATGTCTTTAGGTCTGAAATGTGTCTCTTGTATGCAGCGTATATATGTGTCTTGTTTTTTTATCCAATCAGCCACCCTATGCCTTTTAATTGGAGCATTGAGTCCATTGGCATTTAAAGTAGCTATTGATAAATATGTACTTATTGCCGTTTTTTAACTTTTTTTTTCTCGGTGTTTTAGTAGTTCTTCTCTGTTCCTTTCTTCTTCTCTTGCTCCTTTCCCTTGTGGTTTGATGGCTTTCTTTAGTTTTATGTTTGGTTCCTTTCTCTTAGTTTTTTGTGTATTTATTATAGGTATCTAGTTTATGATTACCATGGGGTTCATATGTAGTAACCTACATATATAGCAGTCTATATTAAGCTGATAGTCTATTTAGCTTGACCTCTGTCTGAAAGCTCTACTCTTTAACTCCCTTCCTCCAACATTTTATGTTTTTGATATCATATCTGACCTCTTTTTTTTGTGCATTTGTATCCATTACCCTCTTCTCATGGAAATAGATAATTTTTCCTATTTGTGGTCTTTTCTTTTCCCCTTAAATAAGTCCCTTTAGCATTTCTTGTAGTACTGGTTTCTTGGTGACAAACTCTTTTAATTTTTGGTTGTCTGAGAAACTTTTTCTCTCTTCCATTTTGAATGCTAACCTTGCTGGGTAGAGTATTCTTGGCTGTAGGTTTTTTCATTTTAGCACTTTAAATATATCATGCCACTCTTTTCTAGCCTGTAAGGTTTTTGCAGAGAAGTCAGCTGATGGCCTTATGGGGTTTCCTTGGTATGGAACTTGTCTTTCTCTTGCTGCTTTTAGGATTCTCTATTTATCTTTAATTGTGGACATTTTAATTATGCTGGGCCTCTTTGGGTTTATCTTGTTTGGTGCTCTCTGTGCTTCCTGTACCTGGATGTCTTTTTCTTTCCTTAGGTTAGGGAAGTTTTCAGCAATTATTTCTTCAAATAGATTCTCTACCCCTCTGTCTCACTCTTCTCCTTCTGGGACACCTATAACACGGATGTTAGTGTGCTCGATGTTGTCCCAGAGGTCCCTTAGACTGTCCTCACTCTTTTTAATTCTTTTCTCTTTTATCTGTTCAGCTTGGGTGATTTCTTCTAGTCTTCTGTCCAGCTCGCAGATCCATTCTTTTGTATCCTCTACTCTGCTTTTGAGTCCCTCTAGTGAATTTTTCATTTACAGTATTATATTCTTCATTTCTGATTGGTTCTTTTTTATATCTTCCATTTCTTTGTTGACGTTCTCACTGAGTTCATCCATTCTTCTCCCAAGATCAGTGAGCATCCCCAACACTCTTTGTTTGAACTCTCTGTCAGGTAGTTTGCTCACTTCTGTTTCACTTATTTCCTTTTCTGGGATTTTGTCCTATTCCCTTACTTGGAATGTATTCCTTTGCCTCCTCATTTTGCCTCTTTCTCTGTGCTTGTGTCTATGTATTAGGTAGGTCAGCTACATCTCCTGCTCTTGGATAGGTGACCTTATATAAGTGGTGTCTTATGAGGCCTTGCAGTGTGCTTCCCTCTGTTCCGAATGTTCCAGGAGTGACCCCTATGTGGGCTATGTGTGTCCTTCTGTTGTGGCGGGGTTGTTCTTCCTGTAGGTGCCCAGGGAGGCTGAGCTACGCCCCTTGCCAGCTGTTGTAATGCTCAGCTGCTTGTAGTAGTTGTGGGTCCTTCAGTCTCCTTATCGGGTGTGGGGAACCCCAGCACAGTTGGCTGCAAGGTCTAATAGCACATTCCTAATGCCATATTTCTATTAAATGCGTAGGCCCCCCACGTGGCAAGTTGTTAGACTCAGGGGCTTACAATTGCTATAAGCCTCTAGCCTTTAGGTCTCTTGTCAGCTCTCTGAGGATTGCAGCTGGGTGGGCCTGGCCTCAGGCATGGGAGCACCCAATTATTTAGGCTTTGGAAGGTGGGGCCAACCCCCTGTGTGGCTCTTTGAGAAGCACAAGTCTTCTGCAGCTGACAAGCCCTGCCACCCACAGTTCCACACACACAGTCAACACAGTCCTACCCTGTGCATGCCCCCTGACCTCCTAAAGTGGACCCAGTCTCTCCAAGGCGGGAGCCCAACACACTCCACCACCGCCTCCCACTCTCCACTCGCTCCTTGTGCATGCCCTGCCCACAGAGGTGGACCCAGTCCCAAGGCTGTGGAGAATCCAGGCAGCTCCCTTAGAAGGCCCACAAGTTGCCGGAGGGCTTGTTGTTGGGTGGGGCCAGTCCCTAGGGTGGGCTGCCTGTCCTGGCTGAGTGGGATTAAATCGGTGCTCTAGTGGGTGGGGCAGACCCTGGGCTAGCAGGCCCCAGGGAGAACTCCAATGGTGTCCGCCAACATCTGTGTCAGCACGCCCACACCAGGTCACAACAATGGCCACCGCCAATGTCCCAGTCCCTGGAGAGGTCTCACCTCTCACCAAGATGCACACAGGGCCTATCAGGTGAGTTTCTTTTCACCAAAGCACTGTGCATCTTTCTTTCTGGTGATTTTAGGTTGCTTTCTGAAACGGGTGAGCTTGTGCGTGGGCCCTTTAAGAGCCGGCGTTAATTTCTTTGTGAACCAGCTTTTCTGGGGGTACTCCCCTATGTTTTAGTAGCAGGCAAAGTCAGATATTATGCCACTCATCTCGATTGTGCTGGGTCCACAAAATGCCCACAGCGGGGGCGCTCCCCGGTGCAGGGCCCCGCTCCTCCAGGGAGGGCTGTGGACCTCTGGGTTACTCCCGAGCAGCCGTGTGGCGCTGCGGCTTGTGAAGGTGGCGTTTTTTCTCTCCAGAAGGGAGTTTCTGCCTCTTCCACCTCAATTAGGATTGTCTTTTGTTGCAGGAGTTCCCCTTATCCAGTTTTCAGTTCTGTCTCGGGGTAAATTTTCCATGAGTAGTTGTAAATTGGCTGTGTCCACGGGAGGAGGTGAGTTCAGAGTCTGCCTGCGCCGCCATCTTGACCCTGAGGGCTCCTTTATGTTCACTCTCTTTTTCATTTCTTCAGTTCTTCCAGTCCAGTGAGTCTTCCAGTTGCCACCGCCTCTGTGGGTCCAGTTATCAGGCCTGCCCAGGCTTCTGTGGCACAGGCTGGGTATGAGGTATAGTACAGGAAAGAAGAGGAAGCCAGCATTGGACCAAGTGCCAGGAGAACTTACCCAGTGTGGTCCCTGGGGGAGGGGACAATAGTCCCAATTACAGGGTCCAAGGAGTTGGCTGGATTGGGTTCAATCTGGCTGCTCTTGATAAGTGGAAGGAAGCTGGTGTTTACTGAGGACCTGTATGCCCTAGGCCCTTTTCACATGTCATCTCATTTAAGTTTGAAACAAATGAATAAGGTAGATATTTTAGAGTTCAGGAAACCGAAGTTCAGAGAGACTTAAATGACTTGCTCAAGGTCATTTGATATCTCTGACGGCAGAGATGGTGGTGAAGAGTGAGTGCTGTAGCAGGTATCACTAGTTTGCTAATAAATATTCATTCTCCCTTCTTCCTTAGTAAGAGAACCCCAAGTTTTAGCCAGGCTTGTTGCAGCATGGAATACAACTATTTATCTTTATTTCCAGTGCAACTAGATACAGCAAGGTGACCAAACTCTACCAATGAGATGTAAGTGGAAGTGTTGTATAGGACTGCCTGGAAGTTTCTTTTAAAAAAAAAAAAGGTGATGTGGTTTCTTATTTGTTTCTTCCATCCTGCTGTTTGGAATGTGGATGTAATGGCTGGAGCTCTAGCTGCTATCTGGACCATAAATGATTTTGAGAGTGAAGATCATGCACCAGGATCAGGGAGGAAAGATGAGACCTTGAGTATAAGATGGTGCTTTGCCCATCATTTCAGCCCTGGATTGCTTAACTCCAGATGTCTTATGTGTAAGAGACATAAATTCTTTCTCTTTTCTAAGAATTTAAGCCATTCTCTTGTGGGGTTTTTCTGCTATATCTAGCTGAACCTTGTCCTAACTGGTATGAATGGTAACTCCACTTGGCAGGAAAAGTCATTTCCTACTTGGAATATAGGACCTTAAATGGATCTCCATTGCACATAAATATGAATATAATGTAGTTATTTTTTTTTAAATAACACCATTAAACTCCACATCTCCCTTCTAGCAGCAGTACTTAAGAAATGGCTCACGGCCTTTCTGTTTAACCACTTCATTGCCAGTACTGTTGTGGAACACACACAAACATGCTTTTAACTGACACTCCTTTGGTTGACAGGTATTAAACTTCTTACATTCGGAGTTGCTGTCGGGGATGCAAATCTTTAGTCTCCAGTTCCTACATCCTCTAGTTCCCTGCAGCCTCATAAAAAATTGCAGCTTCTACCCAGTTGTATTTTAAAAGAAAACTTACCTTTTTTTTGCACATCTTTTAGGAAAAGGCTTATTCTTGGACTGAAAGGAAGATTTCAACTCAGCTGGGGTGAGTGACTGGATCTCTCACCTGTGGCGTTTTTGTTCTGAGGACACTTCACAACCAAAATGAACACTGCAGTAGAGCAAATACAGATCAGACCCAGGGAGCCATTGGAATGAATGTTTACATCTGACTCTGATTACAATAAGCAATGTGGCCTAGCTGGGAAATGCTGTATTTTCACAATTGACAGACCAATCAGCCTGCAGCAATCAGCAAAAGGCGGCTTATTTTGAGCAAAAACATCCATCAGACTGTGATGAGAAAAGCAGAGCTGCAATCAGTGGCAGGTTCTTCGAAGAGCTGCTGATGAAAAATGGCTTTTACACATATCAAGTGGAGAAGAAACTGCTGCTCATT
Organism: Ceratotherium simum simum; assembly: GCF_057802395.1. NCBI lineage: Eukaryota > Metazoa > Chordata > Mammalia > Perissodactyla > Rhinocerotidae > Ceratotherium > Ceratotherium simum. The sequence continues at coordinate 10,678,529 of NC_141902.1, read as the reverse complement.
TTTTTTAGCCTCATTTGCATGCATGGACAACAACACCAGAAACTTTTTTGACATGAAAGAGAATGATACAATAGTTCTATCATGAGTGGGACTTTTCTGTCCTCATCATAAAATAGTATACCCAGTCTGTGGAAGGAATATATTAGGTTTTAAAGAGGCAAGATAATAAGCAATTTCAAAGGAAGATCTTACATTCATTCCAAATGTTTTATGCAGATGTATTGTTTTCACTGGTATTATAATAGAAGAATTCTATTGATGTAACCAATAGAATGGAGATTTTTGATAAGATTTCTAGTCTTATCTATAGTAGCACTATTCCATATGACTAAAAAATTAGAACTATTTAGCTCTGTGAATTCTTCCACTGAACGATATATCATGAAACTCTGTGGATTCAAAGTTTTTGATCTGAAATGAAAGAACAGGTTGTTCAGGTAAAAATCTTCAGCTTTCTTCTTTAGATAGAATTTCCTGCTGTGGTTCTGAGATTCTTGGTTTTGACATGTGTTAAAATATTTGGAAGTTTTCCTTAAGTGGCAGAAAGAGATGTTAAAGATACAAAATGGTCTCCAGTTTTAAGCACTGAATTTCTGTCTCTGTAAGGCCCACTAACTATACAAGGAGGCGTTTAGAACCGGGACCTGATCTTGGGCCATCTAGGCTGTTCTGTTTGGTTCTGTGTTACCTCCTATAGGGGAGCTGTGGGAAGAAAGCAAGGTAGTATATTGGTTGGGGTTTATAGCATCTAAAGTCTTTATTCAAAAGCATGAGCTTTCTCTCCTCTTTCTCATCTCCCATCTGGTAGTTCCTGGATTAGGTCTTGGCTTTTGTATTTGATCAGTTTCCTCTATTTAAGTCCCTGAAGATGGATCGTTTTTCTTTATGGGTTTGCTGAAAAGTAAAATAAGCAATCCCAACAGGCTGTCTCTTCAAACAAGGGGAAAATTAATACTTTGACCTAAGAGGACACTAATCACAAAAAGAATAATATGCATTTTAAGCAAAGATAAGATCCCAGTTGCCTCAGGCATGATAGACTATCGGTTTCTCCTTTCCTGCCATGTACAATAGCTGAGGATCTAACAGGTGGACTGTGGAGCTCAGGCAAAAACGTTGTGCAGAGGTTGCTGTTCCGAAGGGTGAGGCTACTTTCCTGTCCTTGATTATTCTCCCTAGGTTTTGTTTATATCTTATGTAGAGTTAGAAAGATGCCATGCAGAATGCCCTTGGCCACTCACTCGTTGGCTAATGTAAGCATTTTATCCAACTGCTCCTTCAGTTTGCAGCAACCAAGGAATGAGTGCTCTGGTCAGCTATTGGTTAAATTGTAAGCAATTTCAGAGAAAGTTTCAGAGAAGTCTGGGACTAGTTGCTGATATATCATCCAAAGAGCAGGAGTGTCTAGAAAAAAACATATCCTGCTATTTATTATTTTTTGTATTGAATTATTCCCTTAGGCTGAGTGCCAGCACTGTTGCCCTGGTTACAAAAACCAACTTGGTAGATCGGGGGCATGGTAGACATGCCAACATGAGCAGTTAAAATGGCAAATGCCAGACTCTATAATGTGTGGACAGATGTTTGTGCCAAGTGTCAAAAATAGCCTTGCCACAGGGAGGTAGTGGCGATCTGAGGCTTCTCTTCAGAGCTCCCTGAGTTTCCATGTGGGAGTTGAATGGGAAGTTGTAGAGCATGTCCCCGTCAGTGATAGGGCCTCTGTGTCCTTTGATACTTTTGGGGTGACAGTAGCAAGCCTGTAGGACTTATGGTCCTGGTGTCTTCTTTCAGTTCTCTAGGTGGCATATTATATGATAGTATGAGGAAAATATGCCTGCAATTCAAGCAGAAAGAATTCTAGAAGATTCACTTCATAGTCTTTACTCCCTGAGGTATGTAGAATGACAATAGCAGTGAAACCTTAAACTGTTCATTTGGATAGGGCAGCCACTGTGCACTTGGATATGACTGTTCTTTTTATCAAATCTCCTGTTATTTGCATTTATATGGTATCTTTCTTCTAAAACTCTTAAAGCAATTTTAGTTTCACAATACTTGTGTGAATTGGATAAGAAGAAACACACTTCATTTTGAGGTTAAGATAAAAGACAGAAATTGTCAATGGCTCTCCTCAATGGAACAGAGCATAGTGGGTGCTCAAACAGTTTTCCCCACATTGATTTCCCTGGAAGTCTCAAAGAGAAGGTTAGTAAAGAAGAGATTCTGATCCTGGGGTCCAGACAAGCTGGGGAAAGTGTCCATTGGTAGACTTCAGCTTCTGTGAATGCCCTGAGAGAATGTACAAACTGTAGTCCTCCTGGGCTGAGGGTGTGCAGTTCTTACTAGATTCTCACAGGGCTTAAGGATCATTGCCTGGAGCAGTGCTCCTCAAATCTCTGGTACATCTGAATCAGTTGGGATGTTTGTCAAAAATTCCTGGCCACACATCCAGAAGTTCTGAGTTCATAAGTTTGAGGGGGGTTCCCGGGACCTGAATTGTAACATCAAGTGATTCCAATTCTGGTGAATCAAGAGACACACTTAGAGAAACATTGGCCTAGCCCCTTGAGGAGAGCTAAATAAATAAGTGACTGATTGGGATCTTTGGACTTTATTGTTTCAGATTGTGGAAGAGATTCAAGTGCAGGGCCAGAGAGAGGGAACAGAGATTGTAATAATGGCATAGAACACAAGAAATTTTGTCGATGTCTTAAAACCAGAATTGTATTTCAAGGGAAGTTAGGCTATAGGTCTTTGAGAGTGAATGATTTAAATGGAAAATAATACACCTTATACAAGAATGGTTTAAAAGATGCAGGATAATAGTGTTAGTAGGAAGAGTAGTATTTTTAGATTTTTCTTATCTATTTTTTTATTGAGGTAACATTGGTTTAGAACATTATATAAATTTCAGGTGTACATCGTTATATTTCGATTTCTGTGTAACTACATGATGTTCACCACCTGAAGACTAATTACCTTCTTATCTATTTTCTATGGTCCTTAACTCAGAAAAATAGGAGCTGCTGGCAGGAAACAAATGCTCAATGAAGTCATTAAATATTAGGTAGCTGGAAATTGAAATCTTGTCATTAATTAGAACTTAAGAAATAACGTCTGGTAAAGAAGACCATTTCATTGCATTGCTGGGGGATATAAGTTAGCTGAACAAAGTTCTGTTCTAAAGCAGCAAAGTATTTTGGGATTTTTCATCTTTACAAACCCATGGAAGTATAGCACATGTAGGGGGATTTTATTCTGTTGAAGGGAGCACTTCTGTTTCCTTCCCACAAACATATGTGTTTGACAAGAAGTTCTATGAAACTATTGTTCTAAACACAGTCATACCTGAACTGGGAGACCATCCAGATCCAATGTAAACTGATGGGTTGACCAGCTAGAGGAATACAGTTTATCCCACCCACCCCCACCAGATCTTCACACTTTCCTCCAGGAACTACTCATGTCAAAGCCTGACAAAGTCCTCTTGTTACTCTGTCATCATCGATGCTACCAAATATACCTTGATGTGTGTGGCACCACACTTAAGGAAAATTGCTTCGTGACCTTTTATTTAAAGCTATAATAATGTTAGCTCTATGACTTCTTTGCTCGTTACTTTGTCATTTAGTTTGGTTGAAAGAATATGATGTGGTGGTGAGTCAATTGCTCTGAAACCTCACTGCAATCTGTGAAGTACTATATTTGTAAAGTACCTTTTGGGAAGTACATAGTGTCTTTTTAAATTTAACAGAGCATTTTCCTGTAAATGTATTGACACACACTTAGAGCACAGAATTCTGGAGACTGGCAAGATCTTTTGAGAATTCATGTGCGTGGCTGATGAAACACCACGATTTGTTGGGAAAAAGCTTTTATGAAATTAAATCACATTAAAAGAGAAGTGAGCTTTCTTATGCAGGTATAATGTACCCTAATGTAAAGTTGTAGCTAATTATCCTGAAGCCAGACTTTGAGGAGAGCAGAGAAGAGTCTTGGCTGAAGGGATCTCTATCCTTCAGGTTGGCCTGAGCCAATGAAGTCTTCCTGCCATCTTTCCCTGGTCCAATTTTTGGTAATCCTACTCTTCTTCCACCCTGTTAACATCACCCCCCCCACCCCCCGCAACACACACACATGACGTCCTATTCATGGTTGCATGCCCGGTACTGTGAAACTGGCACACAGTCAGGCTGAATAGATAGTTGTTAAATGAATTGATGAATGTGTAAAAATATCCAATGGCTTTCCATCAATCTCTGGATAAAAGTCAAAGTCTTTACAATGACCTACAAAGCCTGGGCTGATCTGGCTCTGGTTACTGCTCTGACTTCATCTCTTCAAACTCTCCCCTTCACTCGTTCTGCTCCAGCTACACTGGCCTCCTTGCAGCTCCTCAGATAAGCCAGGCCTACTTTCACCTCAGGGCCTTTGCACTTGCTGTTCCCTCTGCCTGGAATGCTCTTTTTCCAGATATCTACATGGCTACTTTCTCACCAATAAGTCTTCTCAGTGAAGTCTTCTTACTCCTTATCCCCTATTTCTGATGTCTACCTATTGTTACATAACAAGCCACCCTAGAAGTTAGTGGTTTAAACAGCAAGATTTGTTATTTAAGATAATCCTGCAGGAAGAGTGGATGCTTCTTCTCCGCCTGGGAGTAACTACTTTCCTCTGGAAGCTCTGGTGGTACATCTTGGTTCTCCTCCACGTGGCTTCTCTCTCTACTTGATGGCTCATCTTCCAGGGCCTCTCCACATCGCTGTCTCTCCAGCAGAATAGTTAGCCTTGCTTAAATCGTGGAAGCTGGCTTCCAAGTAGGAGTGTTCCAAGAGGACAGGACCCAAGGTGACCTGCTTATCAAACCTCTGCTTGCATCACACTTGTTAATGTCCTGTTGGCCAAAGCCAGTCCATGGCCAAGGCCAGAGTCAATGTGGGAGGAGATTACACAGGGTGAACACCTGGAGGTATGGTTCATTAGAGGCTACCAACCTAACAGTCTACCCCAGTGCCCTCTGGCCCCAAGTGATTCACATCCCTTCTACAAAATACATTCACCATCCTCCAAACTCCCTCAAAGTCTCATCCATTGAAGCCTCCCGCTAGGCTCTAGCTTCAGGGTCATGCCATTTAGAGCACGTGCAGGTGTGGCTGAGGTGTGTGGGTGCAATTCCTCGGGTGCTGCTCCTGAAGTGTGGCTCCAAAGGTGTAGCTGCCTATAACTGAGTTGGCAAGATCATTCTTTGGCTCTTGGCCCCTAGTTTGGACATGCAGCATATGTCTTCCTTTCCAGTGGTCAACAGGATTTAGTATGCTTACCTTAACTCCTTCTTTTCTTCTGTAATGTAAATATTTCCTTCTTGATCTATTCTCAGAAAAGACAGAGAATCTCGTTAAATTGTAGTGCTACACTTTGATAATTACCAGTTTCCTCTTTACTTCCCCCTCTCAGATGTTTCAGTTATCTATTACAGTATAACTGTGTATTCAATATAAGCACCCCCAACATTTAATGACTTATGTCAACAATGACTCATTATTTCTCACTCTTGTCTGGGTTTCCTGGACTTCATAATCTCTCCACGTGGTGTCAGCAGGGGTCTCAAATGTGTCTACTGTAGTTGAGTGCTCGAAGGTGCACCTTGATTCTCCTCCCTCTTGTCACCCTCTCCCCCTTGGTCTCATCATCCAGGGCCTCTCCATGTGGCCCCTCTCTCTAGAAAGATTGTCTGCACTTCCTTATAGCATGACAGCTGGGTTTCAAGAGAGCCCAAACAGAAGCTGCCAGGTTTCTTAAGGGCCAGGCCTGGAGCTGGTGCTGCTGCCTATTCTATGAGTCAAAAGCTAGTCATGAGGCCAGCGTGGATTCAAGGAGAGGGAAAATAGACCCCATCTCTATTTTGAGAGGAGTGGGTTGTGAATACACAGAGAGCAGGACTTGGTGGTGGCCATCTTTGGGGACTATCTATTACATCCCTTCTTCCTGGTTTTATTTTCTCCTAGCTCTTATCACTCTGTATTTATCTTGTTTATTATCTGTCTCCTACATTGGATGTATACACTAGAAAGTCAGGGATTCTTGTCCATTTTAGTCACTGCTGCATACCCCCAGAATGCTGCTTCCCACATAGTAGGTGCTCATATATTTTTTGAAATGAAAGTTTAGCACACTAGCTGCTGGGATATTTTCCTGCTCTCTCTACCTAGGCATTTATCATCTACATGGTCCCTCATGTCTGATACGGATGCAGCATGTTAATATATGTTTATATATTTGACTTTTGCCATATCTGATCCCACTTGCTCTGACTGTATCTTTGGGAGTTAACTGGGGCATATTGGATTCTTTACCTAGTCTAAGTCTTCTGATGTGGAATGATGATGCAGAATTTGATGCCAACTTGGCTGGCATCAGACTGTGCCCACTTCAGACTACTTTTGGTCTGCCCTGTCCTCATGTATTCCTGGGTGCCCACTATAAAGACTAATCTCTCCAAAGAGTCAATATACTGGGAAAGTTATATTTTCTCAGTCACTTATATATATGATAAAGCGTAGAAATATCCCACAATCCCACAATTTCTGAAGAAATCTAAGGGCAGGCACCTGATAATACTTGTCAAATAAAAAAGAGGTATTAAAATTTTTCAAGTATTTTTAGGGTATTAGAAAACCAAAAGCTGGTGTAGAACTATGTTTATTGATCTAAGCCTTTTATTTCTTTACTCCATTCCAGTGTAATTTCTTCTCATTCCGTTTTTTTTTGTTCATGCCTTTTTCCAAGTTACAAAAATTTCTTATTGAAACTGCACAGTTACTTTCTCTCAGTTTCTACCTCTAAGTCTCAGCTCTTCAATGATACTTGATTTGGAAGTATATGATTGCTTTAATTCTGATTTTATTTGGCCTAAAGCTTCCTGGTAAAATCTTTCCAGCAGGGAATCACCTGTTGCTTTTATACAAGATTTTTTATTTTAGAGATACAATTAGCCATATGATATGCCCATATCATAATGCCGTTGATTCTGGAAACCATATACACAAATAAGCCAAATATTTTTTTTAACAGTCACACCTCGTATAGTAATGAAAGACATTAGAGTGACATATAAAAATCATATTAATGGATGGTTTCATCTAATGTCTGTACCTGGAAATTGCAAATGGATTCAGTGACTGCTACATGATTAGTTGTGTAGAATGAAAACAGCTATTATCTGTCTATAAGTTTTATATTTAAGCAAGTGAAATATCATAGCATGGGATAATTGCTGGCAGGATTTGCTGGACGAACTTTAAAATAAATAAGGAGAAGGAGGAAGGTAAGACAGATAAAGAAATATTTAACTAGTGTTCTCAAAGCAAAGACTGAGAAAGAAGAGGGAAATGTCTTGAAAAATCATGAGACCTTTGTGAATTATTCTTTCATGTCAAGGATTATAAAATAATAGTATAAATTAAGAGCATCTATAATCTTCTGGAGGATAGAGGAGGCAGAATATGATCATAAAGTTGATTGCTTTCCTGAAATCAAATTAGTGGATACAGGCAATTCAGTAGACAGCAGTATTTAATCACATTTGTTTGTTGAATACGTTGATATCTCTGCCAATTTATTTCTAGAAAGATAATTGAAAACCTTGCTTACAAGTTAAAGTAAGAGGAATCACTAACTATCCTCCATCAGGGCAATTTCAAACATTGTTCTTTCTCACCTGCCAAGCTTGATTTAAGGAATCCCACCACAGGACAAGAAGGCTGCAGTTTTTGCTATACTGTATTTTTAACTCTTAAATTTTGTGTGTTGAACGCGAGTATCCCAATGAAGAGTTTGGTCAAAATGGGAATTATAAAACAAGAAAGACATTCTATCCACCTTACCTGAAAAAGGTCATACAATTTTACAAGACTTTCAGTCTGTAGAACGAGAACCTCCTCTCATTCTTCTATTGGTAAAAGTGGCCCTGTGGTGTGCTGGCCATCTTTTGGCCTAGACACGCCTCATGCCTGGGGCAGACCTACTGAAGTGGAGGCTAGGTTATGTGTCCCCTCTGGGGCGCAGTTACAGTTTGCGTGTTTTTTGGTTCTGACAAAGAGTGATCTCAGATTTGGGGAAATCAGGAGAAAAGGGAACATTGCTCCAAGAGTGTGTGCAGCTGGGAAATATCTCACCAGTCACGGAGAATTCAGGGAGAAAATGGAATCATCATCTACAAGCATTTGTTAATATCCAAGTATATACATATGGCACTCCAGAGGCACTAAGAGAGAGGAGGAAACCCTGCCTGCCCTCCTGAAACTGAAATAACTAGGGATGGGTTACATCATTTCTTTAGAGAAAGATAGACTTACAGGGATTTTGTAGAAATAAAATTCTTTGTTGGCACAATGAGTGATGCTTTTTTCATTCTAGGGCTGATTCATTTTTGCTATGGAAATATTAATTTAACAAAGAGATTTATTTTATTTCCTAATTATAGATTGAATTCTTATCATTAGCAATTTATAAAATATAGAAAACATAAAGAAGAAAATGACAATGATCTTTATACCCTAAATCTAGAGATAACAGCTGTTCAGATTTTAGTACATTTTCTTCCAATATTTTTGAACACAAACACATACATTTTACATAGTTGGGATTACACTGTTTACACATTTTTGCATCATGCATTGTTTTTAATCACTTTATATTGTTGACAATTTTTACATTTTTAAATACTATCTGTAAACACCATTTATAAAGGCTGAAAGATATTTCATCATAAGATTTATCATAACTTATTTAACACTCCCTTATTATTGGATATTATATTAACTTTTATAAGTAATGTCATAATAACTTTTTAATATATATTTATGTGTATTTTTATAATTTTCTCAGAATTTATTTTTAGAAGTAGAAACACTGGTCAAAGAGAGTAAATATATTCAAAGTTGTTCTTTTTTTTTGTTCTTGATATCTATTGTTAAATTGCTTTCTGTGAAGGTTATACCAATGTACATTAACCAGTACTAATGAGATTCATCTCATCACATCTTTGACAATGGTGAATATCATCATGAATAGAGGAAAAATCTTGTGTTTTAATTTTTTTCATTGAAAATATTTTTCTGTTTATCAGCCACTTACAATTCTGTTTTGTGAATTGTTTATTCCTGTTCCTTTATTTGTCCATTTGCTTATGGAGACTTGAATGTTTTTCACATCATGAATATTAATTTTTAGAGGTAAAGTATTAGCTCATGTATAAGTTTAATTTTAGGGAACAGCTTCTAGGAATGCATCTAGTCTGTCCATCAGTTAAACAGTTCAGAATTTACCATCTTTACAAATATTATGATAGAGAAGTGCAGGTTCAATGATCATGTCATTCTGCTTGTCAAAGTCTTTAATAGCTCTCCAGACACTGAGAAAAATCCAATGCGCTCCAAGATATAAATGCAGACTGTCTTTTCATCTTTTCCCTTGATGTGCTGTTCCTCTTTCTGTTAGTATTCTTCACCCCTTCCTGGGCTTCTACTATCTCCATTAAACTTAGATCCCTGTCATACTGGAAAGAATGTTTTCTCTTCTTCAACCTGCTCTATACAGACTCTCTCTGTGCTATTAAATCTATTCCAAGCCTTCAGATCTAAATTCATTAAGGCTGCTTATGTTCCATCTCCTTGTCTAGGCCTTCCCAGATATCCTCCACCCAGAAGTAAAACCTCTCCCCCATTATCTCATTGTACTAGGTGAATCTATTAGAATGCTTTGCATTGGGGGTGGCAGTGGTGTCCCTGAACGGCAGAGAATTGGTATTGGGTATAATCAGGCTTACTTGAAACCCCTGACCTCTCTGTTTTCTATTCTGCCCAGCCCCTTTTTTCTTTGCCCCTGTCCCTTTCCTGCTTGGATTAAATAGGGAGTGATTCTATTCTCATGACCACATCAATTCCTCTTTTTCATTGTCATTCTATGGACCTGGCAAAATCTCATCCTGGATGAATCCAATTATCATCCTTACCTGTGTACTGGGACTACTGACCATATCTGGAAAAATTTTGCAACTGGCTGGTGTGGTGTGGTTACCCTCAAACTCGATGGGCCCTCAAAATTTCTTACTTTCTGCAATGATTATTTCAAGACTTTTTTCCCTACTTCACCTACTACCTCCTTACTTTCTCTTAGAAAATCACATTGTTTTCTGCCCTACAGAGAAAATAGAAGCCAGGGCAAGAATGCCTCCAATTCCCATCAGCAAATCTCAAACTTACCTTCATCTACGAGCCCCATTCCTTTCCTTCTTTGCTCTATATGTAGTGGAAAAAGTACTTCCTCCTATATAAGGCAAGCCCTCCATCTGTACTCTCTCAACCCCTCCCACCTGCAGGGGAACCTTGCCCTAGATCAGTGGTTCTCAAGCTTAAGCCTGCATCACAACCACTTGCAGGTGGTTTGTTAAAACGCAAATTGCTGGGTCTCACTGCCAGAGTTTCTGATTCAGTTGGTCTGGGTGAGGTCTGAGAATTTGCATTTCTAACAAATTCTCAAGTGGTGCTGATGCTGGTGGTCCAGTGACCACACTTTGTGAATCACTGCTTATATAAGTCAGGGTTCTACAGAGAAATAGAACCAATAGGATATGTATATACACACACATATAGGTGATTTACTATACAGAATTGGCTCATGTGATTATGGAGGCTGAGAAGTCCAATCCAAGATTTGCAGTTGGCAAGCTAGAGATCCAGGAGACCCGATGGTGTAGTTCCATTCTTTTTTTTTTTTTAATTTTTTTAAAAATTTTTTAATTTATTTTTCCCCCAAAGCCTCAGTAGATAGTTGTATGTCATAGCTGCACATTCTTCTAGTTGCTATATGTGGGACGCGGCCTCAGCATGGCTGGAGAAGCAGTGCGTCAGTGCGCGCCCGGATCCGAACCCGGGCCGCCAGTAGCGGAGCGCACGCGCTTAACTGCTACAGGCTGGCCCTGTAGTTCCATTCTAAAGGCTGCAGGGATGAGACCCAGGAAGAGCCATTTTCAGTGAGTCTGAAGGCAGGATAAAGCTTACATCCCAATTGGAAAGCAATCAGGCAGGAGGAATTCTCTCTTACTTGGGGGAGGGTCAGCCTTTTTGTTTTGTTCAGGCTGTCAACCGATTGGATGAGGCCTACCTATATTATGGGGGGCAATTTGCTTTACTCAGTCTATCAATTTAAATGTTAATCTCCTAAATCTCCAAAAACATCCTCACAGAAACACCTAGAATAATATTTGACCAGACATCTGGGCACCCTGTGGCCCAGTCAAGTCGACACATAAAAGTAACCATCACACTACCCTATAGATTATCCCCTTCCTACTATATTCTTTTTCTTTGACTGTCTATCAGATCTTTCCATTCACTAAAGATGCCCAAGATTTTCCATCTATAGAAAATACTACCAACCACCCCAAAAAACTCCTTGCTTTAAACCCATATTATCTTTTGGCTCTCATCATACATCTCTCCTCTTCACACCCAAAATTCTTAAAAGAGGTTATCTATAATTATTGTTTCTGTATTCTCACCTCATTCTCACTGCTGAATCCACAACAATGCACTCCAGTCTCTGGATCCCCAACTACATTCAGACCGAAGTTAACAAAGGTTTGTATGTTATTAAATGGCAGTGGGAAAACATTAGTCATAATTTTGTTAATCTAGAATGACATTTTGCTTTGTTAATCAAATCTTCCTTTTGAAACACTCTCTTCCTTTGGCTTCTGGCACAACAATCCACTGATTTTCCTCCTCACTCACCATTGTCTTTATTAGATCTTTCTCCTCTTCTTGACCCTTTGAGTTTCAGTGTTCTTTAGGGCTTTCTCCTAGGCCTTTCATGTTCTAAGTTATACGGGATTTCAGGGAATCTCATTTACTTTCACTGCTTCCATAACCATTTATATGCTGATTTACCCTCAAGTGTATCTCTTGCCTGAGCTTATACCTATATATTCAAATCTCTCTTGACATCTCCACTTGAATACTTTTTGTCAGGAACCTCAACATCAGCAGGCTCATAAGCGAACTCATCATCTTTCCCCATCTTCTCCCTCCTCCTATGGATTTGTCCCCAGTGCTGTCCTTCTTGAGTCATTAGGAAAGTTTAGTTTTTCAAGTTACAGCCTTGGGAGTAACCTGTCTCTCTCCCCAATTTTCTATACCCAATTTGTAACAAAATCTCATACATTACATTTTAAATATCTCTCAAATTCATCAGTTTCTCTTTATTACCACTGCCATCATCATCTTTTTACTGTCTTAGAGTAAATCACCTCCTAAATTCACTTCCCTGCCTTGAGTCTTACTATTCTCCAGTTATCATTCTGTTTCCAAATCCAGAATGGTCCTTTAGACATCACATTTGATCACCCTCCTCTTATGCTTAGAACTCTTCAGTGGCTTCCATTTGCGTTTAGATTAATGGCTCCAAACCTTAAGATTCAAGACTCCTCCACTCCTCCTACCCTTAGCCCCACCCACATTACTGCTAGGATTTGGACTATTTACAAAATGCTTGTGAAACTCACCCACCTAATAGGGGCATCTCATTTAATCCTTACAGGGAGATTTTCTGAGTCTTGAGTGAATAAAAAACATGTATTCTGTGTAGTGCCTGGCACATGAGATGCTCACTAGATAGAAATTATTTTCTCCAATTTGAGAAACCAAGAGATTGGTGTCAATCTCTTCCACTAGATTGGGAATCCTCCAAATGCTTGCATTCCTCTGCAAGTCCTAGCACCATGCTTTTAAACACAGTAATTGTAATGTTGTCTTTTTAATTAGAATATTGACATAAGGAGATGTTACCATTTCTGAAATGATCCTCAGAATTTTTTTTGACTACATATTTCTTGTATATTATTGGTCCAGATTTATGAAATGCATAGAAATTCATTCTCACTGATAAAGGCCTTTTTTGGAGCCATTAAAATGTCATATTTTCTCAATCAAAAGGCACATTGGAGAAATTCAATATATTTACCAAATAAAAGATGGTTGTGTTTCACATCATCTAAAAATAACCAAATGCATAACTTTAAGGCAGATGATACAATTGTGTAATATAAATAGCTATCATTTGAGATTTATAATTGCATCCAAGCTATTCATGTATGCATGAGTCATCATTAGAAGCTTGCATTTTAAGATATGCATGATATGAAAGAGATATGAAAAGTATTACTGTAGTGATCTGATATGGGAACAGGGAAGACTTTAATCATAAAAATTACTACTTGTGTAAATGCTCAGTTTTAGATAAAATAATGCTGAATGCCATTTACATACATAATTCAAATCCTGTAGGTACCTAAACAGAATTCTCAGAACAAAAGAAATCTTGAGATTTTCTCTAGGCTATAATAAAGCAGCAAGTTGAAAAGTAAAAAATCTCAGTAAAGCCTAGTATGGGTTCATGTTATAGGACAAATAAATGGATTGAGTAAAGTCACCTCTAAACAACTGGATTTTATTAACTAACTTGAACAGGTGGATGCAGGCATGGTGGATGCTCAGGTAAACATCTCTGAAAATTAGCTATGTCACTCTAAAACCTTCTGGGAAGGCTGAACCTAGAATTCTTCCTGCAAAACCGCAAAAACAGTGCCATAGAAAACTCATTTAAGATAAAGCAGCAACTCAAATTGTGAAGGGGAAAAATCTCAAGTCATACGTCCTAAGCATTTATAGGCCAGGTCATGTGGGTAAACCATTGCATGATAATTTGACACTTGCCTCTCTAGGCCACATTTCAATACTCCCCTTTTAGGTGAGTATAGTACTTTCTGTTCTATGCGGATATGTGAGCACACTTCTCTCCTAATAAGCACCAGATTCTTCCAGAGCATAAACTAAGCTCTTTTGGAATCCACTACCGGGCCACAAGGGTATCATTCAGTGCATTGAAGTAGTAATTTACTAAATGGGACCCTCACGGCCCAAAAGAGTTCATGCAGCTTCCCAAATGCCTGCCTTAACCAGGTGATGGTTTATGGTCTGGAGAACCTAATGAGTGTTCAATTATACTGTTACATTTAGAAAAGGAGATTCACATTTTGGCAGAAATTGTAGCTCTGTTTTATGCTTTAGCGCAGAGTCAGGTTATGTTTAGCCTTCTTATTCCCACCAGAATTTTTCCTCTCATATTTTATATTTTGCTTCTGTTAGGTTGCCTAAGCAGCACTCCCTTTCCTCTAGTTAATGACTCCATTGGATTTTAGTTACCATAATTGTTTCCCTAATTGATTTCATTGGAAAGAATGATTGTTAGGAAAGGTGATAAACATTGAAAAGTCTGCCGCTTGTTCTCACTCATTATTCTTCCAATTCATTTTCAAAAATGTTTTCTACTTGGAAATTAAGAAAACACTTTTAGGGGCCGGCCCCGTGGCTTAGCGGTTAAGTGCGTGCTCTCCGCTGCCGGCGGCCCGGGTTCGGATCCCGGGTGCGCACCAAGGCACCACTCCTCCAGCCATGCTGAGGCCGCATCCCACATACAGCAACTAGAAGGATGTGCAGCTATGACAGACAACTATGTACTGGGGCTTTGGGGGAAAAATAAATAAATAAAATCTTTAAAAAAAAAAAAGAAAACACTTTTAAATGTTGCCCATGGCTTTATTGCAGCATGAACAGTATTTTCTGTCTAGGTACTCTGCTATTGTCCAGCAATGACCACTTCGGAATTATTTAGAACTTTTAAAAGATTGTCTCTGTAAATTCACTCTCTTCGAAATTTTTAAAAGCACCACTAAGGAAATTAAATATAATGTTTCGTGGATAATTAGATAATTTTAAAAAGTATGACGTTAGAATTTCACATTGCTTTTGAGATTTTGAATTTGAGCTGTTTTTAGAAAATAGGACAATATTGTTCATGCAGTAAATAAATATAGAAGGCTAAGGTGCTGCCATCTCAATATTCTCTAGGTGGCAGCTTAGCTCTACATTTAAAAATCTCCCTTTTAGTATTTTTCTCGCTGGCATTTCGTTTAAAAACTGGTAACATAATGCACAACAACAGGTAAAATGAATACAGCCAAACATGATCTGCCTGCCTTTAATGCTTGACAAGGTTTTCCACGTAGCTTTGCCACACTGCTGATTTTAGTGGAAGGACTTAGAGCAGCACACCAGAAAGTGCTTTTATTCACCATTTTCCCATGTGAAGGTTGAAAACTGGATCTTTGACGATGAAGCTTTAGTTATAAGGCTCAACCTTGTTCTAGATTGTGTGCTTTGCTACGTGTCTTGTTGAGCCAACTGTCATGCCATGTAGTCACATCTGAGATGTATTTACATCCCTCTCTCTAGTACAGTTACATGAACAGCTGGGTCTGAATGTCGCACTATCCTCATTCTGTTTAGTTGGAGCCCGAGTGTCTTGCTGAGAATTATGAAAATAGCAGCTTAATTCCAGAATAAGAAATCACATTATCTTGCAGAGCAAAATCTCAACTGGGAGTGATTTTTATCCTCAGGGAGTATTTGGCAATGTCTGGAGATATTTTTTTGATTGTTGCTACTTTGTTGGGAGGGGAGTGCTATTAGCAGCTAGTGGATTTAGGCCAGGGATTCTCTTAAACGCTCTACAGTGCAAAAGACAGTCCCCACAACAAAGATCTATCTGGCCCAAAATGTTAATAGTGCTGAGGATGAGAAATCCCATTGTAGAGAAACAGAACCATAGCGGTATAATACAAAATCAGTGCACAATTCTAATAATCAACACAATCAATTTGTATAAGAGCAGTTTACTGAAGGTCATAAACATCATAAATATCCTTTAGAAAAATAACTTGTGTTTGATTAATTCAGTAACAAATTTCTCATGAGTCTATTCCTTTTCCCTATTGTCCTACTCATCTTTTTCCTCAAATGGTTAAAAAAATAAGCTGTGCCCTTACATTACATTTTCTTAATTCAAAATCATTGCTCAAGTCTTATTTTGCATATCTAAAAATCAGGAAATCTCTTTATGAAAAAATTTTGTTTACTGAGTACATAAAGAGTTATTCTGCACAACTGTCAAGATCTATACGCAATTTTCTTTCCTTTCTATTTTATAATTTTTTTTGTGTGTGTGAGGAAGATCAGCCCTGAACTAACATCCGTGCCAATCCTCCTCTTTTTGCTGAGGAAGACTGGCCCTGGGCTAACATCTGTGCCTATCTTTCTCCACTTTATGTGGGACGCCGCCACAACGTGGCCTGACAAGCGGTGCCTCAGTGTGCGCCTGGGATCCGAACCGGACCGCCAGCAGCAGAGCATGCGCACTTAACCGCTATACCACGGGGCCAGCCCCTTTCCTTTCTATTTTGTAAGTCAGTTCTATTAAAACAGGTTTGAGATGTGTCAAGTTTATCAAATTGACTAGAGAATATATTAATTAACATTATTGAAAATCAAGGTTTGGGTATACTGAAGTTCCTGAAGAATGTAGTATAAAAGAAGCTACTTAATTTATCATTGCCAAGAGGCTGTGAAACAATGACAACTTGTTTAGCATCCTGAAACTGTGCTACAGATAGGATTTATCATCACGTTTTGCCTGAAGAGCCATTATGTGACATAATTAAGTATACATACCATGTATGGATTCATCAGGTATTCTGTCATCTGATAGGCTAATATGGTGAGATGTTTTGGCTACTCTATGCTCTCCTTAGATCAGTGATTTTTCAAGTGACATCTTAGTCTAAGTCTCCATGTGTAAAATGGATTAAATTTGAGTTACTTTTGTTGTAAGGAGGGAGGCCTGCCTTGCCTCTCACAGCAGCCCAAAGGCTCCATCCCAGAAATCCAGTCTTCTGTTGAAAATAGTTTGAAAACCACTGGCCTAGAGCGGAGGTACGTCAAGCTTGCTTTAATCACTGACTTTTAGTTTTTATGGCGTGTGTTTATCTTAAGGTAAAAAAAACAGACAAAACCCTCTCTTCACCCCACATTCCTTCAGCTACCATCCCGTTTCTTTCTTCCTTTTCCAAGCACAACTTCCACGAACCTCGCTTCACTTTCTCACCTTTAATCCCCTCCTACAACTACTTCATCTGTTCCTAGTCCTAGTGTTCCACGGATGCTGCTTTTTACAAGATCACCAGCCATCTCCCTGGTGCTAAACCCAATGGTCACTTTACTCTTATCTTGCTCCACTTCTCAAAAACCATTGACGCAGCTGACCCCTTCTTCCTTTGTCACACTCTTGGTTCTCCTTTTTCCTTGCTGGCTTCTTCTTAGTCTCTCCCTGCTCTAAGTCTTGGAATTCCTCAGGACCAGGTCTTGAGGTCTCCTATTCCCCTCTCTAAACTCTCTCTAGGTTATCTTATTCATTTCTATCATTTCAAATACCATCCGTATGTTGATAACTCCTGGATTTTACATCTGCAGGTCAGTGCTCTCCTCTGAGCTCCACATCTATACACCCAATTGCCTACTTGAAACCTCCTCCTGGGTGTCTCCTCCTCTCATCTGCTATCCAGAGTCGCTCTGACTAGAAACCCAGGAGTCATCCTTTGTTCTCCATCTACCTTCACCACCCACATCCACTGTCAGAAACTCCTGTCTGTACTTCCTCCAAATGTATGCTTCAAATCTTTCCACACCTCTCAGTCTCTACTGCTGCCATGTTTAGCTAAGTCTCCATCATTTCTCACTTCAAGAGCCTCCACACTCATCTTTCTGTTTCCACTCTTGCCCTACCCTCATCCATTCTCCACAAGGCCACCAGCGTGGTATTTTAAATAGCAGATTGATTATGTATCTTTCCTGCTTACAGTTCCTAGATAGGTTCCTATTGCACATAGAATAAAATTCAAACTCCATACTATGGTCTGTGTCTGTCTGCTTCTCCAGTCTTAGTTTCTGCCACTTCACCTTCTGTCCCACTAGTGTTCTAGATTCCCTGACCTGGAGCACTGACCTTGAAGAGGCCAAGTTCTTTTTTCACCTTAGGGCCTTTGCACTTATAGCCCTTGAGTTCTCTTCTCTGGTTGTTTGCAGGCCCAGTTCCTTTTCATCCTTCAGGTCTTATCTTAAATCATCTCCCTAATCAGTAAGTATTCACTTCTCATTATTTTTATTCTTGTTTATTTACCTGTTCATTTGTACATCATCTAACTTACTAGAATTTAGGCTTCATGAGGACAGGGAATTGGTCTCTCTTCCTTACCAGGCACTCAGCTCACATTTGATGAATGCCTCAACAAGTTATTGTACTAAGTTGTCATCAGACTGTATAGGAGGGTCAACACAGTAGACATGAATACACATGCTTGCCCTATACTTCTTAGCTTTAGGAAGGAGCAGATGACTAAGCCGGGGGATATGATAGTTGGCATCTAGTAATTGAAGAAATGATATGGAAAATAAGATTAGACATGGGTCATCTAGAAAACAGAACTGAGAGTATGAGTGGAAGTTAAATTGAAACAAACAGTGGAATAAGAGGTGCTTGGGAGGTGGTGAGCTCTGCCTCACTGAAGATGTTCAACTTGAGGCTGGATGACAACCTGTCTAGCACATGGCAACGGGATTTCCTGCTTTACACTGGAACTTGATCTAGCAACTTCTAAGGCCCCTTCCCTCTCTGAGATGCTGGGACTTTGTGATTACAGAAGAGTTCTTTTCTGTATCTCCCAGCATTAAACTGTCATTGTGGGGCTGGCCCCGTGGCTTAGCGGTTAAGTGTGTGCGCTCCACTACTGGCAGCCCCGGTTGGGATCTGGGTGCTTACGGATGCACCGCTTGTCCGGCCATGCTGAGGTGGCGTTCCACATACAGCAACTAGAAAGATGTGCAGCTATGACGTACAACTATCTACCGGGGCTTTGCAGGGGGTGGAAAGGAGGAGGATTGGCAATAGATGTTAGCTCAGATCCGGTCTTCCTCAGCAAAAAGAGGAGGATTGGCATAGACGTTAGCTCAGGGCTGATCTTCCTCACAAAAAACAAAACAAAACAAAAAAACCTGTCGTGATTCTATGGGTTGTTTTCCTTCAAGTCACACCGTTTGGGCATCCTCCCAAAACCTCACTGTTCTCTCAGGAATAATGCAGAAACTAAAGAAGCAATTTCGGGAGAAAAAAACTGTTAAGCAATATAGAAGAATTGGACAGAAAATATCTTCTTGATGGTTTAATCTTTTAAAAAACATATATTAAAAAAACAAATCAATGCGTGCTTTAGGCATTACTTTCAAAGCGTTTTCTTAAACTCATGTAAAACAGAGTCAATAGGAACACACCTTTGTTTATTCAATATCCTTAAAAGTTACTGTCATGACTGGAGCTGGGATAGGAGGTCAGTTCCAAAACAACTCCACAGATTACATTGTGAACTATTTTTTAACAGCATCATAAACCTGCCATCATATCCTTTAATATTTCCTATGGAATTTCTTGTTTATCTTCAGTCATCAGCTAATGTGTTTGATGTGAGAAATAATGGCTTTGAATTCTCCAAACATTAACTGACTGAATTCTGGAAATCATAAAACATCTTAGGCTTGGTCTTATGATTGAACACAGCATTAGGAGAGGTTCAAAGTCCATATTCAACTGAAGAAATGTCACATCCCAAAGGTCATTTATATTTTCTCGTTGACAACAATTTACACATTTTTCATTATGTCATGTGACAGTATGTGACTCTGCAGAGACAAAAGTACAAGAAAACCTACATGTAGTCATCTGGCATTTAAAAACTGTGTGGTTTCTTTTTGAGGTCATTTTCAGAAGGTATGGAACATTTAATATCTTTTCTTTCAAATAATGTAGAATTACATGCTAATTCAGATGTTATAGATTTGATTTGCCCATACTTTTAATGCTACTCTGGCTATTTTTTACCTGATCAAATCTAGACCCCATCAGAAACCCAATGCCTAGATATATACGTATTTTTTTGCTTTATGATTTTCTTTATGTTGTTCATTTCCAGTTTTACTACTTACTTTTTGCTTTCCTAATTTTCCAACAGAAATGTTTCAAAAAATATTTGTTAAAGCTTGCCATGTGAAGGACATTGTATGATATCTTCCACTTTACTTCTTAACCCTGAAGAATTTGGCCTTAGTACTGTAGTCTGCGCTCCCTTTGTTATTGTATCTATTGCAAGTGGAAGTTCATTTTGTTGATATTCATAGATTCTTTTGTTTTTGTCCTCTTTCCCCTATTTCCTAAACTTCTTGTCTTCATCTTCTTTATTTTCTACTATGGCATCTTGAATTTATCCCTCTTTGTCTCTTGGAAATCTTTTCTATCACGGTTTTTACTATAAAGTACCGTATTAGTTTTCTATTGCTGCTCTAAGAAATTAGCATAAATTTAGTGAAACAAAGCAACACAAATTTATTATCTTAAGAGTTCTGGAGGTCAGAAGTCCAAAATGGTTCTCACTGAGCAAAAATCAAGACGTTTGCAGGGCTCATTCCTTTCTGGAGGTTCTTGGGGAGAATACCTTTCCTTGCCTTTCCCAGCTTGTGGAGGCCGTCTTCATTCCTTGGCTCCCTCATCTTCAAAGCCAGCAACTATGGTCATGTCTTTTTCATATCAAATCACTCCAAGACTCCTCTTCCGCCTCCCTCTTCAACTTTTAAGGACGCTTGTGATTACTTTGGGCCCACTTGGATGATCCAGGATAATCTCCCCATCTCAAGGTCAGTTGATTAACAACCTCAATTCCTTCTGCAACTTTAATTCCCCTTTGCCATATAACAGGCAAGATATTCACCAGTCCTGGGGATTAGGATGTGGACATCTTTGAGGGGCCCTTATTTATAGCTACCATGAATGCGTACCTCTCTTTCTTTGATGTTAGCAACCCCTCCTGTAACCAAGCCACTCCCACTCAATAGGAGGAGGCTCTCCTGTCCCACTGGGTCTCTCCCCTGGTTCCCACATTTGTCCCCAGCTGCCTGGTCTTTGCTGACTCTGAATGATTCTATAAAATATAATATATTTGTGTTTGGGTTTTGCATTTAAAGCACATTTAAACCACAATTAAATTTCTTTGATATCTAAGTAAATTAGGAAAAATAGGTAAAGATTGCTGACCATCTTTTTCTCCCTTTATTTAAATTATTTATATTGAATCCATTTTCTTCCTTTTTTCTTTTTGTAATATCCTTTTATTTTCATACCACTAGAGATGTAAACAGCAATACAGACACCAGAACCACTGGTGAGAAAACGTTTGAGTTATTAATCATTTTATTTTTATTTGCTACATTTTTTTTTTACCATTTTTGTTATTTAGAATGAATTGTACCAATGATTCATACTTGCTCCTTTCTCATTTTAGTTTTGTTATGTACCTATGTAATTTGTACTTCTGCTGGAGTCTTTCTATGCTTTAAAATATGTTCATCCTATTTTTTCCTGTTATGTATAAACTAGGTATTTAATCCTAGCAGCATCTTTTTGAGAAAAAAGCTTTTGGTTTGAAAGACTACTGATGGTCTTCAGTAATTAAGATGACTTATATAGTTACCAAGATCTCTAATTTCCAGCATGTAAGGCATTACTAGAGGTGATAAGCTTGTTACTTATATGCTAGTTGTTAATGCTTACCTGATTTCTCTTAGACACAAAGGAGATAAATGGCAAAGGCCTCACCATATCCATATCTTGATACTTGGGGTATTGTTCTTTCTCGATATAAGGAGAACAGTACCATTTACAACTTCTCTGAAATAAATGAAGATCAAACCTACGTGGAATTTTGAATTGTGATCAGGAATAAGAATATTGGGAATTCTTGGAAAGGTAGTAATTTTCTCACAATTTAAATTTGCTTTACACCAGAGGAAAGATATTCATATACTTCTGGACTATTTCAACTCATTGAGCTCTATCTGTTCCGAATAAAAGGGTCCTTTATACAATCAATGAAGCCAAGCAAAGCACTACAGTTCTGAGTTCAGTACAATTATTTCCCATTACAAGGGATGCCTATCATTGAGAAACAGCTTCTCTATTCACAGCAATGATGAGAAAATGACATCCTGCTTTTTTCAGTTATATGAATATGTTCTCTTTAAGATCCAATATATTAGCATTGCTGACTCTTCAGGCTGACCTCTTGAATACTGTCAAATCAAGGAAATGAAATGCATATGAGCAAATTCTGAGACCAAACTGAGACAAATAGTCAGGTCATTTCTCTGTTCTCTGTGCACAAGCACAGGTGTAGGGCTTTCCATAAATCAAAGTGAAATATTTGTCTTTTTATTACGGCTTTTTAACTTGTTCTGAGTAGGTTTTATGAACCTAATGAAAACATTGAAAATAATTTCTCCAACATAACTTCTGAGTGATAATATTGTACAGGGATCACTGTAAAGAAAGAGTTTGATGCAATGGACCCTGGAGACTTTACCTGGAAGTGCCAAAAAGATACCATTAGTTGGTAATTTGCAACTGGTTCATATGCCAAGCATTGTAGGGTCTAGAGGAAATGTGAACAACAGAATCTCCATTTTTAGTTTCTGATAGTTTTATGGCAGGTAGACAAGAGCTGGAAGGTTCAGACATTTATCTTGAAATAATGAGATAAGTTTTTCCTTTCTGAATTAGTTAGAGAGTTGGTACTAACACTGCCCCAAGGCATGGACTATGAATCCAAGTGTATCCACACCAACCCATCTTTCATTTAAGTCTGTTTAATAAATCATCTTCCTAACTGGAGCTGGGGGTATACAAATTCATGCCTCTGGCACAGCTGAAAAGGGGAAAAAGATCAGGAGCATGGAAGTTTTAAGAAATGTAATTTTATTTTCATCTTGGGTTTTCTGACATACAAGGAAAAATGCCATTTAAAAAATATTCCTACTTGTATAAAAGCAGCTGCTCCTAGATGGTTCAAAATAATAAAATTTGAAAAGGGCCCAGGTTTTGTCCAGGATTCAGCGGACTTCATGGAGTAAGTGCTAGGCAGAAGCTTCATGAGGGCAGGGTTAGGTGACTGTTGATTGTTGAATGAATTAATAAGAGAATGAAAATTTCAGTTTCTTTTGACTCCTTCAGATCTCAGGTAAATTATTTTGATATGGATAAAGAGGTAGGTTTTTCTACCATTGTTGGAGAGGTTAGGCATGGTATTTTTCCCCCATTCAGTTTGTGTATTCTCTTTGGCTGACAATTTCATGGAAACTTGATGAAAACTTTACATTTGGTCACTAAACAGGTTTATAAGCCATCTATAGAAGTAATATGATTTGTTTTGGGGGCAAAGTTTTGGTAGTTTCATGTATTTATTCAGTAAGAAAATGTTTGTTGAATGATTAGTATGTGCCAGATGGTGGCTAGTTCCCTAGCTCTATACACATGTGCCTCTGCTGTCAGGGATAGAGACGTGTAAACAGTTAACAGTCAACTGCTATAATGGACTAAGAACAATGCATCACAGAAGCATAGAAGGATCAAACCCAGATTTGAGGGGTTAGGAACAGCTTTCCAGAGGAAGTAATATCTCAGCTGAATCCTTGATTGAAAACAGGAGGGAGCTCACAGAGGGAAGCAGAGTGTTTGAGGCAGGAGAGCTTGGTGAGATTTGGGGACTGAAGCACTTTAGAAGCACTTTAGTGTGAAAAGTGGGGAGAGGCGAAGCTGACGTGGTGAGCAGAGGCCAAGTTCAGAAGGGCCTTGAAAGCCATGTCAAGGAGTTTAGAATTTATCCTTAGAGCTTAATTAAAATAGTAATTGAGTAAATGAATGATAAGACACGAAGATGGTGGGAAGGCATTGAAAGCCTTAAGGAAAGGAACTACGTAATCAGACTTGTGTTGTAGAACACTTCACTGGTTGTAGTGTGACAGGCAGACGGAGGACTCAAGGCTGATTGCAGTGGCCCAGTGAGAGGCAGTCATATCCTGAAGCAGAGAAGTGGCAGGGGATAGGGGATATGGGCTGATTCAGGAGATCATTGTGAGAAAGAATGTCCAGGTCTTGGCGATTTGTTGAACATGAAGTACATGAAAGACCAAGGAGTCCACGGTGACTCCCAGGTTTTGTTCTTTCTTTCTTTCTTTCTTTATTTCCTGAGGAAGATCAGCCCTGAGCTAACAACTGCCAATCCTCCTCTTTTTGCTGAGGAAGACTGGCCCTGGGCTGACATCTATGCCCATCTTCCTCTACTTTATATGGGACACTGCCATAGCATGGCCTGACAAGCAGTGCGTCAGTGTGCGCCCTGGATCTGAACCGGCAAACCCCAGGCCGCTGCAGCGGAGTGCACGCACTTAACTGCTAGCACCACCTGGCCAGCCCCCAGGTTTTGTCCTTAATGGACTCTATGGCACCATTTACTGAGGAAGGAGGACCTGGATGAGGTAGAAATATAGATTCAGTTTCAGGTGTGTTAAGTTTTAGGTACCTGTGAGATAACTGAAGAGCTGTCTAGGAGACAGTTAAATGTGCAAGACTAAAGCTAAGGAAAAAGATCTGAATGAAAGATGTATGTTTGAGAGTCATCAGATTAAAGGTGGAAATGGAAGCCATGGAAATTGATCCAGTTGCTCAGGGTGAACATGTGGAGTCATAGAGACACTGTTTTGTAACAAATGGACAGAGGAAGAGGAATTGGCCAGGAGGACTGAGAACAAGTGAACAGATAGTAAGAGATGTATCAAGAGAGTGTGGTGTCAAGAAAGCTAAGGGAAGAAAATGTTTCAAGAAGGAAAGGCTCAGCAGAGGCCATTCTGTGGTGTTTTGAAGACAGGACTTAGCAATGAGGGGGTTGTCAGTGCCTCAGAGGGAACAGCATCCTTGGAGTAGCGAGGGCAGAAATCACTTCATTAAGAGGTGAGGAGTATGTGGTTGGTGAGCCTGTGGAGGAGAGCAAGAGTGTACACACTGCTTTAGGGAGGTTTGAGTATGAGGAGCATGGGGCAATGGTGGGGTGCCAGATCAGTCAGGGGTCAGGGAAAGGTGTACAAGTTTTTTTGTTTTCTGTTTGTTTTAATGAGTGAGACTAGAACATGTTCAAATGCAGATGAGAAGAAGAGTTTGAAGATGAAGTAAGAGAGGTGAGGGTGGGTCTGGATTTAGGCAAGAGAAAGCCCATTGGCTGGCTGATAGTGACGGTGGGAGGTGGTGGGAATCGGAATTTTGAGGAGCTTGTAAAATGTTTGAGAAGGTAGTTGTGGGAAATAGAAGAAAGATAAAAATACCCAGATAAATTGCCAAACAGCATGGAGGACCCAGTGCAAGTTAAATGCCATGAAACTATAGTGACACCAATATGATTATGTGTCTTCTTTTTTCTTCAGCAGTGCCCAAGACCTGAGCTTAGGCAAGGAGATAGCAGGCATGGTGAGTATTTTCAGGCTGGGTGTGAGTGCAAAGGGACAAGGTAAATGGGACAGTTATAAGCAAGTAGCTGAAGCGATCGACTAGGTACTTGTCTCCAAACTTTTCTGTTCTCATAAGAATTTTGAAAAACTGGCTATCTCTCACATGTTTTAAAGTTGAAATCTAAAAAATTTAACAAGTTTAAATATCATAAAATTAAATAGTTGCAAAGGATGTGTTTTATGGCTTATTTTATAGAATATGCATAGCATTAAATGTATTTTTATATACATCTTAGAGCTGTAGATTTAGCTCATTCAACTTATAGAACATGTGTTTCAGATAATCAGGCATCATTGTTAAACTAATCAGCCAAATCAGGGTTACTTTTCATCAGAAAAGGTATGATTTCATTTTAAAATTCATACAGTCATGAATCTGCCCAACGCTTCTCTCACTTCTGTATTCTAAGATGTGTTAATTGATTGATAGATGGATGATTGATTGATAGGTAGATAGGTGCGTGGATAGATGGATAAAACAACACATGGATGAACAGATGGATAGTTGTCCTGAGCGTGTCTCCTGGATGAAACAGGGTCTCCCTAAATGTTTCTTTCTTAAGCTTTTTTGGCTTTACTTTCAAGAGACTTTCCCTCAGGAAAGTGGTGTTCTAGATTTGTTCCTATTTTTGATGCCCCAAAGATTTTCACAGCTGGGAACAAGGCACCAAAATACCATTTGGGATAGGGGAGAGTGTGTCTTTCTTTTGTGAAGTGGAGAAGGGCATTGTGAGAGGCAAGAAAGGGAGGCGTGACTGTCAGACATGGGAGTTTGCGGGCAGGTCGGCTTGAGGAGTGAGTTTGTGGAAGTTTAGATCTGGAAGTGTTTACCCGACAGCGATCTAAGCCTACTTATACTCTGTAAGGTCTTTGTGCCCATACCTCAATTTGAAGGTCCTTGGACTATTGGGTCAATCTAGGTCGGGATAAAGAATGAAGGTGGGAGGATGTGAGCAAGTACAGGGGTCAAGGAGCTTGAGACTTATAATTTTAATGCCTTAGGTTTAGTATTTTTTGTTTGTTTGTTTTGACAGTCAGAGACTCTGTGCTGGTTTTTATTGAAAATGGAAATGTTAGGGCACATTTGGTGCTTGTGTTTCCATTTGGCACAGTGTGAAGACAGTGGGCTTTGGAGGCAAACACACTTAGATTTGAATCCTTGCTCAACCACTTACTCAATGTGGCTCCAGGCAAGCCAGTTATCCTTTCTGTGCATCAGTTTTCTCATTTGTAATATTAGAATAACAGTATCTACTTTGCAGGTTGTTATAAGAGTTAGCGATAACTGGTTCTTTTAGTCAACAAATATTTACTCCATGCCTACTTCACACCAGGCATTGTTCGAAGAGATAATTAATGCAAAATACCTCACACAGCGTTTGGAACATAAGAATAAACCAATCCATGGCAACTAAAAGGGATGTGTCTGAGGGTAGGATACCTGTTGTATTCTTCCGTGACACAGGACAGTAATTACTGGGTCAAAACTGAAGGACAATTGCAAGTGTTCAGCGTTTATTTTTCCTGAAGCTCCTAAGGCTCTCAGCCCTAAGCTTACTTTTTTCTCCTCTAACTTTTATCAAAATATACTTTTCAACACATTGAAAACATGGCTGTCTTGAAAGTATAAGTGAACACTTGTAAAGACATTTTATCCAGCTCATTATTTAATGAGAGAACCGATATGAGGGTAAAATTGATTCCAAGAGCGTTGGAAGAACAAGGATGTATATAGTTCATCAGGGAAGACGTTAAAAAGTAAAAGAATGTTGGAACAAGACAGCTCCACTAGATATAAAATTGGTTAGTGGCCTACAGGGCAACAAAATAGTAAGCTTTAGGATTATCTTTTTGCTACGGTCTGAGTGTTTGTGTCTCCCCCACCAAACCCATATGTTGAAATCCTGATGCCCAATGTGGTGGCTTTAGGAGGTGGGACCTTTGGGAGGTGCTTAGGTCATGAGGGTGGAGTCCTTATGAATGGGATTAGTGCTTTTATAAAAGGGGCCCCAGAGAGCTCCCTCGCCCTTCCACCCTGTGAGGTCACAAAGAGAAGACAGGCAACTATGAACAAGGAGTGGGCCCTCACCAGACACTGAATCTGCCAGTGCTTTGATCTTGCACCTCCCAAACTCCACAATGAAAGAACTGTGAGAAATGACAGATTCTGAGACTTTTTAAGTTGTGTTGATGTACATGTGTATTATCATACACTCACTTAGCACTCCTAAACTTAGACAGGCTTTGGTAATGCCAAGATTCTAAAAATAATATATTATATAGGTTAAGAGAGATGGAGATATTTTTGCTAAGAAAAAAATTAGGAAGGGGTGAAAAACGGAGTTTATCATGATACTTTTGGGGCAGTCCTATTAATCTCAGAAACTACTTCCCTGTAACAGATTACACGTGTTGTATACATTCCATAATGTATAATATGCAATAATAGTAAACACACGAGTATTGTCAATTTTGTGACATATTTGCTCAGTAATGACTGTGCTTATTATCTCAACAATCTTGTGGTTGGAGCAGACACATTATGCCTCTCATTTTAAGAATAAAAAACATGAGTTAGGAAGTGGTTCAGCAACAAGGTCAAGACTGTAAATGCATGCTGCTGTCTTGCTCTAATCTATTTGACCTGACAGGCTAGAGATGGTTGTAAGTGCGGTCCCCAGTTTCCAGGCAAATTATGTTCCTAGGATCATTTATAAGTCAGTTGTTTTGAACTCCACACAATTTCCCATAGAAAGCGCGTGATGAATAAAGGTTATGCCTCCAGTCCAGCCCGCCAAAGCCTTTAACCCGCGATGCATCTGTACTTCGGGGATACAGAGCCTCTCACCATTAATTTCTACTAGAGAATTAGTTCAGGGCTCTGATTTGGAATGTAGGGAGCATATTTTCCTGTTCTCTACCTCCTTCCACTTCAGCACCAGTGCTGAGAGTAGAGAACTTTTCCAGCTTTAGACAGCAGATGGTCGCTCTGGTGGTGGCTGGTAGAGAGAGGCTCTCACATGGGCAGCCAAGGGCAGTCGATGCAGAATCTTAGCGAGAGCCCTGACACACGTGCCTGTGCAGGACAGAGACTGGAAATTTGTGGGGGTGAGTTTGAGGAGGGGATGCCTAATGTTTTGTGAAGCCTGTGTTGACAAGGACAGACGGTTCTTAAAGTGGTAGACCTCTGGCAGTGGGAGGACAGTCCCCACCACTCAGGTCATGTAACAGCTTGTTAAATGAGACTCCCGGCACAGATCTGCAGGTACAGCGGTGAGAAAGAACAAAGTTGCCTTTTGCTTTCTTCCTATCAAGTTCAGCTTATTCAATAAATTGGTTGCATTTGCTTAAATCTTCTTGTTGATTTTATAAAACACATTGTCACTGAAATGGAAAATTAAACAATATTGAAAAGTACAAAGAAAAATGTAAAAAGCACACAAATCCCTTTCATCCAGAGATAAGCATTATTAGTTTAAAGGTTTCAATCAGAATTGGGGAAACTATTTCAGAAATGACTCTAGAAACTATTCCAGAAACTTCTCAATAAGAGAGCCTGGGGTCCAAGCCTCAATGACTAATAATTTTAATATTCCTTCCCTATCATTTTCCCAGGTTAGGTAATGTTACAGACTATCTCCAAACTTCACTTTCTTATCTAATACATGGGATCGTGTAATCTTTTTCCCTGGACTTTGTTCCTGTTTTGTCACCTTTTCTCAAATTGATATGTAAGAACTATGGAGCAATGGAGGAAGATTCAATGTCAAAAAGTCTGAGCTAAATTCACAAAATACTGAACAGTGAGTGAGGGCATCTGCTCATTTATCCATGTCCTTGCCAACACCAGGATTTGCCAATTATTTTTTCTATGTTGGCCAATCTGATAAGGGGAAAATGTTTCTCATTGTTATTTCTAGTTGAGTTCCTAATTAAGGTTAAATATCTTTTCGATGTGTTTACAGGACGCATGCCTGGGTGAAAAGTATGAAGAAGAGTTGAGATTTGAAACCAGGGTATGGAGGGTGTTTTGGGTGTGCAGGTAGCAGTGGATGTCCTAAGTGCTGATGGCGGCTCAGTTAATGCTGGGCATCATTGGCAAGGGTGTGTGTGTGTGTGTGTGTGTGTGTGTGTGTGTGTGTATGCATACACACCGTAGGGAGGGAGTTCTTATGTATTCAGCATACATATATAGTTCTTGAAGTGATGTAGAATCCCATGTAGTGGCTGGACGTCTGGAATCATACGTGGGTCCCCTCCTCCCCCACATCCCATAGTGAAAAATCTCTGGGAGGGTGGACAGGCAGGAGTTTTAATGAAAACAAGTCGCCCTTTCCTAACTACTGACTGTGGATCTATACTTAACTTTATTTTACTCATCTGTAATGGAGATAATAACATCTCATCTCATTGAGCTGTTGGGAAGATTAATTCAGATAATACATGTGAAATCATTAACTTAATGCCTAGCACATGGTAAACTCTCAATAAATGTTATCTGTTGTTAATTTTTGCGTGTAAAACGGGGTGAGCTAGGTCATCTCTAAGGCCCCTTCTAGACTGAAGATCTAGATCCATGATACTGCAAATGTATAGCTGTCCTTATTTGATCCATAATTTAGGGAAAAATGGAGGACACAGCAGGTTTAAAATGAGCAAAAATGGGCTGGGTAATTGCTCTCAATGTAAGCTATTACTGTAGGAAAATGAATTGGGTAGATCGTAATATATATAACATAACCTGTAAGAAGGGGCTTTTACACCATGGAAGACACAATCAAGCCACCGGAATGGCACTGACAACATTTAAGGCCACCTATTTAGCTAAGCTTACACTTTCACTGAGGAAGATGAAAAAATAGCTCAAAACCTTGCAAGTAAATCTATAGAACATGAAGATCAGTTATCAACTGTCATTCTTTTCAGCCTATACTGGAAATCAACAACTCTTATGTAGAAGTCAAATGTAAATATTTGCAGCAATGTTTGAAAAAAAATGAAACATAGCAAGCTTATCCAACAGAGTTAGAGCTGTTGACCTGTCAATATTTAGCCCTTCCAAACCAAGTCTTTGTGAGCTCAGCTCAGTATGTTCAAATATTGAGCATAGTGATTTTCCTACTTTAGAGGAATTTCAACATCCAGAGTTATTTATTTGACCCTTGGAAACAAAATCCCTGGTCTTAAAGGAACTGCATGACACATTTGGAATCTAGAATCCTAGAGTTTAAAGGGGCTTAGAGATCTAATCTTTCCTGTAATATTCCTAATGATGATTTGATCTCTGATTAAATCCTGTTGAGAGTTCTGGTCAATGTTGCAAGTGCTCATTGAAACTCTGACATCTCTCTCCTTTCAGGCACTTGTGGGTATTACATGCCCTTATTTCCTTGAAATTAGACATCGTCATAGACTTGTTTTAGCCAATGAAGTTTAAGTAGAAATGATTTGAATCACTTCCAGGCAGAAACATTTAAGGGTCGATTTGTGATTCAAGCTCTGTTTCGTTGCCATGATGACCCCTGGAGACTTGTGTTTGGATGGCATAGGATGGTGAAGCCTCTGTCACCTTGAGTCTCTAAGTGCTACAATGAGCAGCGCCCTTGGCGACCTGGGTTAGACATGTAGTGTAAATAAGAAATAAACTTTTGTGTGATATGCCGTTGAGATTTGGGAGTTCTTTGTTGTTGTAGCACAACTAGACTAACTTGACCCATACTTTACAAAACTTTGTTTTTATGTAAGCTCCTTTTATGGCTAGATAGAAACATTTTAATGTTGTGTGTCATATGGAGCTAAGATGTAACTCCATAGAAGAGTAAATATTTAACCTTTTTTTGCCCTCTGGAACAGAAGAGAATTGCCACTTTTGTTCTTCTTCATGACAAACCTTCAAATATCAGAATATAAATGTTATGTTCCCCATACATCCTCTCCGTGCAAAGAAACCCTGTTTTTCTACTGATACATGATTTCTTGACTTTTCACCATCTTGGTTACTCTCTGAATAACTTTAGTTTTGTCAATGTCTCATTTAAATCTAATGTTATAACTGAATACAATTCTTACCAAATTAGATACTGCAGGGTGAGATCATTGCTTGGCTTTTCTGAGATTTGAGATGACGGTGGTGGATTATGATTACTTATTAGAAGTACATTATTTTAGAACATGTTGGGGGCTGGCATTTTCACATGGGTCCCAACACTGGGTTTGGTTCAGGAAGGGTTTGACCCCCCTCAATCCCCATTGGAAGATGGTAGCCTTTAGAGAGCAACAACATCAGGGACACAGCGTGGACCATATCTGAGGTCTGGCTCTGGATAAAATGGGGGTCACTGAAGACTTTTGATGGGAGAGTGATAAGGACACATTTGCGTTATGAATTCTGGAAGAAGAAAGAATAATCACTAGGTGATATATATTTGGGCAGGGGTAGATTAATGTAGGGAGATCAGTCAATTAATCAATCAATCCATTAACACAATGTATCGATTGCCTACTAAGTATAAGGCACTGAACTATGTAAGATGGCCCATTGATGAACAAAACATATACCTGAAGACGGGAGGGAGTAGATGGACAGTAAAAATGGTCAATGGATTTGATATCCTGATCAGATGTTGTGTTTGTAAATGAACAAACTGAAAGGACAGAAGGCTAATGTCTGAGGACAGAATTTCTACAGTAGCAATTTGAGGAGGAGCAGTTTCTTTTGTTTTTTTCATTGAGGTATAATTGGCATAACGTTATATTAATTTCAGGTGTACAATGTGATGATTTCATATTTGTATATATTGCAAAACGATCACCACAGTAAGTCCAGTTAACATCTGTCACCATATATAGTTACAAAACCTCTTTTCTTATGATGAGCACTTTAGAGATCCACTCTCCTAGCAACTTTCAAATAGGCAATACAGCGTTACTAACCATAGTCACCATGCTGTACATTACATCCCCATGACTTATTCATTTTGTAATGGGAAATTGGTACCTTTTGACCTTTTGACCCTCTTCACCCATTTCTCCCAACCCCACCCCCTGCCTCAGGCAACCACCAGTCTGTTTTCTATATCCATCTGCTCAGTTGGCATTTTTTTTTCTTTTTCTTTTTTTAGATTTCACATATAAGTGAGGTCATATGGTATTTATCATTTTCTGTCTGCCTTATTTCACTTAGCATAATGCCTTTGATGTTTATCCATGTTGTCTCAAATGGCAAGATTTCACTCTTTTTTTGGCTGAATAGCAGCAGTTTCTAGTGATGATGAAGTCTGTGAACATAATAGGAACCCTATCTCAAATGATTTAAAAAACCAGCATAAAAGTCCAGAAGTAGGGTTGTTTCTGGAGCTATTCATTCAGGGCTTGTCTCCACTTTTTTTTTTTCCTTTGGCTCTTCTCTTCTTCATATGTTAGCCTTTCCTTTAGGATGATTTTCCACACTTTTGTGAGATAGCTGTCAGTGGTAACGAAGAATCCATGCTTCCTAGTTTGCCTCTAGTAGGAGAAAAAGTGCCCATGTTAGAACCAGTAAACAGAAGTCCTGAGCTTTGCTCTGACAGGATTACTCCAGAATCAATCATTGTGTCCAGGTAAATGCATGCACTAATTCTAGAGGTAGAGTTAACATCAGTTTATCAAGTCACATAGGATAAGTAAAGCATGGGTGGCTTTGGCAAAAAATTGGGGTATAATTAGCAAAGGCAGAGGGGGGGTAATGAATGCTAGATAAGCAACTCACGAATGCCCACATTAGGATGTACAGAAAAATGAGACCAGACTCAAAAAGGTAGAGATTTTTACACATAAATGGGGGAGGTAATTGTTGGGAAGGGACTTTGGGGAATGAAGAAGATACTAACATGATGTTATTGACACGTTTCTTCTCAGGCTCTGGGTAGATTTCCGTATTGTACCCTCTCACACTCTCATTCCTATTGTAGGGGAGGAAGACAATTCCTCTACTCTCTAGGTCCTTCTGGCTGGTCTAAGAATTAAATTGATGAGACAGAATAACAGGAGAAAATAAAACAAAGTTTAATAATATGTATGCATGGGAGAAACCCAGGAAAACTTGCCAGAATGGCAGAAGCCACCACCTTAAATACTATCTTCAGCTAAAGACAAAGGAAGGTGGTGTGGGCAGTGGTTTAGGTCTTCCAAGGGGAGGAAGTCAATTTACATGGAGATGGAAAAGCAAATGTTTGATAAACAAGTGTTTGCTGGGCCGCCTAAAGACAACGTGACACGAGAGACAGGACTTTGATAAAAATGGGCTTGCTGGTGCCTTTCTGTCTATCACACCTATTTTACATTATACTATAGTTATCTTATGATATTAGCTTCTTCCTGGAACAGGCCTTCTATCTTAATTTCTTTTAGGCAATTAGGGGGAAGGTCAAAGTTTCTTTCAGAGTCTTTCGTTCTTAAAAATAAGCCAAAGAAACACATTTAGGGTGGCCAATTCTGATTCCCCCACACTATGTTAGGTAAAATCGTTTGTTTTAACTATTATATCTGAATATTTTATTCAATGATATTCTAAGTTTTCTGACTCCAAACTCCTGTAATAAACTTTTTCAGTTATAGCATTTATCAATTTCTGCCTTATGTGGTGGTTTGTATATTTGTCCTGAGTTCATGCATATAACACTCGTAGTACAGGGTCTGCCATAACTTCAGAACACAAAAAATGTTAGTTTACTTTGTGTATTTGAACATGAGATTGTTTCCTCTACTCTGTACTCTCTACAGTACCAGCACAGTGCCTTGTGTATAATTTTCACTCAAACATTTGATGAAAGAAATTTATTTGTGGACAAATGCACGTCTAATTATTTTGTCAGTTATAGGATAGGGATAATGAGATTTAATTTAGTTTAAATGAAATATTTTTATATTAGTGTTATCATTACTCAAATATTTCGTATTCCTTTGCTATTAGGAACAAGGTAACATATTTTCTATGTTGCATTGATTTTTGCAGCAGCAAGAACGAAGTTGTAGCCGGCATGCCCCCAGTCCTCCCGTGGCCACGCCGAAAGCTGCTAAGCATGCAGTACTTGCCTAGTAAGCCTGGACTCTTTCTCAGAGCCCTTCTCAATGCTGTGCTGTCGACAGCACCACAGCTGATTAGATCAGGAACATAATATCGAATATTTAAACGGTTTACTAGGCTAAGTGAGAATATTACAGGTGACTCCTGATTTACATATAAATCTCTATTCAAGTGGCAAAGAGTTCTTGCGGAAGGAACGAGTCTAAGGTGATCTGTGGTGTTCATGAGAAGATAAGCAGGGAAAGGTAAGATTTTTTTTTTTTTAGATCGTAAGTTGGTTAAATCCTGAAATATTGTAAATATAATGTAGACAGTCCTCAACTGAAGACATGGAACAGACCTAGGTTTAGCGAAAATGCTAGATATTCTAGTACCTCATGGCCAGTAGGTTCTTCTAGAATATGTTATAAACAATAGTGTTGGAAGTTGTACTTTCTGATCCAATCAAATTTAAATTTTTTTAAAAAAAGATGGAGCTGCTAACTTTCCTGTCAGCTACAATAAAATATTCCTAAATCTATATTTTATTACCCTTCATATTAAAATAAAGGATAATGGTGCTATTAACACAATGGCTGTTAATCTAGTGGAACATTTTTTAGTTTTACAAGGCTGTGTAAACAATCATTAATCTTTAGGATATCAAGAAAAAAGCCTTAGAAATACTCAGTTATTAATTTTTAAAGATATTGTAAAACTGAGTTCTAATGGCCGAAAACTCATAAAACAAAGTTTTGAAGTCTTGGTCATGTTATGTATACGAGGAAATAAGAATTTGGCTCAGTTATTGCTGCATTCTTTAGTTGTTTGTTCATATTCTTATTGCTGACGTAAATTTATAGATGCTTTGAGAATAGTCAATCTCCTAAACTAGGGAAATATTTCCTTATGTTTACAAAGAGTAAATATTTTATTGGGGGAAAATTTTGCCCCAACTTTTGCCACTCAAGAAATTTAGTAGTATTAAGGACATGTTTAAACAGGTCTATTAGAAGTTTAGATTTTTCAAAAGGTCTTTCCAAAGATTTCCTAAAAGGATAATTTTAAGGTTGAGATGGTTATAATATAGATTTTTTTTCCCTAGAGAAAATACTACAAAAGTGCCCAATAATAAGACTTTAAAGAAATTTAGTCCCAGAAACAGTGAAGCATAAAATTGAAGGTACGAGAATAGGAACTGATTTGTTAAAACGGCCAAATCAATAAAGGTTAATGTCAAAGAACAAAACTATGCATTCTGAGGAATTCCCATGACCAACCAGATTGATTTGGTGTTTCATTTCTTTATCATTTCATTTATTTTCAAAGTTTAGAAATTGAACTGTGCTTTAGCTGATGAAGATTATATTAACCTTGCAATGAAATTCACAGCCTTTTTACTTGAACTGTTGAAAAAAATTCTATGTTTTTAAAGTAAATCTATTTTATTTAGTTTTTTTAAAGATTTAAAATCTTATTAAAAGCTAAGCAAAGCAAAGAGATTTTAAGGAAGCTGTTTTTTTTTATATTTTGATATACACAATGCTTACTCTTAGAACAAAGGAAAAACTATTGACCTTTGTTTGTCTAACAATTTCCTTCTAAACATATTCTCAATTATTGTAGAACATGCACCAATATATTAACCTTTATTAGACCATTTTATTGCATTTAGTTTAATGCAATCACAAAACAGTAGAAATACATGGTACCCTCTTATATCTTATTGCCAAAGCAAGAAAATTAATGAGGAAAATTTTAAGTGGTATTCAATTCAAACAGTGAAATCATTCATGAAACTTACTTCATTTTCTATGGGATGATATTTACATATATTTAATGCAGAATGAAACCACAAGTTATCCATGGAAGATTAAAGTTGGGTATCACTATTTAGCAGGCAGACTAATGGCTTCCCAAAGTTGTCCTAATCTCTATAAATTGTGAATATGTTAAATGACACGGCAAAGGATAATTACAACCGAAGACTGATGTAAATTTGCCAGTCAGCTGAGCTTAAAGTAGGGAGATTATTCTGTATTATTCAGGTAGGCCCAATGTAATCACAGGGGTCCTTAAATGCAAAAGAGAGAAGCAGAAGAGTCGTTGTCAGAGTGAATACAACGTGAGAAAGACTTGAAGAGCCATTGCTGGCTTTCAAGATGGAAGGGGGCCAGCAGCCAAGAAATGCAGGTGGCTTGTAGAAGCTGGAAAAACAAGGAAACAAATTCTCCTCTAGAGTGTCTGGAAAGGAACACAGCCGTGCTGACACCTCGATCTTAGTCCAGTGAGACCCATTTCAGACTTTTTACCTCCAGAACTGCAAGATTATGGATTCCTGTTGTTTTGCACCCCTGTTTGTGGCAATTTATTAGAACAATGATAGGAAATGAGCACAACTATAGTAATAATTTTTCTGGAAGTCTTAAGTTTTAAATTTTGAGACCAGTTGAAGGAGAGGTACCTAGCAATATTGGTAGCCACAATGACTATTAGCAGCAATGGCTACTCTGTTAGAGTTTATAAAGCTCTTCTACGTGAGTATCTCGTGGGCTCTTCACTGTAACCTAGCCAGGTAGAACAGGCCATGTTGGTGCATATTTTACAGCAAGGAAACTGAGCCTCAGAGAGATGATGTGGCACGGACAGAGATGGAGTTCAGTCCCCGATCTTCCATTGCTGAATCCTGAATCCTGGACACTTTGGCCTGTGTGCCAGCCCAACACTGATAGACATAGAGAAGACTTTTAACAAACATGAGGCTTGTTTCTATTGCCAAGGGCTTAATTACAGTTTGGGGGCTCGGCAGCTACTTGGGTTTCAAAACAACCTTAAAAGTTATGAATATCTTTGAATCTGCTCTCAATAAGTCTTCTAAGGTTTTGTTTGTGGATAGATGACTACAAAGAAATGACAGTTTCTTGTGAGTTTCTATTATGACTATGAGAAAATGATGAAAAATTTCATTTGTTTTCTGAGCCGAGGAAATCCAGTACTTGTTGAGCTGCTGGGAAAATTGAGACTAAATGACTCTCCTTGCTGTGGTTTAATTTTTTTCAAGTTCCAATTTATTTGTATAATTCATTTTATTTTAAATTTAATATTACTGAACTCTTTCAGTTTTTAATTTATAATTTATATCAGTCATGGAGTGAAAAGTTCTAGGCCATTATTAAAGATTAATAGTGGGTAAAACATTTGGATTCTGCCATGGAACATAGTAAGCTAGTGAGTCAGCATTGTGTGGTGGTTATAAGTGTGGGATGCCTGAGTGTCAATTCTGGCTTCTCTCTTACTAGCTGTGTGAGTTTAGGCAAGCTATGCATCCTTTTATATTATCAATTCTTCATCTGTAAAATGGAGATTATAAAAGTTATTAATTTATAGGATTTACATGAGAATTAATTGAGATAATACTTGGAAAGTACTTAAAACAGTGCTATATAAATAATAGTTATTGTTATACAATTCCTGATTAAATTCATTACTTTTAAAAGGAAAGAAAAACTTCTTTTAAAAACACTTTCTAACCTTGATATAAATAATGTGTTTTCCCCAGTTACCATTATATCCAAGGTAAATATTTTGTATCTTTAATAAGAAAACTAATACTTATATGATATTCCTAAGAATTTGTTTCCTAAGAAATCAAAGATTTTTAGTTTCAAACTGCAGCTGTTTAACCATACATTAATGGAGACAACATCTACATGGAATTAAAAATATGTGGTTATGTAGAGCAAATTATCAATGAGTTCTCTAGTAGAATGTTTTTTTCATTTCTCTCTTCTAAATGGCATGAGGAAGAATAAACAATTTCCCAAAGTTGTCAAAATCCTGGGATTTTTGCTGAAAACTTCAAGTCATTTTGTTTTCTCCAAGTTATCTTTAAAATTGGTGACAATGTTTATAAGTAAAAAGAAATATTTTATGTAGTATGTGGCATTCTACACACTCAAAACAAAAACAAAAACCCCCAAATAACAATGGAACAAATCTGCAATATGAAAACTTAGGTAAAAATAAATATCTTATTAGAATCAAGATAAGGTGGTGATTCTGAGGCACATGTTCAAATAATAAGCAAAAAATAAAAATGTTATTTGATTTAAAAGATATTTAGCATTCAGGAAGGCAGTAGTGGTTCTGAATCAAAGGGATAAATATCAACAAAAAGGTGATTAATATACAGTATATTTTGGTTGCATATGTCATTACTTATTGGAGAAGCTAGAATTCTTAATTTTAGCATTATTAATTCCTTTGTGGAAAATGAAAACTCATTTTATTTCAACACTTGGGTAGAGTCCCCTTTTAAAGACATTTTCCCTCATAAATGAATATTCACATTATGTAAATTGTAAAATGCCAGTGGAATCTCAGTTTTAAAGAATTTGTAGCATAATAATTGCTGGCTTATTAAAATAGACAAGCACCAACAATAGCAAAGTTATGACCACCACCCCATTTTTACTGTGACTTCATTTTTGAATGATAATTTTTAATAGACTGAATTTCTAGATTGGCAGTTATTTTCCCAAGGTGCTTCGACTAGTGATTTCATGTTGCTGCTACCTGAACTCTAGGACCCACGGTCTAGAACAAGGTCTTATATTGGCAGTTTGGAATTCCTGCTGATGAATCATGTTGAGAATATGACAGATTCAGTCATCGAGCCAGGCTAGATGAAATCATAGTTGAGACATAACTGACAAAGATTAGTATTCAAGATAAATAAAGAGGAAAGACTAACAACATGTAAAATGGGCACAGCATATGAACAGAGATTTCACAGAGGAGAAGAACTGAACCTCCAATAAACACTTGAAGAGAGATTAAATTCATTGGTAATCAGGGATATTCAAATGAGATACCACTTCACACACATAAAATTGGCAAAACTTGAAAAGATCAACCTTATGATGTATTGGTAATCATGTTGATAAATGGGAATCTTGAATACTGTTAATGGGGAGTATACATTAGTAACAATAATAATTGGAGTACGTTTGTCAAAGAAAAATTGCACTGGACAAGTTAAACAGACAAGCAAGTCTTTATTCAAGATTGTTGCAATAGAGGAGAGAGATTGAACTCAACTCTGTTGAGACTAAATTTGAGGGGAATTTTTAGTTCTGGGGTGAGCTAGGGGAGAAAGTTCTGGTGGATATTAGGGGCAAGGCTGGTCAATGTGATTAGGCATCTGTGTTTGCTAATTGTAGCTTATCTAAGTTAGCTTACTACCCTTTCACAGAAACTGGGAGATAGGGGTACTGTCTTCCCTAGCATTACATTAAAAAAGGATGGCTCCCAGATCCTTGAAAAAGACATTCCGGGGTTGTAAAACTGTCAAGAGGCTTTTAAGAAGATTTATATCTCTAAGGAGTGAAGAAAGAATTTGCAATTACAAGTTTTCTAAGTAAATACTCTAAGAAAAGGGAGGTCATGGGCCTACAGTTAGGAAGAGACCTATCTAAAGTTCAGTCAAGCTGAGCAGAACGTTAAAGCTATCTTGGTCACTTGGAAAAGTGATTTGGCGATATCTAGTAAGCTTAAAGACGCATCCAATCTAGGACCCAGACATTCCACTTCTAAATATATATACCCTAGAGAAATTCTTGTACCTCTGCACCAGAAGACATGTGCCACAATATTTATTCATTGTAGCATTGTTACTAATAGCAAAAGGTTGGAGAAAAATGAAGCATCCACCAATAGGAGAATGAATGAATGAATACATTATGGAGTATTTATATAATAAAATACTATACATAAGTGAAAAAAGAATGAACTAAAGCTACACAAATCAACATGGATAATCCTCAAAACCAATGTCAAGGAAAAATAAAAGAATGAAAAATGTAGTATAAAATTTTTACACAAAAATGCTATACACTTATGGATAAAATTATGCATAGGAATAATACCCACCTACTTTGAAAATAGTAGTTAGCTTTGGTGTGGGGGGAAGAGAATGGGATTGAGGTGGGTTATGTAGGAGCTTCAACATTTTCTACAGCATTTTATTTCTTAAATAAAAAGTGATCTGAAGCACTTATGGCCACATCTTCAGATTTTTTTAATATGAAATATTTAAAACTCAGAATAGAACATAGCCTAACAACTTCCTAACTTTTGGAAGTTTAAGCTTTTTGAAATTTAAATTGCAGAAGCTCTGTAGAAAATATACAGTATTGGTGTTTGTGTATCTTTTAATATAAATAGTTTATTATGTACCTGTATTAGTTTCCTATGGCTTCTGTAACAAGTTACCACAAACTTGGTAGATTAAAGCAACAGAAATTTATTCCCTCCTAGTTCTGGAGGCCAGAAGTCCAAAATCAGTATCACTGGTCTGAAAACAAGGTGTCAGCAGGGCTGTATTCCCTCCAGACTCTATAGGAGAATCTGTTCCTTGTCTTTTCTGGCTTCTGGTGGCTGCCAGCTTTCTTTGGCTTGTGGTTACATCAATCTAATCTTCAAGGCTCGCATCATCAAATCTCCTTCTGCTCCACTGTCACATGCCTTCACCTTTGTGTGTCTGTGTCAAATCTCTCCCTCCTCTCTTATAATGACATGGTGACTGTATTTAGGGCCCACCTAGAGAATCCAGGATAATCTCCCCATCTAAAGATCCTTGATTTAATCACATCTGCAAAGATCCTTTTTCCAAATAAGGTAATATTTACAGATTCCAGGGATTAGGACCTGATATCTTTGGGGCTATTACTGATCCTATTACAGAATGTATCATGCAACTTGCTTTTTTTAATTCCACAATATATCTTAGAGATTTTTTTCCATTTTGCTTAACATAGACCTTTCTCTTCAATGTCAGTGCTGCAGAGTATGCTCAGCATGGATATTTCATATTTTGCTTTTCAGTTCCTAAAGTAATAAGCAATGTTTAATCTTTCAGTATTACAGACGTGACAATGACTAGTGAAGGGGCTAGAGTGACACACACTGATTGATAACCATTGTTACATCTCAGGGGTCGGGAATGAGTACTATGTTTGGAGTGGTGGTCAAAGGGAACTTAGTTCTATCTATATTGTTTCAAATTTTCTTGATAAAAAAATACAATTATGTATTACTTAATTAAAATAAGTAAATAATAAATAATAAAATAATAATTAAGTGTAGCTGGGGTTTTGACACTATTCCTCATTTGAACTTTTAATATCAATGTTTATGGCCTATCCATTATGCTGAACTCCTAAACTTTGAGTGATTTTGTTGTTGTTGAAAGATCAAGCCAAAAAAACAAAACAAAGGAAGGCATTATAGTGAATATCTTACTTGAATTTCTGAAATTATTACAAAGCACAGCGGTCCCAGTTCTGGCAGAGTGCAACTTACATTAAGCTCACTGAATTCCAAACGCAATAATAGAGCATCATAGAATTCTTTTGCTAAACAATTATGATTTTGATGCTGCTGAGACTCCTCTCTGAAATTAGACTATGTCAATAATAGCAAAAATATGAGGAACGACTGGCTGGTTTGAGAGGAGCTATTTAGATGAAATGTAATTTAACAAAGACTGGTTATCTTTGCCGAAAGCGTTAAATTCATAATTATCACTTCATACTTTATGTTAATATTATCTACTTATGTGTACTTTTCATCAAACTAGATTATAAATAGCCCAAGTGAAGAATCTAAGATTAAGTCACGTTTGTTTACTTTAAATATATGTTTTAAATGAATGGGTGAACAAATAGAGAAAATTAGCATCAAGGATCTCTAAGACACCAACACTATCTGAAGCTGTGTTCATACTGATTGTTCATTAATACTAATTGTTTATTACCAGAGGAGAGCTTTCCTAGCAAGAAACCCTCACAGCACAAACTCTCCTTCTCAACAATACTCTGACAATAGGCAGGCACAGCAAGTTTGGAACTTGAGGGCAGGTTTACAAGTAATCAATACAAATGACCTGTGATCACGTAAACACATTGTATTTTCCAGGCTCATGAAGATGTTTCCCTCTTCCAGGTAAATTGACTTAGTATGTCAAATCAATATCAGAATTCAGATCAGATGTCTGGAATATTCTCTTTTTGCATATGTAAGGAATTTCTCCAACTAAATTACATTCGATTACATTTTAGCATTTCAGTAGTAAATCAAGACAGCCATCTTTTTATTTTTTGGTGTGTGTGTGTGTGTCTATATTCTCCCTTTTTACATCCTGACTATATTTATGTTAGTTTTTCATTAGGGATATAGTAGAATTAAATAATAAAAAAACATAGTGTTGAAATACAATTAATGATATGAAAATACATTTTAAAGAAGAAAGTTGCTTTTCAGTTAAATGATTTGTGAATTGGAGATAGAATGGATGAGGTTCCAGTAACATAAGAAAGAAAATGTATCTTCAAATCTCTTCAAAGATTGCAGATTTTCCCACTGTAACTCCTTAATCTAGACTTCCTACCCTAAGGGGATCTTTTTTCTTCCTATCTAGAAAAATGCACAAAACAAGGTTAATTTGACTTTATTTTTATTATGTAGGGTTATTTTGCTCTGACTATGAGATCAAGAATATGCCACCAAATTATTTTCATTCCTTCTTTTAAAATGAGATGAAGCTTCAGTTCCTCAACAAGACTCTCCAAATGACTCATTTCACTCAAGAGTATTTGTTGAGCACTCACTTTGTTCAAGGGGAAAGGACTGGGTGACAGAAGAGAGAACAAAGTAGAAGACGTTGTTTGTACCTATGAGAGTTTATCACCTGGTTGTGGAGATGATATGATGCCAATTGGGCATATGGCTTGCTGTGGTCCAGAG
Organism: Ceratotherium simum simum; assembly: GCF_057802395.1. Lineage (NCBI taxonomy): Eukaryota > Metazoa > Chordata > Mammalia > Perissodactyla > Rhinocerotidae > Ceratotherium > Ceratotherium simum. The sequence continues at coordinate 10,635,296 of NC_141902.1, read as the reverse complement.
TCTCCAGGAGAGGCAGAACAGGGAGTTTGATAAAGCAAGAGCATCTAACAGACTCTCTCTTCTTGCAAAGCAACATTTTAAGATGAGTTAGTTGTTGAGTATGTGGGGAAGAGCAAGATGGTGTCTTTGGGAAATAAATGTCTGTTGGTAGGTGGGTAGGAGTACATGGGCATTCTATGACTAGTGGTCCTTGCTTGCACACTCTAGGTTCAGGAGAATTACCAAAGGCAAGAGAAGCAAGTGGGGTAAGACAGGCAGCACTAGCCAAAAAAAGCTGTGTTTGCTGATTCTAGGGCAATAGCTGCTTCTCTCTGTATTAGATTAATGTTTTTTTCTTTAGGTGGGTGGAATAGGATTTCAATTTATATTTGCCCTTAGGGAGAGGAGGATTTGTACAGATCCTGATTACCACAGTATTTGGGAATTTTAACCCTTACCCCAAGCATATGCATCGTATAACTAGTCTGTAAATTCTGGTTTAGAAAACTTGCTTCTTCTGAGAGCTGCTATCCTCAGGGGGAATTAAAAAAAAAAAAAACACATTAACTTAATTTAGTGCTTTTTTTCAGAAAGAACTAGTAAATATTTTGATAATACATTCTGTTCAGTTCAAGCTGTCCCTGGGCTCACCACTCACAGATACGGATAAGATTAGAACAGCAATAATTCAAAAATTTGGGGCTCTATTCTCACTTCTCTTGCTTACTGATTTAGGGCCTCAAGCTTTCTGCAAGTTCTCTTCTGAGTAGGATGACTCGCGTGAGTAATAGGAAACATAGTCTGTTTATGCTTGTTATACTGGTGGTTTGTCTTGTTAGCATTTGTCCTGGATTTCTTATTTTTTTAAACAAAGTATTCTTATTAATACTTGCATTAGATTTACCTGTATGGATCTGTGGACACGCCGTTTGAATGCCCACTTTCTGCCTGGGGCTCTTCTGGTATTGTGTGAGACCCGTGTGCGTGAACAGGGTTCTCACTTTAATATGTATTTACATCTGAAAGCATGACCAGTGACAACTCAACTCTCTTTCCCCAACCTTTTCCAGACTCAGTGTAACTAGCCCCTCTCTTTCAAGGACGCCATCCAGAGCTGATAAAACCAAGCATATGTGGACAGGAGTGGCTGTTTTCTCTTTGGGATGGTGGTGGGAAAAATATTTGGTGCTGCTGGCCACTTGACGTATCAACCAGTTCTCTCCTAGCCTGTACAATTTTTTTTTTTTCAAACAAGAAGACTCCAAAATTTATCCTACATAAGCAAGGAAGAAACTGAACAAAGTAAATCAGAGCTCAAATGGTGTACATGATTTAATTCTGACATTCTATAGTTGCACTTTGGACTCCCTTAACTTATGGGAAGAATATTTTGGTGGAGCTATGATTTTTAATTGGATAAATTTATATTCTTTATTGGAATGAAATAAAAGGGAAAAGCCCTATGGTTTTGCTGCATCTATTTCTGTTGAAATATTCAAAAGAATAATAAATAGAGAAAAGATTTTTCTTATAAAACATTTTTAGAAGAGAGGGCTGAATGGAGGAAAAAATAACAGTAGAAATAGTTGGAGTGAAATATTTAAACACTGAAATAAGAACAACAAAATTAGAATTGAGAATATCCTCTATCTAGAAGAATTTTTTCTCTGATTTTTCTAGATATGTTGGCATCTATCTACAAAGTATCTTCTCAATTAAAATATTATTATCTGCAGAAAAGAGTGAGTTTTAAGTCTCAATAATTTCAAGTTTTCTAAGCATAAAATGCAATTTTAAGATGATTACAAACAATTTTATGTAACAAAACATAATAGGACTATTTTGAAAACATACATTCTTGCAAATAAAATACTATCGACATGATATTAGAGACAGATACAGCTAAAAAGATTGCGAATATATTCAAAGAATGATTGTTCTGCTTAAATTATTTTTAATGTCAGGTAATAATTATAAAGAAGTGCTTTTTACTTTGCTTTGATATACCTGGATTCATGTTATTTTATTTTTTTAAGAAAAATTTTATTTTTGAGAATAGTTTTTGAATAGAACCATTTTATAAGAACACTGACCAAACCAGTTTGCTAGTCAATAAACGAAGTTTAAAATAATATAATTTTGCTTATTTTTAACAGCCCCTTTTACCGTCTGTTGTGTCCCTATTTGGGTGATAAATACCTTTCCTCCAAGCATATTTAGGAATTCCCTGGAAATGTCTTATAAATGCTGCTCTAAGTTCACACTCCCAGGGTCTTGCTGAAACTCTGCATTTTCTGCCCCAGCCCACACTCTTGCATCAGGCACGCCCCTCCGCCAGGTGCTACTGCTGCCTGGCAGAAGCCGCGGTGTCATGGCGTTGGGCGGGCGGTGGGCGCGTCCTATAGCACGCGCTAGGCTGCTGCTTGGCCGTGCAGGTGCAGCATCTCAGTGCTGGGCCAAGCAGCCCTGATGGCACCCCCGAGTATGATGGTTTCCTTTGCCTTGACTATACCAGAGCTGACCTTCAGGTCAGAGGAGAAGTGGGGGGACATGTTCTCTCCCCTTTGTCTTAGGCTCTCTTAGAGAGTCTCAAAGCAGTCTGGCTTGTGCTTCTATGATTTGCAGTGTTTTTAGTGAATTCACTTTTTAAGTTTTTTTTTTTTTTTTTTGTGAGGAAGATCAGCCCTCAGCTAACATCCATGCTAGTCCTCCTCTTTTTGCCGAGGAAGGCCGGCTCAGAGCTAACATCTATTGCCAATCCTCCTGCTTTTTTAATTCCTCCCCGCAAAGCCCCAGTATATAGTTGTATGTCATAGCTGCACATCCTTCTAGTTGCTGTATGTGGGACGCTGCCTCAGCATGGCTGGACAAGCAGTGCGTAGGTGCGCGCTGGGATCCCAACCTGGCTGCCAGTAGCGGAGGGCACGCACTTAACCGCTAAGCCATGGGGCCCGCCTCCACTTTTTAAGTTTTTGTTTGGTGTTCTTCCGTTTCTAGGATGTGTCTAAGGACTTTTTCGGGGGGGAAGAGTGCTCCACAGTGTACCCACAATCACCACTTACCTCTGGCATTTAGAATCAGTTTTCCTTTTAATTAGTTCCCTCCCAGGAGACACTTCTGGTCCCCTACAAACAGATACTTGTCAGGCCATCCTCAGGTTGATCAGACATTTCCAGATGCGTCTCAGACTCGGCAGTGGCATAACTTGAGTTGTTTCCCAGGGGGCTCCTCAGCCGCCTTGCAAATAGGCTTCCCTCAAACCTGTCTGAACAGCTGAAGTCTGAATTCCCATAGCGGGCACAGCCTAGACTCAAGTCGAGAGTTCCATTATATAATGAATTTAACAAGTAACAAAATGTTTAGAGCAGCTGTTTGTCTTGAGGGCGTTCAACAAGTGTCTATCAGGTGTCTGCAATGGGACAGGCATAGTATTAGTTGCCAGGTATATGAGGATATCTAAGTTACAGTCCTCATCTTCCAGGAATCGGTCTAACAGGCAGATACATATTAATGCATAATTATAATACATTGTGATAAGTTACGTAATAGCAGGATATGTGAAGCACAGTGATAACATTATAACACAGAGAGGGATATGTCTCTGTACACGAAGAGATGGAGATATGGAAGAGGAAACTATGACTTCAGATTTCTGGAGTGTAGAGATAGTTTATGGTTAAGGAGGGTGGGAGGAGGGGTTGAAGATAATGGCATGGAATGTAGATTGAAGGGTGGACATACGCCAAATGCAAATATCGTATTCCATGCTAAAGAACCTCGACAACTTAGAATCACTGGAAGATTTAAACATGGCAGAGACTTGATCTTGTATGTGTTTTAGAGAAATGCTGTTGCTGGAGGTGTGGGTATGGACTAGATTGTGTTTATTACCCAATAGAATGGAGACAGAAAGATGAATGAAGAGAGTATTGCAATTGTCTAGGCAAGAGTTGGTGAATAATGCACAATGGGGATGGAAAGGACATTTCTGGAGGATATTTCCATTATCCAGGAGGCAGAATAAACAGGACTCTGTGACTGGATCTGGGCTTTGCCTGAGAGGGAGGTGGGAGTCTATGAAAACTCCTGGATTTCTGACCTGGATATCTATATGATGCCATGCTTAAAACTACTTGAAACAGGGAATACAGGATAGGAAAAATTTTAGGGAGGAGAAATAATGCATTCTCTGTTATAAATGACTACTTAAAAGAGAGGGCAAGAATGGAAAAAGAAGATAAAAATGCAAGGAAAGAAAATAGAAGAGTTAGGAAAAATAAATGTGGACAGAGACTGGCAAAGACAGAAAAACAATGTAAGAGGAAGTCGTGCAGAGATGCAGTGACACCTGGGTTTATATCTGAGAAGTAATTCCATTTTCAGTTGTTGGTAATATGGCATCTAAAAGCAATGTCTCTTTTAATTTTGCAACTATAGGCATTGCTGTTGTTTTTTATTCATGATTACAAGTCGAATAAGGTAAAGATTTTGTTTCTGAATTGGAGAAAAATGAAGAATGATATGGAAAAGGGAGAGCAAAGAAAACACAGACCAAGCCTGGTGATCCTGAGGTAAAATGTGTGTTTATCAATGATGTCAGCTCTTGCAAAGGAATTTGTATCTTTAAGGTTAGTATTCCAGAAAACCAACTTAACTTTTTCACTGGACTCATGTTCAGTTAAGATATTGGAAATTGAGGAGCTGGAAAGATGGGATACATCTTATGGCTGTTGGTTTCTTTCATGGACTGGACAGGTAGCCATAGCTACTTGTAAAGGCATAAATAAGACATAGAATCATGGGATTGGAAAGAATTCACATAGATTGGTTTCCAATCACTGCTTCAATAGTTGTTTCCACATAAAAATAATCGTACAAGCTTGCCTGGCCAAGTGTTCTTACGTTGACAGAACTGTCTTGGGGGAATGGGAAAGTTGATTTTGGAGTGAATATAACAACTAAATAAACAAATCAAGAAATATTTATAAAGAACTGGGTCTTCTTTTATTCAGGGAACATAAGCCTTGCCAAAACTGTGAACCTGACTACAATAAATATTTAAAACTGTTGAAGAAAGATAAAAATTGTTTGGATTTTTGCCTCATCAAATCACTATGTACCAAAAGTATTCTCTCTGAACTTTGTTCTGAAATCACTAAGGGCAGATATATTTTGAAGTATGGTTTATATTAGAATATCCAATCAACATCAAATTGATTTCAGTTCCTGAAACTGTGGCTTCAAATTTGATCAATACAGAGTAGAGGATCAGTAATTAAATAGTAATGATTTTTTCAAGTGGAGGTAGTTAATATTATTGTAAATTGCTTTGCTGTGAGATGGTTTGGGCTCCTAATGATTTTTTAAATGATTTGGGGAACAAAACCAAGCTTTCAAGTACATTATTATTTCAGGCTTTAGTATATGGAGTTTAAACAAAACTACATAAGCCTATCACAGAAAAGGTGTCTGACAACCTGAGAATTACTTGACTCACTTGTGAGAAGGCCTCTTCAGATACATAAGGACCCTCTGATTGTCTTGATCACTCACTTATCAACTCATATGAGATACTCATGGAAAGCAAACAGTTGTGCTGGACAGAACAACAAAAACACACAAGAAATGAACAAGCCTTAACCAGATGCTCTTCAACGTAGCAAATACTGTGGATTCTTATTCTAGCAGCTTGGAAACACTAAGGGACGATATTCGTAGCTTTAGTCACCAGAGAGTGGGGATTGCTTTCTTCATTTTGTAGCTGTCTTGAGATGTTGGCCTGACTCATGTAGGCTGTGGTGCTATGCGAGAGGCCTTAGTGATTCAATGGTGGTCAAATTGTTCCAGAGGGAAGACTGAATTAATCTGTTAGTGACACACTGATTCATATGCTCTATGAACCTCGAGTACAGAAGATTTAAACAAGTCTTGGCAATTCAGCATGATTGAACTCTGTTGACCACAGAGTGATGTGGTGAATAATGGGAAAATCAGTGAGAGGGTTTGTTCCAACAGCCCAAACAAGAGCATCTCTAGGGATCTACACCCTCTTTTCAGCCTGACCTCCTTGAAGGAAAGATGCGGTGCAGTGGTGATAGTCCAGATAGTTTCAGTGCACAAATTCCATGAACTTAATGGGTCAGACATAATAGTATCTGAGAGTTCACGTATTACACACAACAGCACAGAACTAGCCAGCCCTGGTTGTCCAGTGATTAAGATTCCGTGCTCTCACTGCCACGGCCCGGGTTCGTTTCTGGACAGGAACCCACACCACCTTCTGTCCGTTATCACAGTGTGGCAGCTGCTTGTTGCTGTGATGCTGAAAGCTATGCCACAGGTGTTTCAAATACCAGCAGGGTCCCCCATGGTGGATAGGTTTCAGTGGAGTCTTCCAGACTAAGACACTAAGAAGAAGGCCACCCACTTGTGAAAAAATTAGCCATAAAATCCCAATGAACGACAGTGGAGCATTGTCTGATAGAGCGCAGGAAGGTGAGAGGATGGCACAAAAAGACCAGGGAGGGTTCTACTCTGCTGTCCACAGGGTCGCTAGGAGTGGGAATCCACTCTGCTGCACTAACAACAACAAAGTACAGAACTAATCATAGCCAGTTGAAATTTGGTGTGAAATGTGGAGTACTATGAGCTACTTATTTACCACAAACAATTCTTTCTCTTGAGTGGTGCTATAAAATCAATATGAATTTTCAAATTTTACTTACTTTCTAGTGTAATCTAATGCATAAGTAATGCCTGAATACATCTGGAGGACTTTATAGAAAATCCCAGACATCAAATAATTTCACACATAAATACTTAAGTATGTTTCTCTAATACACAAGATCTTTTTAAAAAACATAACCACAATAATGTTAACTTACCCAATATATTTAACATTTATTTCTCAATATCATCTAACACTCAGTCCATGTTTTATTTTCCCTCACTGTCTCACAAATATCTTTTTGTACTTTTTTGGAGTCAGGATCTTAACAAGACCCAAATATTGCATTTTTTTGTTACATTTCTTAAGTTTCCTCTCCTTTTTATTTTCCTTTTAGTCTATGATAGTTTTCTGTTTTCTTCCTTCCATTTATTTGTTGAACACATAGAGTAATTTGTCCTGTAGAATTTCTCGCGTCTGGATTTGGCTCCTCGTTTCTCCTGGTGTCGTTGAACACATTCCTGTTCCTATATTCCCTGAATTTTCTGTAAATGAGGTCACATCTAGAAATTTGATCAAGTTTTTTTTTTAAAGCCTGTTTCATGAATGCTCTGTGCTTCTTATTGCCCCACACGAGGAGGCACATGTTATCTTGTTGTTGCTCCTTAATGACATTAAGATTGATGAGTAGGTTCAGGGGGTCAGCCTGATCCCTCCATTATAATTCCCAAATATCTTTCGCCTAATGGTTTTAGTAGCCATTGGTGATTGTTTCTTACAGCCATTATCTCATTAGGGATTGGATTCTAACACTGCCATTGCTCTTGCAATTATTAGTTCTGATTCTTCTATAAAGCAGATCTTTCCCTAATCACCATTAGACTACCCTGAAATATGTGTCAGATGGGAAGACAAGATAATGCCAGATTGTTTCCATTTATTTATCAATTATCAGCATAATGAGTTGTTGCACCAGCAGCATTTAAAGATGACCAAGTTTTATTTTATTTATTATATCTTTATTTTGTATATCATTATGAACACATTGGTTAAATATAAGTATATAAACATATATAGTATATAACTATATAAAAATATATAAAATATTTGATACGCTTCAATCTACTGGAGTCATTCTTTTTTTGCTGCTCAGATTGTCCCATCTTTGGCTGGTGAGAATGATTGCTTATATTCTTTTAACGTGACCCTAGTTGTTTTTCATATTCTCTTTACTTTCAGGCATAAGCAAGATATTAAAGATAGTATAGGCTTATTTTGTACATTTCTTATTCCAGACCTGAAATAGCTATTTTTTTCTAAATTCTCTGGTTTCTTTTAGTGGGTAATGGTATTTAGAGACCACAATCTGGGTACTGAGGGTTTTCATTGCCATTGGGTTGTCATTGATTTTAGGCCTTTTGAGTGGCTAGAGCTGGGAAACGGATATATTATGTAAAGAGATAAATTATGTATATACTAATATTTTAAATTCAAATTTATTTAACATTTTTAGTATTCCATTTACCTATTGTGATTTTGTCTGTCTCTTTGTATAGTGTTTTTAGTGGTTTCTCTAGGACTCAAAAAATACTTAATTTTCACAGTCTATTTGGAATCAATATTTTTTTACTTCAATTGGAATGAAGAAGCCTTATTACTTTATAAATCCCTTTACCTCTCCCCTTTATGCTACAGTTATGTTATATATTATATCTACAAACACTAAACATCCCAACAAGTAATGTTATAATTTTTGCCTTCAACTGTCCACATATTTTAAAGCACACAATAGAGGAAAAATGGTCTATTGTATTTACCTAGATATTTATCATTTCTATTGCTTTTTCTTCATTCCTGAAGGTCCAGGTTTCTGTCTGGTATCATTTCCCTTCTCTGTGAAAAGCTTCCTTTAGCAATTCTTTAGAGCAGATCTACAGAATATGAATTCTCTTAGTTTCCTTTCATGTGAGTATGTCTTTATTTTACCTTCATTTCTGAAGGATATTTCTATTGGTTGTATATTCTATGTTGACAGTTATTTCCTTTCAGCACTTTAAAAATATTGTTGCACTTACTTCTGGTCTCCATATGGTTTTTGATGAGAAATTCACAGTCATTCAAATTGAGTGTCATTTTTTTCTGACTGCTTTAAAATTTTTTTTGTCTTTATTTTTCTGCTTTTGATTATCATGTGTCTGGGCATGGATTTGTTGAAGCTTATCTTCTTTGGGGTTCACTTAGTTTCTTAAATCTGTAGGTTTGTCTTTCAGCAAGATTGGGAATTTTTAAAGCCCTTGTTCTTCAAAGATTTTTTTCAGCATTGCATTCTTTATCCGTTCCTTTGGAGACTCTGATAACATGAATATTAGATCTTTTGTTATTGTCTCACAGGTTCCTAAGGCTTTGTTCATTTAATTCAATCTTTATTCATTGTGTTGTTCTGATTGGATAATTTCTAATGATCTGTCTTGTCTTCAAGTTTAACTGTCTCTTTCCTCAGTCATATCTATTTGCTGTTGAATCCATCCAATGCGTTTTTTATTCTGGTTATTGTATTTTTCAGTTCTAAAATTTCAATTTGTTTTTCTCCATTTCCATGTAGTTCTTTTTATCTTCTATTTCTCTGCTGAGACTTTTATTTTAATGTATGTTACAAGAATGTTTCCAATTGCTTGTTCTAGCATATTTTTTAAATAGATACTTTAAAGTCTTTGTCAGATCATCCCAGCATCTACGTTAATAGTGTGGATGCTGATGTCTGTTGATTATCTTTTTCCATGTAACTTGAAATTTTTGTGGGTCTTCGCATGCCAAGTAATTTTGGATTGTATCCTAAACATTTTGAACATTATGTTATGAGACTCTGCCTTGTTTAAATTCTATGGAGAATATTGATATTTTTGTTTTAGCAGTAAATGGACCTGGTATGTTCAGGCTGTAAGTTCTAACCTGACATTTACAGGTGATAATGCCAATGTCAGTCCAGTTTTCAAAGCCTTGATAGTGCTTTTTGGCTCTGCCTGCAGTGTGTGCCATCCAGCAGTTAGTCTGTAACCTGGGCATTGGTATATCTATTAGTTTCCTCCTCAGCATTGTTGGTATGCTAATTATGAATAGATCTATGCATCTTTAATCTCCCTCCACTACTGTCTGATTTCTGGGACTCCCCTTTTACTCCGCTGGCCAGAAAGTTGGGGCTCTATGTATCCTGCTTTGTTGTGTTCTGTCCCTCACTTCTGAGATTGAGTTTGTGTCCTGGCCCAAGCAGAGGGAAGAGAGAGAGAGAGAGTTAGAGAGAGAGTTAGAGAGAGAGAGAGACCCTTGGGGTTTGCCTGCCTGGCACTTTAGAACTACAGCTCCACCTAACAGAGAGGAGGGTTACCCTTAGCCCTTGTGGGTTCTTGTGGCTCTTGCGGGTTCCCGTAGTTGTCACTGACTGCCCACCACAAGACTGTCTGGTGATTGGGGTGCTAGGGAATGAGAAAAGGGAAAAAACCCAAGGGATTTCCACATTTCCTTTGAGCATCAGGGGTACCCTTTTCTGACTCTTGAGCCAGAGCTAGTGGGCTTCTCCTGTCTGTCTGCATCACAGTGCTCACTTGTGGGTTCTGACCGTGGTGAGTTCGCATAGGGGGTTACCAGATGGGAAAAATGGTAAACTCGTCACTGATTCAGCAGTACTTCGGTTTCTGGTTAACACCTGCTGTTATTTACTTTACAAAGTCTTAAAATAGGTGCTTATGCATTCTGTCCAGGTTTTATACTTATACTCAGTGGGAGAAAAATGGAGAAGTGTGCTTATGCTATCTCAACTGGAACCTGAGTCTTTTTTGATTTAATTTTGTTTTTTAATAGTGTAAAACACTACATGGTTCTAAAGCCAAAACTATGAACAAGACACATTTAGAAATCAAGCTTCTGTCCCTGTTTTTTCTCTCGCCCAGAGGTAACTATATTTTTAAATTTTTTGATTATCCTTTCATTTTTTAATATTAAAAAGTAAATAGTACTTATATTTGTATGCCCCCTTCCCCACTTCTTATAGAAAAGGTAACATACTATAAACATTCTTCTGCATCTTGCTGTTTTTCATTTAATTGTATATTCTTGCAATCATTCCACAGAGTATTATAGATTTTCCTCACTTCTTTTTAAGATGACATAGTGTTCCATTGTATGAACTTACCATGGTTTTTTAACTAGTCTCTTATTGGTGGAAAATGCATTATTTCTGGGCTTTGTTTATTACTAACCAATATAAATTTTAAACCAAACTTTCTTATTTATTTTATTTGGGAAAATGAAATACAGTGAGGAGCCTTCACAGTGTTTTTTATAATCCAAATCATTTTGGCTTTCAGATGCAGGTTATAGCCAATGCTGTAAATCTTTTAGCAATAATTCTTAGATTCATTACACATGCGGTAAGACTAAGACATTTCAGTGCTGGAATTTGCTCACAGACACTGTCTTTAATGGTAGGCAGCTCCTGGTGATAGTGACTTGAATTTCCTAAGCAGTTTCCCTACTGGTTGGGAAGTTGTTGGGGAGGCAAAAACCTGTCAGTCTGTCAGCACTGAATTGGTAACAGAAAAATAGGAAATAGGGCATTTAAGAGAGAAACTAGCAGAAGTAGTGGTGATGTTGGTAACAGTGAGGATGCTCCACAAATTGGAGTAAAGCAATATGAATTTTGGGAGGGAAGAAAACTGAGACCAAGAGAAGTAGTCACTACGTCCAAGAGGCAATGTACAGCACAGTATGGGAAACTGGAAAGCAGAAGGTCTGGGATGAGTCGAGGCAGCCGTCCCTGCCATGGTGCCTTGTCAAAAGTCTTTGATCCCACCCCCATGGACGTGTTTCAGCTGGTGTTAAAGGGGACAGCCCAGCATTTGTTGTTTCCCACCTCTCCATCTCCAGTTTAAATGCAAGCTGACTGGAAAAATAGGCCGATTTTTCTTTTATCAGTCTAAAGATGTGGATCAGAAGGTTTCTCCCCCACCTCTTTCTTTTCTAACATCAATGCTTCTAATATAGGAAATGATACAATCTGGAATTTTCAGAGGCGTATGCTTTAGGGTTTTTACATTCAGTATTGTTCTCCTAGGGCGTTAGACAAACCTGTAGGAATAGTATTTGAGCAGAAGACTCCAGCATAGCCGGCATAAGGACATAATTAAGAATGTCATAAGACATCATGAGAAAGAGGACTCTTAAGAAACTTGGGATCAGCACAAATTTTAAGCACTTAGCAACAGAAGTAGTTGTGGGACTTGACTTCTGTAGTAACAGAAGGGGTTCCATAGTCAATTTCTGCTGGATTCTGATCCTTAGGTGACATTATTCTTGAGCAATGTCCATCCCCCCACACTTTGGACTTTGACAGCTGAGAGCAATTCTAACTTTAAAATTTGAAATATTTCTGATAAGATTCTGATTTGTATTCATCATAATGTTGTAGCTTGAGAGCTGACACCTTTAACTGCTTCCCATTTTGGAAGTGTCTTATGATTCTATTTTCTAGCATAAAGTAATTCAGCTATATCTGCCTTTGGCTGAAGAAAAGAAAATGGTAAAAGCTTAAGCAGTCTAAGGAAAGCCTGCAATTCCTGCTTTGCTGATAGAGTAGAGTGTGTCATAAGCAGTTTCCACATAGGTGGCGTGTGTGGAATCTGGCTTGGACAAATACTGGTAGCACCAAGATGGTGGCACTGAAATGTCGATTTGGTGTTTTGCTTTTATCATTTGGATACTTGAATGTTGTTCTGGAAGTCATTCCCAGTTCATCCACTGTTGATCCTATGATGCCATATTTGTAAAATATTCTTAGAAATCCAGGTTATTGTGGAGTTTTGAGAAGTCCAGAGGTGCATAGAATTTCCAAGCTGAAGATGGTTAACTTGACAAAACCATTAAGATGTGATGATCCTTTGGTGACATCCTCAAGCATCTGGTGTTGGTGGACAGGGTGAGGAATGGGAATGAATGTTTATTGAACATTGGCTATATGTCAGGTAGTATAAGTGCTTCACATAAATATCTTATATAATATTCATAATAAAACTTTAGGGGTAAGTATTACTATAGTAATTTGTAAGCCAGGGTGGTAGTGATCCAGAAGTCTAAATAACTTGCTTAGTGTCACACAGGCCATAAGTGGTAGGACAAGTGTTTGTACTCAGGTGTATTGTCTTGGGATCCTCCCACCATGCCTCATTGAATCCCTTACTCAGGTAGGATTAGTCTTTAAAAGACCGTGGCCCCCAGTAGGAGTGGTAAGATGCCACTTAATAGAGGCTGGATATGGATATTGTGTAAGGGCCTTATTAGTGTATTACAGGTACACTTGCATTATCCAGAAATATCACTTTAACCAGCCCATTTGTTGTGTTTATTTCATATATGTGGCTGATTGAAAGACACTGTTAAAATACTCAGTATTTTTCTTAGAGTAAATACATTTACTTTTCTAGTGAATTGTTACAGTAGCTAAATATAGACAGAACAACACTGGTTTCTTTTCATAAACTGAAATCATAAGATGTTTTGAATGTAAGCAAAAACTGAGAAATCTTAGAACTTGAATCATGGCATCTTTACAACTTTGTCCTATGACGGAAAAATGTGTCCAAGGGTCCCTCGCTAATCAGACATCAGAATGATGGTAGGGTGGGGAGGGCGTGGGCTTTATGTTAGGTGATGAAAGTTCTCAAAGCCTTGACTAGGGTTTCAGTAAGACAAATCTGAAGTGGAGGGTCACATGATTTACAGACATGAACTCTGCCCATCTCTGGAACTCTTGGCCGTCTTTGATAACAAGAAGCAGAGCTGCAAAGCTTAGAGCTCTGTGGGAAGCCAGGCAGATGGGGCTGCTGTGATGGGTTCTTCCGAGCTTGCTTTAGTATATGCCTCATGGGGGTGAATAACTGTGGACACCCAGGAGGGCTAGGTGGCTAAAATTTGTATTAAAACAACTCATTTTCTTATATCTTTTCATTCTGTATCAAGGATGAGGCACCAAAAATCTGTAGGACCTACAAGTGCAAGGAAAAATCTGAAAGAGGATTTTTTATTTTGCCCACTGCCTTCCAATAAATAGATACCTGTCTTCTTTTAAGCACCTGGATGTTGCGAGCTTAATGTAATTGACCTCATGCTGACTGTGAAGAAAATTAGAAACTCTAACTCATGCTGAGAGCTATAAGTTTTCATCAACAACTTGGACCTGGCCTGAAGGTCAGCTCTTACTATCTGAAAATGTACATCTATTTATCTCCCAAAGTACATTGCTTAGAACACTAGTCCTAAAAGACATTTGTAGGAAAAAAAAGTTCCATAGTTAAATTTAAGCTTGGGAAATATCATATGATACATCTACTCATTAGATAATTATAATACACTGTAGCATATTAAATAAGGTTTCTAATAAGTCAAATAGTAAGTGAAAAACAAAAACAACAAAAACTGTTTAACTTTGTTTAATAGTTATTCTAATGGGATCAATGGGATCTCTCCTACTAAGATTTTATAGAACTAGTAAATTAAGGCAGTGTGTTTTTGACATAAGGGTAGACAAATAGACCGATGGAATAGAACAGAGAGTCTAGCAACAGACCCTCCTAGTAATTTATGACAAAGACGACATTGCAGTGCAGTGGATAAAGTATGGTCTTTTCAGAAAGGTACTGGGTCAATTAGATATCCATAGGAAGAAAACAATAATCCTTACTTGATATTTGTATATGAAAGATAAAACAATTTGGCTTTTAGGAGAAAATGTAGGAGATTATCTTCACGACGTGGAGGAAAAATTTTTCTTAAGAAGACACATACAGGAAAAATAATGGTAAAATGCCCACATTTAAATTAAGAACTCTGTTTATCAAAAGACACTATTAAGAAACTAAGAAGGCAAGCCACAGACTGGGACGAGATATTTGTACTATGTGTATATCTGACAAAAGACTCATGTATAAAATATATAAAAAACTGCTATAAATCAGTATCGAAAGGTAGAATTCAATAGAAAAAGTAGACAAAAGATTTGAACAGTCACATCAGAGAAGAGGATATTCAAATAGCAATAGAGATATGAAAAAGTGCTTGAATTCATTAGTCACCAGGAAAACGCAAATTAAAACCACGGTGTGATTACAAAGGAATGGCTAAAATAAAAACAGAAAATTCCAAGTGTCGTGAAGGATGTAGAACAATGGCAATGCTCATTCACTCTTGCTGGGAATGTAAATTAGTATGACCACGTGGGAAAACTGGTTGGAGTAATTCCTAAAGCTGAACATATGCTTATCTTACGCCTGAGAAATTACACTGTTAGATTGTATATCCAACAAAAATGTGTATATATGTTTGACAAAAGACACGTACTCTTTTTCATGTTCATAACAGCACTCTTTTTAAGGAAACCCAAACTGGAAACAACTCAAATGCTTATCAACAGTAGAATGAATAAATAAAATGGTAAATTCACACAATGGAATATAATACAGCAAGAAGAATAAACAAACTACAACTACACAGAATACCATGGATAAATCTCACAAATATAATTTTGAGCTATAGTAGGCAGACATAAAAGAGTACATACTGGATGATTCCATTTATATGATGTTTTTAAACAGTCAAAACTAATCTATGTTGTTAGGTATCAGGACAGGTTATTCTGGAAGGGGACTCAAAGAGGCTTTGGGGTGCTAGTAGTATTTTGATCTGGGTGTTGGTTTCATTTTGTGAAAATTCACTGAGCAATGTATTTATGATTTGTGTATTTTCCTGAACACTTGATATACTACAATAAAAAGTATGCAAAAAAGGCAGATACATATATCAAACAAAAATTTACTTAAAAGATTGTTACATCTAGGCTTCCAAGGAACACACTTGGGGAAAGGATGACCTATTCACACACTGCCATGATATAGATTGTTCAAGTCATGTTTTTTAATTGAATAAGATCAGATGAAATGATCCTCAAAGAAAAACGTTAATGGACACTTTCCCAATTAATGTTCAAATTTATCGTTATTTATGTACTGAAGACTGTGTAGCACTGAGTGGTAAATTTTTTTTTTTTTTTTGTGAGGAAGATCAGCCCTGAGCTAACATCTGTGCTAATCCTCCTCTTTTTGCTGAGGAAGACTGGCTCTGAGCTAACATCCATTGCCTAATCCTCCTCGTTTTTTTTCCCCCAAAGCCCCCCAGTAGATAGTTGTACGTCATAGTTGCACATCCTTCTAGTGCTGTATGAGGGACGCGGCCTCAGCATGGCCGGAGAAACAGTGCTTCGGTGCGTGCCCGGGATCCGAACCCCAGGCCGCCAGTAGCGGAGCACGTGCACTTAACCGCCAAGCCACAGGGTCGGCCCCTGAGTGGTAAATTTTAATGAGCATTTGAAAAGTAATGAAAGAGACACATTTTAATTATATAAATATTAAAACAAGATCAAACTGAGATTTGTTTTTGGTTTGGAGCAATAAAAAATATAAACTTTCAATAACTTCATGAGAAATCTATAAAAAAATATTCTTTGGCAAACAGAAATTTTGTGGATTTCTTATGATAATTAAATAATTTTTTTATACTTTAGGTTTCAATTGATCATTGGAATGTGAGTTAATTTGCACTCATACAAGTTGATAAAATATTATCCCTTTTCCCAGTTCCTTAATATGTGTTTTACCATTTCAGAGACATTTTTATGACAGAGTGTGTGCCTGGATCTTTGTGTAGATGCTTTTCTCTTACACTAATTAATAATTAATTAATTTCTCCAAATGTTGAATGCCGAATATCCAGGTTCTCTACTTCCACAGACTTCATCCTCTGACAGCCAACAATGGCTCTAAGTGTTTGACATTCAGAGATTGGAGAGAATAGATCAGGACTGTGGCGAGTTGGTTTGCATTTTAAGAGGCTGTGAGTGAAAAGAGAGGAGTTAGATATGCCCAATGGTAATTTCTCTTAGTTATTTTCTGTGGTTGTCTTAAGAGTTTTTGTATTTCAAAAGAAAATACCAACTAGAGTGCTTGTTCTTATCCCAACTTTACCTCTTTTGTAGCAATCCCTCTGGAAAATTATAGGGATCTGAAAGTCTGCTTATTGAAAAATTATATATCATATTTATAATATAGTCAAATAAGATCATTATACTTATTGCCATGATGCACATTTTTAAGAGAATTAAAATCATTGAGCATGACACTGAATTTTTTTATTATTATTTTTTTATTGCAACAGCTTTACAATATATCTGCTTAAATTGCTTTTTGTATAACAGACTTATGCTTTGACAATTTGTTTCACATAATAATGTAATATTATTTATGTAATAATATTACATTATTATAAGGTAATGATAATAATGTAGATATTTTAACTACATTAGTCCTTGTAGTTAGGACTTTTAACTACAAAGTCCTTGTAGTTAAAGTCCTACAACTTTAAATAATTAAAGATATTAATTAATTATTTTAATTAATAAAAACAATAATTAAACGGCTACAAGCTGGGGTGACAAGCCTAAGCTGGGGAGTGGGAAACCCATGGGTGGTGGAGTGAGCGCTGGTGCTAGACATCAGACTGATCAGAGCCTGGGGTCTCCCAGCAAGGATTGCACTTGGCTTGGTCAAGACAACCCCTCCTACAGTCCCCTGATTTTAGGCAGTAGAGAAGTGGATGGAGCCTACAAGACACACTGTCCAGATTTGGTAGAACAGAAGTCAGGACAATCCCCCCACACACAATGTCAGAGCAAATGTGGTCTGGACAGAGCTTCCCACATTAAGCACAATCAAAATAAAACAAACAAACAAAAAAGAATCGTTAACTATGGCAAACAACCAAAAACAAGCATACAAAACCTATGTATACATACCAAGGGGAAAAGAGAGAAGGAAACTAATATACAAAACACAGAAAGAACCCAGTCTAAAAGAAAACATTACCCAGTAAGCACATTCCTGTTGATTCACTCCATAGATAGACCTATTGAAAACATGAATTTATTAAAACTAGGCCTCAAAGATAAGGTGATTAAAGAGCAGAATGGGATGAAAAGAGGGATTGCTGAAATAAGAATACAAATTGAGAACCAAAATAACACTATTACGGATCTAATAAATAACTTAGAAGCAGCAAAGAATAGAAAAAACTTAAAATTGAATGTAAGAAATGGAGTAAAATTTGAGATAATTGCAGTGAATGCAAAAGAAAATGACTAAATGGAAAAAGCAGTTACAAAGATTTCTCAAAGAAGAGTTCATAGTTTTGATTTCATGTTTTTTCTTCCAAAGAGGAGGCCGATTGTATAGTCACATAATCATTTCTATCTGCTTTTGCAAAGACTTGACCAAAATGGAAAAGGTGAAGGTGTGGCCCTTCACCAAAGTGACTCCTAACTGCCAATGGCCTCTAGAAATGTTTTTGCAGTGATGAGATTATAAATCTCCCTGGTTTTATAAAGGAAAATAGTAATTCTGGGATTAGTGCAGCCCGAAAAAATTCTCATCTTCCCCAAATTTTGGTTTACAGTGTGTAACAGGATGGTGAATGAGACTTTTCTTGTTTTGGAATTTCTGCTAAAACTCCAAAACAGAAAACTAATGAGTACTTCCATGTTCTACAGAGAGCCATCAATAAGCCCTGAGATCTCTCCTTTGTTTCCTATTAGGAAATAGCATAGACTAAACA